>NC_060139.1:301147888-301460555 GCF_021461385.2 Schistocerca piceifrons | reverse complement strand
CCATGTATGGAAGTGAAACATAGATGATAACCAGTTTGGACAAGAAGAGAATAGAAGCTTTCGAAATGTCGTGCTACAGAAGAATGCTGAAGATAAGGTGGGTAGATCACGTAACTAATGAGGAGGTATTGAATAGGATTGGGGAGAAGAGAAGTTTGTGGCACAACTTGACTAGAAGAAGGGATCGGTCGGTAGGACATGTTTTGAGGCATCAAGGGATCACAAATTTAGCATTGGAGGGCAGCATGGAGGGTAAAAATCATAGAGGGAGACCAAGAGATGAATACACTAAGCAGATTCAGAAGGATGTAGGTTGCAGTAGGTACTGGGAGATGAAAAAGCTTGCACAGGATAGAGTAGCATGGAGAGCTGCATCAGACCAGTCTCAGGACTGAAGACCACAACAACAACAACCAACATTTTCACATGAAGTATTGGATTTTGAAATGTTAATGGTGTTTTGGGTCACCATATATACTGAATAATTTATGTATGGAGGAGTTTAAAATACCTTGTGATGAAATTGACTAAATTTCCAAAAGATGGCATGATTCAATAATAATAAACTGACTTTGCTAATATGACACTCTTTTGCATATATATTTTATATGTCAGTGAGAAGGGGAACCATAGGGCTTATTGATGTTTAAAAATGTTTACATGTAATCAGTGTCATCTTATAATGTATACAGGGTGTTACAAAAAGGTACGGCCAAACTTTCAGGAAACATTCCTCACACACAAATAAAGGAAAGATGTTATGTGAACATGTGTCCGGAAACGCTTAATTTCCATGTTGGAGCTCATTTTAGTTTCGTCAGTATGTACTGTACTTCTTCGATTCACCGCCAGTTGGCCCAATTGAAGGAAGATAATGTTGACTTCAGTGCTTGTGTTGAAATGCGACTCATTGCTCTACAGTACTAGCATCAAGCACATCAGTACGTAGCATCAACAGGTTAGTGTTCATCACGAACGTGGTTTTGCAGTCAGTGCAATGTTTACAAATGCAGAGTTGGCAGATGCCCGTTTGATGTATGGATTAGCACGGGGCAATAGCCGTGGTGCGGTACATTTGTATCGAGACAGATTTCCAGAACGAAGGTGTCCTGAAAGGAAGACGTTCGAAGCAATTGATCGGCGTCTTAGGGAGCACGGACCATTCCAGCCTATGACTCGCGACTGGGGAAGACCTAGAACGACGAGGACACCTGCAATGGATGAGGCAATTCTTCGTGCAGTTGATGATAACCCTAACGTCAGCGTCAGAGAAGTTGCTGCTGTACAAGGTAACGTTGACCACGTCACTGTATGGAGAGTGCTACGGGAGAACCAGTTGTTTCCGTACCATCTACAGTGTGTGCAGGCACTATCAGCAGCTGATTGGCCTCCATGGGTATACATCTGCAAATGGTTCATCCAACAATGTGTCAATCCTCATTTCAGTGCAAATGTTCTCTTTATGGATGAGGCTTCATTCCAACGTGATCAAATTGTAAATTTTCACAATCAACATGTGTGGGCTGACGAGAATCCACACGCAATTGTGCAATCACGTCATCAACACAGATTTTCTGTGAACGTTTGGGCAGCATTGTTGGTGATGTCTTGATTGGGCCCCATGTTCTTCCACCTATGCTCGATGGAGCACGTTATCATGATTTCATATGGGATACTCTACCTGTGCTGCTAGAACATGTGCCTTTACAAGTACGACACTACATGTGGTTCATGCATGATGGAGCTCCTGCACATTTCAGTCGAAGTGTTCATACGCTTCTCAACAGCAGATCCGGTGACCGATGGATTGGTAGAGGTGGACCAATTCCATGGCCTCCACGCTCTCCTGACCTCAACCCTCTTGACTTTCATTTATGGGGGCATTTGAAAGCTCTTGTCTACACAACCCCGGTACCAAATGTAAAGACTCTTCGTGCTCGTATTGTGGACGGCTGTGATACAATACGCCATTCTCCAGGGCTGCATCAGTGCATCAGGGATTCCATGTGATGGAGGGTGGATGCATGTATTCTCGTTAACGGAGGACATTTTGAACATTTCCTGTAACAAAGTGTTTGAAGTCACACTAGTACGTTCTGTTGCTGTGTGTTTCCATTCCATGATTAATGTGATTTGAAGAGAAGTAATAAAATGAGCTCTAACATGGAAAGTAAGCATTTCCAGACACATGTCCACATAACATATTTTCTTTCGTTGTGTGTGAGGAATGTTTCCTGAAAGTTTGGCTATACCTTTTTGTAACACCCTGTATTAACATGCAGAAATTATATTAAGTGCTTAAACAGTCCCTTAGTTCAGCAACCCTAGTATAAAAACTTAAGACAGTTATTCCATTCTGTTTGCATCATTGTCTTTTTAGATTAAATGATGATGTACAATATAATAATTTATTATTCTACACAATTCAGAATACTGTATCCTCCCATTTACATTACATGACTTTAAAATGGATACATCACATTAAATGATACTGTGTGCCATTTCTGTCTATCATTGAGTACAATTTGGCACTAAAATTCCAAGTCATGTATGAAATTACCTGAAACTCTTGAACCCAAATAATGGAAAGTTCAGGATGGAATAACAACAGTATTATGAAAGGGACAGGTGACTACTCACCACATAGAGGAGACGTTGTGTTGCCAACAGTCACAACAAGAAGACTGTGTGTGTGTGTGTGTGTGTGTGTGTGTGTGTGTGTGTGTGTGTGTGTGTGTGTTCACTCTTTTTGACTGAGAGCATAAATGTATAGCAGTCTTTTTGTTGTGCCTGTTTTTGATTCAGCATATCCTCCATGTGGTGAACAGCAGTCTACCCTTTTCATGAAATTCTTGTATTGTACAATATCCTTTATGTTGTACCCATTTCACTGCCATGCCCTTGAATCTACTCATAGGCCCCAATTCAACACTTTTGGGGAGTTTATTACAGAGAGTAGAAGCAATATGTTTGTAAGTGAACTTTTGCCAGCTTTGGAAATGGACATATTAATCAAATGTCCATTTCTTGTGTTATGGTGCTGTACTAATATTCTGTAAGGAGTACAGTATTTACTGAGCCTTTACTTTATATGCTCTTGCTAATTTAAATATATAAACTCAGGACAGTCATAATATTAAGCTCTTTGAAATGCCGTATAAATTATTTTCATTGGGAATTTCCAGAACTGCTTCTGATAGGGCTTTTCTTCCATTTAAAGATAGTAAAATTACATTCTAATAGAGTACCTTTAATCAGATAGGAATGGAAGAAGGCTTAATAAGCATACATAGGCTATGTTTTACTGAAGCAGCCTCTCAGATAATGCAGTAGGTGGAATACATTTGAGAGCCTAGTCATTGTGAATACCTGAGTTAAGTATTTGATCAGTGTAGTATTCATAAAAGATTTACTGTATTGTTTGGTAATATGGAAATTAATTATGATATCTACAGTTTTATTTTTATTTAACTTTAGGAATTTTGTCTGAAACCATGCAAACTCATGCAGCCTTCACTGCTAGTACAATCTCTTGTAGCTCATTTTGATAAGAATTCTGAGTAACCAGTGTTGTGTTATCAGTGTATAGTAGCCCATTACTTCACAAGGAAGGATTAAAGGTAGATTATTTATATGGTCAATGAACATATATGGACAAAGAACTGAGACCTTAGGCACAGCCTTTGCAACTGCTGAAAATGAGATTTTTTAAATTGTCTTCACACTCTTGCAGTTGTTGTTACTTAAGCAGGATTCCAAAACACAAAGACCATTCTCTCCTTTTCGGTAGTACTGAAGCTGTTAGAATTTTGTTAGTGTCTGTACCAAATCTGTTCTTGATTCTAATTGTGTGCCATATTAAATGGAAAAATAAGCTTTATAATGATTCATTTGAGAAGTGTATATTTATGTAGTCATTGATTCCCATGCCAGTGAAGGCCTCATAAGTTTACACTTGAGATTTAATAACAGTATGACTGACTTTTCTCTCTGTAGAATTTAAATACTTTTAAATGCTTTTAAACTAAAGGAGTTCACTCATCAAAAACCAGACGTGTTGAGTTGTTGATAGGCACACACAAAAGAAAGGAAAGTTGTTAGCTCAGTATGGGATTTGAGTAACATTTTTCTTATGTATGTATACTGCTTCACAGTCTTTTAGTATTTTGCAAACTGAAGTACGCACTCCAGTTTATAATTTATGATCCAGATTCAGATTCTTTATTATCCACTGACTACATGTAGTGGAATGGGCTTAACACTGATATACAATAAGCAATCACTCTGTTAATTAGACTACTTTTCACATTGCATGTGCAAATAAGTTATCTTATGTTAAACTGTCATATAGAACTGTAATACTAATCCTAAAACTCAGTTTCTACATTACCAGTATCCAGGAATTCTCTTAAACTGTAAACTGGATTGTTTATTAACCCTTTATACAACTTTTAAAATTATTGAAAGATTTACCTTTTAACAATTTACCACATAAATGTTGCTGTAATACAAATATTAATCTGCCAATACAGTACCTGCTCTTTCTTCTTAAAAAAAAAATCTACTCTTTATTTTTGTACAATATTTGCTCTGTATATTGTGACTCAGTGATCATTAAATGTAGAAATAATGAAATTAATGCAAATTTAATATTATATTTTGTTATACATTGACTTGTCCTACATCAGAATGTACTATTTGTGTACTGTAAGATTACCAGGACCAATAAAACGCTACTCTGCTCTACTTTATTTATTGCAGAATGAGGCAATTTTGCCTGTTTCTGTCAACCTATGTCTAGGAATGTCAATATTCATCACATTTCTGGTGTATGATAGTGTATGTTCCCTCTGGTGCCGAATTTTGCTATGTTGTTTTTTGCAAATATCAAGGATGCATGGATATAAAGATTTATCACTGTCATTATTTTGGTCTTAGTGAATAAATGGTGGCAGTGTTCCTCTGGACCAACCTTACACATTATTCTTAGCACCTTTTTTTGAATCAGTAATACATCGCTAATGTGATGTGGGTACCCTGTAACAACAGCCCATATCCTAATGTCCAAAGTAAGCTATCCTAAGATATTCATGTGTCACTAGATCAGATAATTCCTGTATGAGATAGGAAACCCTTGACATCTTTCTGATGGCGTGATTAATGTGGGGTTGTCAGTTTAGTTTGGAATCAATATGTATTCCAAGCAGTTTTACAGATTTTACTTCTATGCTTTTAGTTAGTCCCAGCAGCAGGTATTGAGTTTTCTCTGGATTTCACAGTAGTTTATTAAATGTGAACCAGTTTAGTGTTAAGGAGTGTGTTCCAAGATTTCTGGCATAGCCTTATACTATTTGATCAAAAGTATCTGGACACCTGGCTGAAAACAACTTACAAGTTCATGGCGCCCTCCATCGGTAATGCTGGAATTCATAACAGTGGTGGCTCACCCTTAGTTTTTGAGGACAGCTTTCACTCTTGCAGGCATATGTCCGGTCAGGTGGTGGAAGGTTTCTTGGGGAATGGCAGCCCATTCTTCATGGAGTGTTGCACCATGAACAGTTATCGATGTCAGATGATGAGGCCTGGTACAAAGTCGGTGTTCCAAAATATCCCAAAGGTGTTCTATGGCATTCAGATCAAGACACTGTGCAGGCCAGTCCATTACAGGGATGTTATTGTTGTGTAACCATTCCACCACACACTGTGTGTTATGAACCAATGCTCGATCGTGTTGAAGAATGCCATCCCCAAATTGCTTTCAATAGTGGGAAGCAAGAAGGTGATTAAAACATCAATGTAGGCCTGTGCTGTGATAGTGCCATGCAAAACAACAAGGGGTGCAAGACCCCTCCACGAAAACCATGACCACACCACAACACCACTGCCTCCGAGTTTTACTGTTGGCACTACACACGCTGGCAGATGACATTCACCGGGCATTCACCATACCCACACCCTGCCATCAGATTGCCACATTATGTACTGTGATTTGTCACTCTACCCAACATTTTTCCACTGGTCAATCGTCCAATGTTTACGCTTCTTACATCAAGCGAGGTGTCATTTGGCATTTACTGGCGTGATGTGTAGCTTATGAGCAGCCGTTCAACCATAAAATCCAAGTTTTCTCACTGCCCACCTAACTGTCATAGTACTTGCAGTGGATCCTGATGCAGTTTCGAATTCCTGTGTAATAGTCTGGATAGATGTCTGCCTATTGCACATTACAACCCTCTTGAACTGCCTGTCACTCAACAGACGAGGTCTGCCTGTCTGCTTTTGTGTTGTACGTGTCCCTTCACATTTCCACTTAACTATCATATCAGAAACAGTGGACGTAGGAATGCTTAGGTGTGTGGAAATCCCACGTACGGACTTATGACACAAGTGACACCCAATCACCTGACCATGTTCAAAGTCCATGAGTTCTGCAAAGCACCCCATCTGCTCTCTCACGATGTCTAATGACTACTGAGGTCATGGAGTATCTGGAAGTAGGTGGCAGCACAATCAACCTATATGAAAAACGTATGTTTCTGTGAGTGGCCGGATACTTTTGATCACATAGTGTATCTCAAACTGTGGCAATTAATGTTGTGTCATCTGAATAGCAGATAACTGATTGAAGCCCAATAAAATGTGGCAAATTTAAGATCTGAAAATGCTATATTCTATTTTCTCTGTGAGGTACTGGATCAATTAAACAAAAGGTTTCATATGCTAGACATATTTTTTGATTTAACTAAGGCATTTGATTGTGATGATCACAAAATATCGCTCCAGAAGTTGGAATACAGGCAGTTGCTCACAACTGGTTCACCTCTTACTTTATCAATTGACACAAAAGGTCATTATTCACAGTGTTGAGAAATGGCTGTGATGTAAGGTCTGAGTGGGGTACAATCAAATGGGGCTGCCCCAGGGATCAGTGTTGGGGCCACTTCTGTTCCTTATTTGTATAAATGATATGACCTCTAGTATTAAGGGTAATTCTAAAATATTTCCTCAGGAACTGGTTAAGGTTTCCATTTGAAATTTATGTCAAATACTGAGGTCTACAATCCCACATCAGTGTTAAAAATTTAAGCTTCTAAGTCACTGAAAGTAAAAGTTAAGGCTTTCTGTTAAGTTTCTTTTTTCTCAGGAGTCAGTAGATCTATCAAGTTGAAATTTATGTCATATGCTAAGGTCAACAGTTCCCTGGTGATGTAAAAGATTTAATCTTCCAAGTCACTGAAGTCAAAAGATAAAGCCACTTATGTCACATATTTTGACACAAACTCGCTCATCAAAACTGATAGATGAGTTATCTATATACATAATTAAGTTTGTGCGGAACCCACAGAGCAAGAGTCCAGTTATTTTATTTACATAATCTCACCTGTATTTCATTCTTTTGCAGTGTAGTCAGCTTCTGTACTACCTTTATGATGTTGGGACACCTATGAAACTACTGGCATATCATGTCGTTTGTATTTTTCCTCTCAAAAAAAAAAGGAAAAACAAGAACACTAAGATTTATGTCTTGTTAACAAAGAGGTCATTAGTGACATAAACAAGCTCAGTTTGGGTGGGAAAGGAAATCAGCCATAGTCTTTCAAATCAATGGCCCCAGTGTTAACATTAACTCATTCAAGGAAATCATGGAAAAACTTAATCTGGATGGCCAGATGAGAATTTGAACCACCATCCTTCTTAATATGAGTCCATTGTGTTATCACTGCAGCACTGTGCTGGATTACTCAAAACTATCAATTGGCTGACATTATAAATATACCTATTTTGTATAGTTCACCTTAATGTGTCAAGGTTTTGTTATCACGAAGATCTACCAGGGACAGTCAAAAAATAAAGTATATTTGCTCGGCAGTCTGCACAGTTGTTTTACACTCATTCATTTACAGCATATAATCAGATTTAACAAACTGCTGTGCCAAAACCAGTCGATATGGGGATGAGCAAAGCCATTTTGTAGTTCTAGTAATCATGATGTGAAATGGAATATTTATCTTTTGTAGACAGTACATATGAGACCCAGCAAGACTCACTGTAGTTAATAGTACAGGTTGCATAGAGGCAAATGGAACTTGCAAGTGGTATTTAATGCTTCAAGGTTGCTGAACAGATGCTAACAATGCTAAGAGTAGCCCAGTCTACTCTCCTTCATCACTGATGTACAGAAAGAAAAGTTTTGCAACAATCACCTCTTTCCAGAGATAGAGATAATTCTTCATTTATCATGAGGACTTCCAGCTATCATGAACTGATGAATTACCTGCTTGTACAGTGTGTTGAGGAATGATAAAACCTACCATAGTAATATTACTGCTGTTCCAAGATTTATTTCCATGGTTAAATGGGTTCTGTCTTTTACTAATTCAACTAAAACGAGTTTCTCATGTGGAAGTGAAAAACACGTTAATGCAGCACCTATGGTGCCTTGTTTGTCATTTTAGGTGTGGGTAATTGGTGGTGCATAGGCATTAAAACATAATAAATATAATAATGTGGTTATAAATGAAGCTAAAATTATTATACATGATATTAAACTAAGATTCAAATGTATAACAATTGACAAAGAGACAATTAGGAGAATGGGGAAATACTGAGAATCTGAAGATCGTGTTCAGTACAAAATACCCAGGATTTTTATTACATGTGCTTGATTCAAGAGGTGTTAGTTGGAAACAGTGTAATTAAAAAAGTTAGGGAGCATTGTGTGGATTGTGTGTGTTCAGTTTATGCAATATTGTGAAATATATATTCATCTTGTAACACACATTTTACAATCATGTAATTGTATTATAAAGGAGATACATCAGTTTTTGTCTTAAGAGGTACATAGTTAATACTCTAATACTATTTTCATAAGCACAATTTTATGTTGAACAAAGTAATATAGGTAAACTGTTCTTCTTGTGATATGTGAGTAACTAGTGACTAAATTTACCTGACATTATTTTGTAACCTCAGTATTACATACAGCACTATAATATCAAATAGTCACAGTGTTCAAATGATCTACTCATCATTTAGAAATTCCTCCATTGAGTGGTAGTATTTTTCTAACAGTTGATCATGTAGTTTTCTTCTCAATAAACTTGTCACCATGTTCAGTACATCTTTACCCTTGAGTTTACTGTAGATTTTCAGTCCTGTATACTGAGGTGTCTGTTGGTAGGGTTGTAATTGGTGTTTTGTAAGCATGAAATTTTCTTTGTGTCTAGTGTCGTCCATACATTTGAAATGGTTTTCTTCAGTTAGCTATGAATTACTGTGTAAAAAGGTGATAATCCCAAAAATACACAATGCAAAGACAGATAATATTTTTAATTTTGTGAATAATGGATGACAGAATGTTCTCAGAGGGGCAGCACACATTTTTCTAATGATTATTTTCTCAAGTAACAGGATTAGAGGCATTTGGCTTGAATTTACCCCCAAAAATTAAACACTGCCTAATTCTGGATTCAAAGTAACTGCTCTACACAACTTTCTTGCAGTTTATGTCTGTTACCCCTGATAACACGTCCATTGCAAAACTAAGGCTCCTTATCAAATGTTGTCTAATTCCCAAATAAACCATGTGGATTTGTGTCTGTTTTTACCTAAGCAATATTCTTTCATTTTGTTGTCATTTAACACTGACAAATAGGAAGACAAACAATCTTTTATGTTAAAACGTGTGGTTTAAAAATTCTAGATTGAGATCACAAAAATATCTTTATTAATAACTAGTTTCAGGTTACTGATGAGCCACCTTCAGATCAACATAAAATTATTATTTTGTTCAATGTGTATAAGTCACCAAGCACTACCAATCATCTTAATCCGCTGAACTGAATCACTCTTATTACACTGAAGGACAAGTTCTCTTACAGCCATAGCGCAGCTACTCTTCCCCGTTCCTCTAGCTAATGTTGGGAGTGACATGTCTTGTTTACATCCTCATATGGTCTATGTAACTCTTACTACTGTCAGTTGCTTTGCGTTTGCGCACAACACTGATCTATATCTGATAAATGGCCAATGTTAGAAAAGTTTTTATAGCCAATGACAACCTTTCACTTCAGTGTGTACATGTCCCATACTATCCTTCAATTTAATTAGCACAATTTACCTCATTAAGGTAATGTGTGCTCCATAGAACATGGGGTGATGCCCTGTTGTGCAAATGCCATAGTTGTCATCTTTCTGCAAGGGTGACATTCTCCAATAGTATTGGTAATTCTTCGTGCATAAATCTGTGATGTGCAGCACGTGTTAAACTCTTTTGTAAAGTGTTTGGCCCTCTGAGTCTATCACTGACAATTCCTGCCCATTCACTGGTAGTGAAGTGGTCCTGACCCCTCACCTCTATGATTGCTCATTAATTTACTTCTCAGCACATGTGCATATTGTCATAATTTACTATTACATGTCCTTTGAATCCTGCCTCATCTGTTAATGTTAACCTACTTTATTTTGTCGTTGATAGTCCTCAGTGCACCGCCTGGGCATAGTGCACATTCAAGTGATGCTCTGGAGATGTTAGTTACTGTCAAACCTGCCAACACAGCTGTTTGGGCTCCTCGTATATCAATCAATGGGTATGATATCGTGTGCCCATATGGGGGAGCAGGAGGAGGAGGAAGAGGAGGAGAAGGAGGATGGGGAGTTTAAAGTTTAATGTCTTATTGACAATGTGGTCATTAGAGACAGAACACAAGCTCAGATAAGGAAAAGATGGGAAAGGAAATTGGCCTTGCCATTTCAAAAGAACCATCCTGGCATTTGCTGGGAGTGATTTAGGGAAATCATGGGAAACCTAAATCAGTTTGGTCAGACGTGTTTCAATCAGCATGCTGCCGAATGCGAATCTTGTGTGATAATCACTGTGCGACCTCAGTTAGTGCCCCCCCCCCCTTCCCCCCCCATCCCCCCTGCAATCCCCAAGTGCGCAGCTGACAACGCAAAAATAATCATTGGTACATAGCTGATGATGTGCAACATATTCACCCGTTTGCAGTGGATCGGTCAAGTCGTCCTGGATGCAGCTGTTTTTATGACAATCAATGTACTTTTTATAGTGGAAGCTCTGTCTAAACATTCCTGGTAGTTGTGCTTTTCGATTTCGCCACTTGTGATTAAGTGAAACACACGGCTACTGGACGTTTTTTCTTCATGAAAACACAATACATTCACTCCCGACAAACCAGCTAAGGCCATATACGCTCTCCCTCATAACCTATCACACGTGAGTCTTTCCACTAGTTCCCGAGGGAATTAGGCTGCAGGTTTCATTCTAATGTGACTCGCTGATCTTAGACACCTAGTATCTATTAGTATAACTCCACATGCAGGAGTTTTATTAACTACCACATGAAATATACAAATAATCATAGTTCAATGAAATTATAACTTACCCAAATGCAATATACCAAATGCAGATACGATGCAGCCAGTGAGAAAAGAAAGCAGTATTGCAAAATCTACTCCTTTTCCAGCAAGTGCGTCTTGAGTCATTAGCGACAAGATGGCTGTAGGCCCAATTGTAATGTCTTTACAGCTTCCCAGAAATATATAAACGAAAGCTCCCATAAATCCAGCATATAATCCATACTGTAAAAAGAATTACAAGATTTTAGTTAAACTGTAATGGCCAGTGAGGTTAGGAGGAGCTGGTTTGTAAACAAAATTAAGAAAATAACGGGAAGCAATGTTAATAAAACAGTCTAATAGAATGGCGTTTTTCTATTTATTGGCCATTTTTACACAGGGCAGCATTCCATTACGAGTTCTATATATTTTCATCATAACACACATAAACTTGGCTGTGTAACTAGTTTCATTGAAATAAACAGTAAAACAATTAACTTGTATGGCCATACCATCTACAGTTGTTTTCATGCCATCGAGCTTGTAACAGCTGTTTCAGGCTTGCCATCCACATTCAGTACATTTTGGACCGAAATATTAGCTATACACGTTTTAACATTGCTGAGGTGGCTGTGAGGTACAAGGAACAGTCTATTGACAGGGTATTAGAACGAGTAGTTCACTCATATCTTTTGTTGGACTGTAGGCAATCATATATTAAAACAATGGTGCGGTGAACGTCGACTGAAAAGTTTTGGCCGAAAGGGTGGAGTTGCAGGAAGAACTTAACGGTGACGAGGCAAAACATTATGACAACTAGTTTTATAGCACGTTGGTGCACCTTTGGATCGCAATACAGCAGCGATTCTGAATTTCATGGACTCTACAGATGTCGTGCTAGGTTTCCGGAGGTATGTGGAATCAGATGTCTACGTAAGGTCACTCAGTGTCCATAAATTCCAGACCAGTGGCTTCTGTGCATGTCCGAAGGAACAGGCACCGCGGCAACTACAGCCATTATGAAATCGGTTCGTAAAATGTAATTGCAGCTGCGAATATGGACAACCATCAGCTGTATAACGGAATGGCAACAATGAAAATCTGTGCCGGACTGGGATTCGAAGCCTGAGAAGCGGGAAATTCAGGATTGAGTCCTGGTCCGGCACAAATTTCATTGTGATTTCATTTTAAAGCTGATGGTTGTCCACATGCACAACTGTGAATACGTTTCATGTAGTAACTGCCATGGTCCTCAGACCACTGTAGAAATATCCCGGCCTCGTGACACGGACTTCTAGAAGGTACTATCGCTGTCGGGGAAGATAGTAAGCAACAGTGCATACATGTGGACAACAATAATGTTTATCTACATCTACTCATACTCCACAGGCCACCTAATGGTGTGTGGCGGAGGGTACTTCTGCTACCACTAACTGATGCCCCATTCCCTGATCCACTCGCGAATGGTGTGTGGGAAGAATGATTGTCGGTAAGCCTCTGTATTGGCTCTAATTCCTCTAATTTTCTCGTCGTGGTCATTACACAAGATGTATGTGGGAGGAGGTAGTATGTTATCCGCCTCTTTCTGGAAAGTGGTCTCTCGAAATTTGAAAAGTAAACCTCACCATGGTGCAGAACGCCTTTCTTGTAACGTCTGCCACTGGAGTTTGTTGAGCACCGCTGTAAGACTCTCGTGCGGACCAAGCGATATTGTGACGAAATGCGCCGCTCTTCATTGGATCTTCTCTGCCTGTCCTACCGGTCCTACCTGCTAAGGATCCCAGACTGATGAACATTACCTAAGATTCTGTCGAACAAGCGCCTTGTAAGCCACTTCCTTTGTGGATGGGCCACATTGCCTTAAGATTCTTCCTATGACTCGCAGTATGGCATCTGTTTTTCTTACAATTTGTTCTGTATGGCCATTTGTCACTGCAATCGTAACTGACGTTGTCGTTGGGTCAACGTAAGAACACATAGAGGTTTGCTGTGGCGGGGCCCCATGCTCGACAATTTGCCCTGAATGGAGTGCTCCGTGTGTCCCCCCTGCTGCCTGTTCTGCCACCCATCCTTCTGTACAGAGTGGACAAGCCGCCGACATTCACGTTTTTGTGATGAGGCGTGGACGTTCAACATCTTTTCACCCATTAGCGATTTCGTTGTCCTTCAACTTCACACAGATATATTTACATAGATGATCTTTTGGTTCTAGGCGCTACAGTCTGGAACCGCGCGACCGTTACGGTCGCAGGTTCGAATCCTGCCTCGGGCATGGATGTGTGTGATGTCCTTAGGTTAGTTAGGTTTAAGTAGTTCCAAGTTCCAGGGGACTGATGACCTCAGAAGTTAAGTCCCATAGTGCTCAGAGCCATTTGAACCATGATCTTTTGGATAGGGTGGACAGCAATGTGCGGCTGTTTGCTGATGATGCTGTGGTGTACGGGAAGGTGTAGTCGTTGAGTGACTGTAGGAGGATACAAGATGACTTGGACAGGATTTGTGATTGGTGTAAAGAATGGCAGCTAACTCTAAATATAGATAAATGTAAATTAATGCAGATGAATAGGAAAAAGAATCATGTAATGTTTGAATACTCCATTAGTAGTGTAGCGCTTGACACAGTCACGTCGATTAAATATTTGGGCGTAACATTGCAGAGCGATATGAAGTGGGACAAGCATGTAATGGCAGTTGTGGGGAAGGCGGATAGTCGTCTTCGGTTCATTGGTAGAATTTTGGGAAGATGTGGTTCATCTGTAAAGGAGACCGCTTATAAAACACTAATACGACCTATTCTTGAGTACTGCTCGAGCGTTTGCGATCCCTATCAGGTCGGATTGAGGGAGGACATAGAAGCAATTCAGAGGCGGGCTGCTAAATTTGTTACTGGTAGGTTTGGTCATCACGCGAGTGTTACGGAAATGCTTCAGGAACTCGGGTGGGAGTCTCTAGAGGAAAGGAGGCGTTCTTTTTGTGAATCGCTACTGAGGAAATTTAGAGAACTAGCATTTGAGGTTGACTGCAGTACAATTTTACTGCCGCCAACTTATATTTCGCGGAAATATCACAAAGATAAGAGAGATTTGGGCTCGTACAGAGGCACATAGGCAGTAATTTTTCCCTCGTTCTGTTTGGGAGTGGAACAGGGAGAGAAGATGCTAGTTGTGGTACGAGGTACCCTCCGCCACGCACCGTACGGTGGATTGCGGACTATGTATGTAGATGTAGATGCTCACGACTGCAGCACGCAAACAGCAAACCATTTTCGTAATTTCCGAGATGCTCGTTACCAGGTGCTGGACCATATGATGTTGTTCTTTGTAAAAGTCTTATATGTCGGCGTATTTCCTTATTTGGGCCTCGCATCGTCGCTAGGGTGATTCCCCATTCTTTTTTCTATTTATTGTTATTTAATCCCCCTCGCCACAAATGGTCGGGGGCTGCGTTGTCAGAAATAGAGTATACCACTCTTCAACCAAGGACATATTAAAAATATTTCAAGAATGAGAAAAAAAGTATTAGGACTGTTTTTCTATTTCAAATTAAAAATAAAAGACAGGCAGCTAAGAGAAGAAAATATATACATTTTAAAAACACTACGCAGATGAGAAAAAAACGTTGTACCACTGCGTTTTCACTTAAAATCTCTGAATGACCTGCAGTGGATGAGAAGTATTTCGGGAGGAAGGAGTATGTCCCACAGGGCAGAGAAGTGTGGATGGAAAAGGAAGGGTCAGTTATGTGAGACAACTATGGAGATGAAGGTAGGGGTTGGGGTGGGTAACAGGAATACAGAAGATGAGAAAGACAGAAAATGAGGAGGAGTTTGGTTTGTAGTTATGGCAGTGGTAACAAGAGGAAAGAGAAGGAGATGCATGGAAAGGGAAGAGGAGAGAGGAGCCCTGATGTGGAGTCGGGTAGTTGGGAAAGAGTTAAAGCTGGTAGGGCCGGCCGGAGAGGCCGTGCGGTTCTAGGCGCTACAGTCTGGAACCGCGAGACCGCTACGGTCGCAGGTTCGAATCCTGCCTCGGGCATGGATGTGTGTGATGTCCTTAGGTTAGTTAGGTTTAAGTAGTTCTAAGTTCTAGGGGACTGATGACCTCAGATGTTAAGTCCCATAGTGCTCAGAGCCATTTGAACCATTTTTTGAAAGCTGGTAGGAGGGATGAAGATTGGGGTGGAGCCCATTGTCTCAGAGAGGGAGTTGGTTGAAGTTGCGTTGGGATAGGTTATACAGTGTGTGCAAGTGTAGGGACGGTATGATGCGTGTGTAAAGGTACGGCAGCATATTAGTGTTGGTGATCAGAGGAGGGACAATGGGGTTATTGGAATCTAGTTTGCGGATAGTAGAAGAGATGTGGAGGTGTTTGATGTGGGTGAGGAGAGGTGGGAATCTGATGAAATGTTGGAGAATTCATGTGGGGGAAGGTAAATGGGTGCAGAAAGTGAGACGGAGTGTGTAACGTTCAAGGGTTTGGAGGGACTTATAGATTTTTTTTTTGTGGGGCGGATATCCGTGCAATATTTGCGTAGCAGAGGATGGGCCGGATCAGGGTATTGTAAGTTTGTAAGTGTGGAGAATATTGGAGAGGTGTACTCCCTAATTTGCCTGTTAGTAGTTTGGTTCCCCATTCATCTCCGCTTCGCTTATACTGAATACTCTTCTTGTATCGTAAAGTTACAGTAATGCTACCAGGCGTCTCTTCATGGGCATTGATCATAATGTTTTGGCTCTTCAGGTGTAGGATGAATGGGAAAAGAAAGAATATTATGATGTTTTTAAAAGAGGACAAGTCGTATACGTAGATAGGTTTGCTGAAATCAGTCGTAGGAGTCACCAAAAGAGGAGGATTGACAAACGTGGTCATAAGAGGTCAACTGTAACATTACAGGCTCTAAGCCCTGTCTAAGGTGAAAGCTTGGAATGTGGTTGGCGGTTGCAACGTGTAGTGCTGCAGCGGAGAGAAGAGAGGCCTACTCAGGTATCTGTGAGCAAGAAAAAATGTGTGGCCATCGGGATGAGCGGCGAATTGGCCGCACATTTTCGAAAAACTTTTACCATCATTCAGTGGAATATTTCATTTGGGCATTTATAATTGGACCAGAACATTTACAGTACCCTTGCGCGAGATTCTAATACCTAGGTCGACGTTCCTGCCGCCAGCAATTTACGACTAACAAGGGAATCGCGCCTACTCGTTATAAGCGATTTCGTCCTAATTTATGGTATGTGCAGGGATTGACTGGGAATGAAAGTGCCAAAATTGTAAACTTCAGATGGCCAAGCGTTTAGAAAAGAACAAAAACAAAAAAGCATTTTTGGTGCCGATCGGGGAGACACCAGCCATTTATATAAGTGTACATCCTAGGCAACCGTTAGTGCCGCGGAATGCATACCGAAAGGTAAACCATAGGTTGTGAGGTCTAGTCCCTATGCGGAATCCTTTTTTATTTTAAATTTTTCCGCAACTTACACTGTAAATAAAGCGAAATAAAACCCAATATATTGAATTTATTAATATTTTCATAGAAGGCATAAAAGGGAAAGGCAATGGAAGATTTCGGATTACAAATAAACTTCCACCAAGGGATAGCAAGGTCTACACGAGAATTTCGTACATAAAATAACATGGCTGTATTACTTTACCGTTGATTTTTATACGAAAAATGGTTCAAATGGCTCTGAGCACTATGCGACTTAACTTCTGAGGTCATCAGTCGCCTAGAACTTAGAACTAATTAAACCTAACTAACCTAAGGACATCACACACATCTATGCCCGAGGCAGGATTCGAACCTGCGACCGTAGCGGTCGCTCGGCTCCAGACTGTAGCGCCCAGAACCGCACGGCCACTCCGGCCGGCAGATTTTTATACGTGCTGGGGTAATATTCGTAGTAACAACAGAGGAAATAGAAAGTGTCTCGGTATCTTGCATACGTTATAAACGTCGCATTTTTACAATTACACGGTTGTTTTAAACTTTCTGTAGGAAATAAACCTGGTTTACACTTAACGCACAGTTTGGCAGCAAACTGCGAATAACAAATCATTTCGTCAAATACTGACGGGGATAGCTGGTGATGTACACTGTAATGTATTTTGATGCAGTCTTCCCGCTATGAGATTTCTTTCTCTCGATGGGACGATTTTACCTCGATGGGGAACATACTATTCGCCTGCATACGGCGAGAGCTGCTCGAACGTCAAAATTAAACTAAAGTAATGTAAAGTCCCGTACGACTCAATTACAATCTCTTTTGGGAAGTTTGCGGAGATCTCGTGGTCGCTGTCAGTACAATCCTTTCTTGGAAATCTACTTGCAATCTCAAATTTTCCTTTGCCTTTCTTTCTCATGCCTTTTATGGGAATATTAATAAGTATAATGCACTGAAAATTATTTCGGAATATTTGCAGTATAAGTAATGTAAAAAAATAAAATTACAAGAAATAAAAAATATTTCTGCATAGCGAATCAACCCCGACCTTCAAATTACCGTGCTCCACTCTTACCGCTGCGCCAGCCGCTGCTTGGAAACCACGTTGACATAAACGGCCCAAGCCTCGCCCGACCCGCGCCAGAAACATTTTTTTTGAAACTCCGTACCATCTTGAGTTCCCACTTCTGACACTCGTTTATGGCCAAGCCCTGCATACGTCACAAATCTGGACAAAATCGATGATGACGATTAGGCGCTGTCCCCTTGTAAGTTGGAGTGTTGCTTTCACTTCGAAGCTTTGCATTCCCGTGCTTTATTTGATAGTTGTGCCCGGCTGTAGCTGTTTCATCTATGTTGTATTAAGGATTGTGGAAGATAGCTAATAATACTGTGGAACATTATGTGAGGATTTCGTATAAACAACAGTAGAGTTTGCTACAGAGAATTTCCATCGGAAGAATTTCTTAAATAAGTAAATAGGGAAATAATGACTGTACAACAACACACACGGAAAAGAAGCCACAGCGAACTGTTTAGTCTGTTGCTTGATAGAATAATGATGATAATAATAATAATTGTTGTAGATGGCGACTTAAATACCAGGCTTTCTAAATTCCATTACTGGGAACACTCTACGTAGTCGATAAATCAGGAAAACAGAACCTCACTTCTCTCAGGCGCCTTCGGCAACAACAGTGACCATTACTGGGAACACTCTACGTAGTCGATAAATCAGGAAAACAGAACCTCACTTCTCTCAGGCGCCTTCGGCAACAACAGTGACCTCTTTTGCACCTGTTTGTATGACTAAGTAATGATTCGGAATACGAGAGAGCGATGTAGTGGGTCTTAGCACTCTGGTCGTCTGCAGCTGAGCTTTCTGCTGACGTAATGTGACATTAACGATTGATGGCGCATGGCTCTTCTGTCTAATTTAAATTCGATGGCGAGAACAGATTAATAATTCCCGGACAGTCCAGGCGAGCATAAAATCGCAGTTTCGGCATATGAATTCAGAGCATTTCGATATTAGGCTGCTGCTTCAGCTTTAGTTAGTTAGATGATTACCAGGAAACCCCCGATTCTTTAAATAATCAATCTTCCATGCATAAAATGGCTTCAAACATCTTATTACTTTACAAATAAGTGATGTGTTAAATATTTGACGTTAATCACGTAAGGGAGAAAAAGTTTAGAAATGGTTTGAAATTCTGCTTAAAGTTTGTTGGAAGTATTATGAAATACTTGATGATACTTGCGTTCCATTATAAACAAAAGCACGCTTTTCACGCACTCAATGTTTATGACGTAGTATCTCCTGAACTATGTGTCGTACAATTATGTAATATTGTAGTTACACTGAGCGTAGATTATATGTGGATACTGTCTGTAAAGTGTGTTGCGAATAACGTCAGTAGTAAAGAATTGATGAATTAAAACGTCATATCAGACGATGGAGTTTTACTGCACGAACAGGAAAATTCAGTTAGCGATACATTTTTTCTTTCGTAATTTTGGGCCGTGTGTCAGGGATGAATATTGTAGAAAAGATGTAAAGTCTGTTGGAAGTCGCTAAGTGCTCTTATTCTCAAATGACGGATGAATAAAGCCCGGGTATTTGCTCGTCGTCAGTGACGCTGCCTCAGTACAAGCACACGGTTCCTAACTGTTATACTTTTATTATTGTGCTAAAGTTTTAACATGTGATCATACCTCTTAATGAGAAGTATACTACAGCATTTTAAATTCTTAAATTCGATCAATAATTACACGAAATATTGAAACTAAAATTTTTGTTGCCTCTGGGAGCTGTCAGATAGGCAACCTGCAACAGAAACTGCATCCTGGGTTCCGAAGTAGTCGCTTAGTGGTATAAAGACTAGCCGAGTACCCAGCGTTGCCAGGGTATGTATTTATTCCAATATTCTCCTTCTCGTTCTCTCTGTCCCTCTCCTCCTCAATCTTCTCTATCCATCTCCACCTCCCCCTTTTTTTCCATCTGCTCCCTCCCCCTCTGTCCATCTGCTCCCTCTCCCTCTGTCCATCTGCTCCCTCCCTCTCTGTCCATCTGCTCCCTCCCCCTCTGTCCATCTGCTCCCTCCCCCTCTGTCCATCTGCTACCTCTCCCTCTGTCCATCTGCTCCCTCCCCCTCTGTCCATCTGCTCCTTCCCCCTCTGTCCATCAGCTCCTTCCCTCTCTGTCCATCTGCTCCCTCCCCCTCTGTCCATCTGCTCCCTCCCCCTCTGTCCATCTGCTCCCTCCCCCTCCGATCATCTGCTCCCTCCCCCTCTGTCCATCGCCTCCTACCCTCTTCTCTCTCCATGTTATCACCCCTACTCCAATACAAGATTTTTGGTTGTTATTTCCACAGGATTTCTTTCCAGATAATGAGTAGTATGAGTACCAAGTTTGGATGAATTCGATCCAGAGGTTTAGGGGGAGCGGTTTACTGGTGGCTTTGCCCTGTACGAAAATATAACTTATATCTCACATATATTTAACATATTTCAAACGTCTTTGTACAAATAATTCTCCTGTATCTCAACGAATTTCCCTCTGCAATTTCGTTTTTACGCAGCTCAATATCTGTGACATCATATCTCCTGAATTAGATGACGTATAATGATACTCTAATGTCATTTTGCAGGTACACTCAGCGGCATATATAGATACTGTTGCGGAAAGACTGATCAGTAAAGAAGTAATAAATTTAAACGTCACGCATAACGCGGCAGTTTGTCATGTATCTCAGTGTTTATGTCGTAATATCCTTTGAATTTTGTGTTGCACAATGATATAATTTTGAAAGTACATTCAGTGGTGTGAGAACACTGTCTGCAAAATGTGTCGCGAATATGGTCGGCAGTAAAGAAGTAATAAATTAAAACGTCATTCCTGATGCAGCAGTTTTACTGCGTGAACAATAAGCGATAAACTCTTTTCTCCTTTCACCATTTTGTGGGGGGGAGGGGGGGGCTGTAAGCGAGAAAAATTTTCATAAAAGTTTGAAATTATGTGTGAAGTTTGTTGCTAGACACTTAATGCTGCTTCTTCTCAAAGGGGGAGGAATAAAGTATAGTCATTCACGGGTCGTGGGCTACACTTTCTTTGCACCTCACTCCTACCACTTTGATAGGTAGGTGGTTCTTAACCCCCAACTCAGAGATTCTTTCCAGACAGTAGTAAGTGCTACGTGTACCGAGTTTGGTTGAAACCAGTTCACTGGTTTAGGAGTGCACAGATCAGCTGCACCATAGAGGCAAATACTATGAAACGAGTCGTATACAGCCTATTTCACAACAATTTTTGTAGATAATTATATGCTGTCTACTTACAGATTACTTTACACAAGAATGAAACACATTTTGATAACAAAAGTAGTTATACTACCTTGATACGAAAGGAAAGAGACTGCTCGCCTCACTGAGGAACTATTTGTCATGGCGTATTAACGTAAACATTTCTCGGCCTTGAAATGTGCTTTTGCGCTGTGATAAGTTTCGTCACAATTGATCTATTATACTTCGTGACGGTTGATGAGCAATTTACTGGAAATATTTTCTTGCGCTCTGACGGATAAGTCTTGATCGAGCCTGATACAAGAGAAATGAGTATGACGCTGCAAATTAGACAACTGATGAAAGAACGTTCAGTTTGTATTTGTTCCTTCCATTGCCCAAGACTTATGTTCATCGTTGACACAGAGTACAGGTTCCCATCAGATCATAGAAATTAAGCGCTGTCGGGCTGGGCTAGCGCTCGGATGGGTGACCATCCGGTCTGCCGAGTGCTGTTGGCAAGCGGGATGTACTCAGCCCTTGTGAGGTAAACTGAGGAGCTACTTGATTGAGAAGAAGCGGTCTCGTAAACTGACGTAAGGCCGGGAGAGTGGTGTGCTGACCACATGCCCTTCCATATCCATATCCAGTGACGCCTGTGGGCTGAGGATGACACGGCGGCCGGTCGGTACCATCGGGCCTTCCAAGGCCTGTTCGGACGGAGTTTAGTTTAGTTTAGAGTTTATATAGAGACTCTGCTGTTTTTGTCTTCTGATGGAGTGGGAGAGCGTGTCTGCCCTTGACTGCTCGTCCACTAACAATGATTTTATAAATTTTTTGTATATAAAACGACTCATAGCGTAAGAACACTCTTCGAAATCGAAAAACAGACCTGTGTAAAGAAGCCATTTAAATAGTTCCTCACTAATGCGAACAGCTTCTTCCTTTCGTGACGTCGTAATATATGGTTTAAATTAATAAATAAAATTTTAATCGTTACGGAGTAGAAAATTACGTTTGCTTAATATCCGGCATTTTAATATTAGTGAGTGAGTGATGAAAATTTTTGAAGCAACATAGGTCCACTCCAATGAAGAGTAATGAGATTCAATTTTCTCTTTAAGGTAGAAATGAATTTATTAACATTATCACTTTTTTTGAAGCGCAGTTGATTATTTGTAACAGGTATATTGGAAGAAAAAATATTTCAAAGTAGAACATTATATGCCTTATCCCTGAAGCAGTCGTCTAGAATACTACAATTTGTGAACATCATAAATTATTCTTATTATACCTTATCGCCCGTCGTTATTCATTGTTATTTTGATGTAGTGCCGCTGTTTTTGTGGATAGCCTTTGAATAGTGGACTCCTGAAATAAGTTACATAAGCTTGCTGTTAAAGTAGACATTGACCAATGGAACCAAACATTTTCAGACATTTGGCGAGACCATGGGGATTAGAGCAAGACTGCCTAATCACGCCGATACGTAATTCTTTACATTACTAGGCACACAACTGACAATCTTTTCACTTTACGTTTCATGATATGAGGTCGGGAATGTGATGCATATGTGTGGGTATCTCTCGGAAGGAGGTGGGAGAACGGCAGAGGATGGTGAGGAGTGATTCACTTCGTTTTAAAAATAAATAAATAAATAAAGCAACGGATAGCTATTTGTCATTGTACAGTATAGTCTTAACAGCTCGCAGGTGACTACAATGGAATCCTGTGTTTGAATCATAAAAGAATAAATCAGCAGTCGACCCTAAACTCAGGAAATATTTCTCATAGGAAAATGATGTGCATATTCAATGAATGGCACTTATACAAGGAAGAAGACGTTTTCTGGTGAAGTATCTCTCAGTTGTTTCTTTTACCATCAGTAACTTAGACAAAATCCCGAACTGGAAAGCGAGGAGAAACTGAAATGCTATCAAACTCTCATTGGTAACGTCCTTAACATCAAACTAGCAGATTTCTTCCGACTGAAATCGAAAATTCTCGCTTATTTTGATACAGAGCTGTTCACTTATCGCCATTAAAACTGTAACACAATGGAGGTCGCTTACAACAAACTCACTTGGCACAAAGTGTACCAAATGCTTGGATGTGCAAATGACTAATATTTCAGCGCTACTGCACAAAGTAGTATTATGTCACTTGCATTCTGTATACGAGGAAAGATTAAGCAGCAGTTCTATCATTCAGAAATCACGTTTGAGTGTTGTTTTCTTGTGAGAAGATCGTGCTATGTCTCGTACAAGAAGCTGAAACGTCTACCAGGACAGTTTTCTGAGCGAACATCGTCTTCCCTCTCGGCCACTAGTCGTGTGACGAGCTTGCAGTATCGCACAGCCACATCGCACACCTCGAGTCACAAAATGGGCTTGTTTTGTGACGGTACTCTCACATATTACTAAGAAATATTGTTTCATTTTATGTCACTATCTCGCCATTATTTTGTGTGTACTATACTTGAGTGCTTGGGAGAAAAGCTTTTGAGTTTTTTCCGCTAGGACATTGCGCTGCGATGTGGTCTCAAAATCCTGTTGTAGACAGAAGGCAGACAGTGAATCTCATTAGGATAGGCACGTCTTCGTAGGGAGACAGGCAGTTTTCATGCATATGAGACTGTGTCCTGCTTTGTGCTAGTGTGGACACAGCTCGTACCCTGTCCCAGCTGTGGGCAGAGGGTGCCATGTCATCCTGTCCGTAGAGTATATTCGTGGATGGCGTTTTTGCCTTTTCTGCATGGATATCAAAGGCCGAGATGCTACAGTACTGACCAACTGGTGTGAGAACGATGGTTGTTTTTGCTCCTAAATGTTAGTTACCCATTTTAACTGAATCACCCCACCACCATGCTTGGTGCAAAGGGTCCTATCAATAGAGGAAACACTGTTCCAAAATGATACCAATCATGTTAAAGTGTATTTTGTACGTCAAGATTAGGAAGTTTTTGCTGCAGTTCCCTGTTTTCGTGAAATAAGCGATATTCTCGTCTGTCACATTGGCAACAGCACTGAGTCGTCTCTACCACGTAGAGTTTGTTGAAACTAGAGTCGAAGGTAGTGAATTTAGATTCTGGGCATTCGTCTCTGGGTCGTCGTTGAGAGGGGGTCATCTTTGGCATCCGTTTGTGATGACTGATGCACGCTAGCTGATTTGGAAAAATTTAAGTGTCGCATCTTGTGGTATCTACATTCTAAGCAGCTCATTACCTGCTTACTTTTCCACGCAGCTTGTGCTGCTTAATTTGGTTGTAATTTGTGGCAAGTTTTTGTACTGTCAACTTTGATTTCGTGCTCTACGAAGAGCCGCAGTTCTTGATGAGCTTCCTCAGTACAGTCTCCCTCCCCACCGTCTTAGACCGTTTTGTGTTTTGATTTAAGTGTTAGAGAAAAATCATCTCTGTTCATTTTACTATGGTTCACGTCAATCATTAGAGAAAATAAGTCACTGTTAACCTCAGTCCTGACTTAGATTTCAAGATCCTTAGCTGGCCTATGACTTTCCAGCGTATATTGTCCTTATTCGTCTACTAATTGTATATCAGTTAAATGAATATTAAAAAAAAAAAACGAGAAAATTATTTGAAATTGTTTTCAGTGAAATTCTTATGGTATTTTTTGATTCATAATCAATTGCAAGCGCTAGGTTTTGGAAAACTGAGCCGTTATCCATGATTTTCCGCGAAATTATTGCCAACACTCGAAGTCTTCAGCAACGTTAACGATGTTTCTTTCCCGAGTGAGGTTCATACGAACCTGCCTTGACGGGATGGGATGCTGGTGGTGTTCGGAATACGTGAATATTTACAAGATCGATATCACCCAAAGAAATGCACTAAGTCTTCCTGAAGAACAAACATATGAATAAAATATAAAATTTAGTATAAGAACTGAGAAGAGAATGAAAAATCAACAACCAGACACACACACATCATATCATAAATATATCACTTATTGGAAATCCATTTAGAATTTTACAGTTAATATAACGCCTTGTGTTCCCTGATTTGATAACACACATTCATGTAGTAACCTTCTACGGACAAGGGTTGATAAAAAAGTAAATAAAATAAAATGAAGAAAACAATAACCTGGTTTCGAACTCGGGGCGCAAAATTAGGAACCCACTATGCTAATCACTGAGCCATCGTTCTGTCTGAGGATATCGCTCGCTAAAAGCCACGTAATGGACATCGAAAGTACCTCGAAAACTTTGACTGTCTTTTTTCAGAAAGGGTCGAGTATCTATGGATAAGCCCACACACGTGTTCGCGTATTTTGACTCCTCTTCCACCTAGGGAAGTTCCTGGCAAATCGACTGGTGGCACTTGCCGTGTTCGCCTGGTCAGTCGGGATTGATGCGACTCACGCCGCGCCGCACACATCAAGTCCGCTAAACAGAGGAAAGGTTACTAAAGCCTTTGTCGGCGCTCGATTCAAATCGTCCCTCTCATCTTCTGTGATGTGCTAGGATTATCACCCTCCCATGTAATACATGCTCTCTAGGATGAGAACGTTGGCAGCTCGTTGTCTTGTGGTTAGCATTGTTGACTCTCGATCACGGAGCCTCACTTTCAGTTCCCGGCTTGGTCGCCGATTTGTGTGTGTGTGTGTGTTTGTATGTCTGTGCGTTATCCTCATCATAATTTCATCATCATCGTAGCGCAAGCCGCCGAAGTGGTGCCAAATAAGAGGACTTGCACCAGGTGGTCAAACTAGAGACTGACAATGAGTATCGATTTATCAAAACATGTATATCTCTTCAAAATGACAGCAATGTGTAACTTCAGTAATTATATTATCGAAATGTCCATTAATCGGTATTTAATAACTAAAGCTAAAAGCGGATATTTATTGTCTGTCTTTTCTTGACTCATAGGCGCTATAGTTCTCATCAGCAGACTTCTTCCCCATTCCAGCTATTACCACTCTTCGCAATCTGACAGTAAATATTTTGCAATGAGCTTAGTTAACTTCCATATTGAGTACTAAAAATGACCAGAGTTGAGCATGAGTGTATCTATACTGCATATTCATGAAAGCTTGTTACTTCTTCGTTTCATATCTACCATTGCAAATGAGAGATATGAGGTGCAAAATTGACACATTTAGTGACAGCACTGTATGATAATGGCGAACATCATTACTCATTGCTCCAAACTATGAGGCAGAATGTGCACTTCTCTTACACCCTGATTGCCAGGCTCAAGAAAAGATAGACGCACTGTAAAAGTATCGTACACTCGGCACAAATACCGCACACATTACTGCACTGGTATTTAATGGAAAATTGACTCTGTTGGCTGAAATGCTTAGTCGTCGTTTCACACCCACTTTGTCAGAAATTGCTCAAAAATATGTAATATGCCAAGCCTGTTCTGTTTTGTCCGAAACTGTTGCTTCCTTAGTAAGCTTGGTTGTGCTAGATAACAGAAGCAGACTGACAGCGGAACATATGAAATAAAGAGTTCTGTTAACGTCTGTCGGTGACGGTTAATGGTTTCATTAATTATTTTTTTTGTATATAAGTGATTTTATAGCATGTTGTATGTCTTTTATTGGTTAATGTCGAATATGATAAAGTACATGTCAGTTTTTAAATGTTTTCAATCAGAGTGAAATTTTCTCTCTGCAGCAAAGTGTGCGCTGACATGAAACTTCCTGGCTGATTAAAACTCTGTGCCGGAGCGAGACTCGAACTCTGGACCTTTGTCTTTCGGCGATAAGTGCTCTACCATCTGAGCCACGCAAGCACGACTCACAGTTTTCATCCCTCCAGTGCGTCGTCTCCTACCTTCCAAACTTCACAGAAACTCTCCTGTACATCTTACAGAACTAGCAAGCACTCGTGGAAGAAAGAAGCAACCCCCACAGCCTGGGGGATGTTTCCAGAATGAAAATTTCACTCTGCAGCGGAGTGTGCCCTGATATGAAACTTACAGGCATATTAAAACTACGTACCCTACCGAAACTCGAACTCGGGAACTTTGGGTTTCGCGGACAAGTGGTCTACTATCTGAGCTACACAAGCACGACTCACGACCCGTCCTCACAGCTTTCATTCCCAGTACCTCGTTTCCTACCTTGGAAGGTAGGAGAGGAGGTAATAGCGGAAATTAAGCTGTGAGGATGGGTCCTGAGTCGTGCTTGGATAGCTGGCAGCCGGCACGGTAGCTCAGCGTGTTCTGTCAGAGGGTTAGCTGCCCTCTGTAATAAAAAAAACTGAGTTAATCGATCAACAACGAACTTAAACGGGTGTCTTACGACGTCCGCCCCGGAAAAAACAATAAACAAAAAAAAAATGGTAGAGCACTTGACCGTGAAAGGCAAAGGTCCCGAGTTTCAGTCTCGGTCCGGCACACAGTTTTTTATCGATAATATCGACGCCTTTTATAAACGTGTACACAATATAAATCGATATTTTTAAAAGTTTGCCCATCTCTAGGCCGAACTCCCTAGAATGGAACTGCCGGTAAATACTGCAATAGGTTCAAATGGCTCTGAGCACTATGGGACTTAACATCTGAGGTCCCTAGAACTTAGAACTACTTAAACCTAACTAACCTAAGGACATCACATACCTCAACGCCCGAGGCAGGATTCGAACCTGCGACCGTAGCGGTCACGCGGTTCCAGACTGAAGCGCCTAGAACCGCACGGCCACACCGGCCGGCACTGCAATAGGCACATTTCATTTTAGGACGAGCACGGCTGGCGGCAGCTCACCTGTGGAGGCAGGCCGGCGACCACGGCGTACGCAATGCCCTGGGGGATGGCGGTGAGGCCGACGGTGATGCCGGCCACCGCGTCTTGCAGCAGGGTGGACAAGGTGTAGGCGGGCAGCCACTGCAGGATGGGCAGCCGCTTGCGGGCCGTCGCCACGCTGCACGCCTCCGAGGCGGACTTCTTCAGGTACCGCAGCACGGCCGAGCAGCTGACCGCGCGCTCTTCCGCTGCCGTATTGTCTGTGTCATGTTCTGGAAGGAGGAAACAAAAGTCTTCCAGCATCTTCCCACACTCGCGGAATAAATAATAACACGAGCAACTAAATATGTGTACCCTCGCTGTCAGTGGCAACGAGGGAGTAATTTTGGTAAGTGGGAGACCCCATGTGCTCTGCAACTTCCGGATGATCTCGCTTCACTAACCCAGATACTCGTGATCCAGCGTTCTTTGTGTAGTACATCCCTGCCAGAAACAAGGCCCTCTTCTTATCTGTCTGGAGATAAGGAACAGACTTATCCCATCGACGATTTGCAGCCGTCGCTGTCATCGCAAGTTTACGAGCTTTGAGTAAACGCTGGAAGTTTACTAAGCAGATTCTCCATCTTGAAGTGTAATATTCTTGCTTATGTTGTGTGTGTTATTTACTGTCCTGATATGTAGAACCAGATGTAATACCTGGGTGTATTTTGTAGCCGGCCAGGGTGGCCGAGCGGTTCTAGGCGCTACAGTCTGGAACCGCGCGACCGCTGCGGTCGCAGGTTCGAATCCTGCCTCGGGCATGGATGTGTGTGATGTCCTTAGGTTAGTTAGGTTTAAGTAGTTCTAAGTTCTAGGGGACTGATGACCTCAGAAGTTAAGTCCCATAGTGCTCAGAGCCATTTGAACCATTTTTTTCAAGCGGGGTAACCATAGCGCCATCTGGTTTCCCCCTTCAAGCTAGACGAGTTTCGTTCTTTATAGTTTTTTCGTTTGATGCTTATTTCGTGAGATATTTGGCCTGGTCACTATCGATGGAACACCCTGTATACTTCCGACATGGTCAGCCTGAGGGTGATCTACAACCTATGACAACTGAAGACAACTTTACAAGCAAAGATCGCTAAAAAAGCATTTTATAGGATGACCAGTTTCAAAAGAGATATGCTTTCCTCAGCGGACCTTACGCTTTGTGATGGACAACATGCTGTAAAAATTTTAGAGCGTAATAACCGATGGTGACAGTATAGCTCTTTTGAAACCAGCCATCCAATAAAATACGTTTTTAGCCATCTTGGCTTGTGAAGTTTTTCCTCAGTTGTCGTTTTAAGTTCTCCGTGTTTGAATGCACTGAGCTCCGACACAAAGCACTCATAGCTACACAGGGCACTGTTTCCATATTTTTGTCCACCCCCTGTATAAGTGGAGCAGATACAAATGAGGAATCATTTTAGGAACGACATGCGCCGCAAATGAGGCGATCAACTAACATAAATGACGTCGGCAAAGGGCAGATTGTAATGGCCTGGCGCCTGGGAACGAGAATCTCTGAAACGGCGAAACTGGTCGTCTAATCGCGTGCTACTGTCATCAACTTCTGTAGACAGTGTAACCACAAGCAGCGACAAGGTGTTAGGTGCCCACGCCTAATCACAGAACTTAGAAGCAGCAGGATTACCCGATTTGTATAGCAGGATCGGCGGCGATATGAGGCAGATCCAACAGTACAGAACAATGCTGCTGCAGGCAAAGTGTTTCGGAACACATTGTTGAAGATGCGGTTCCGCATCAAACGGCCCCTACGTGTTGCTAGTTGATACAACGAGGCGATCAGTTCCGATTGCAGTGGCTATGGGACCATCGAGATTAGACCGTGTATCAATGGAAACGTGTCACCTGTTCTGATAATTCACGCTCCTTGTAACATCAGATTGATGGTTGTGTGTAGATACACTTCCATCCACGCGAGCTGCTGTTCGAAGCACGCGGCGCGTAACGGACGTCACAAGTTCACAGTGACACTCCTTTGTTTGCGAGAGGGAGCTCCGGAAACGTGTAGCGCATGACTTTTGTACCTGATAACGGGAGGTTATTGGGTAAGATAAGGTAAATTTCAATATAAAACCCATAACTCCCTGTCTGAATAATATGCAGGTCAGTGTTCTGTTTTAGAAACGTAGTACATATTTTATAGAACCTAATTTGAAGGACAGGCGATTGACAACCGACCATGCAGTTTTATTCTTCGCGCTTGAAAATGTAATGGTAACGAATCTACTGAAAACACTTGCGAACCGTGCTGCGATATCGATAGCTCGCACTCGTCGAGTTGAGCATTTTCTTTGTCGGTTCGAGGTTTTTGGTGGAAGCAACGAAGGAGGGGAGCGAGCGTGAACGAGGTGCTCGAAGCTAACGGGTGTTGGTAGTGGTGTCCGGCGTAGGGAACGTGCAATTGGCGAAGAGCAATTGGTCAGTATTTCTGGCGCAAGGTTTTTCTAGTGCGAATGTCGTGAGCCGGCGTTTACCGTACAGGACCGTGCGGTTGCTAACTTGACGTTCTTGGCAAGGCACCTTACCAATAGCGGAAAAGATCCATATCGTGTTTATGTACAGCTATTGTGGTCAAAATGCCCAACGGGCGTGTGCTATGTATGCTGTTCGGTATCCTGGACGACATCATCCAAGTGTCCGGACCGTTCGCCGGATAGTTACGTTATTTAAGGAAACAGGAAGTGTTCAGCCACAGGTGAAGCATCAACCACGACCTGCAACAAATGATTATGCCCAAGTAGGTGTTTTAGCTGCTGTCGCGGCTAATCCACACATCAGTAGTAGACAAATTGCGCGAGAATCACGAATCTCAAAAATCTCGGTGTTGAGAATGCTACATCAACGTCGATTGCCCCGTACCATATTTCTATGCACCAGGAATTGCATGGCGACGACTTTGAACGTCTTGTACAGTTCTGCCACTAGTCACAAGAGAAATTACGGGACGATGACAGATTTTTTGCACGCGTTCTATTTAGCAAAGAAGCGTCATTCACCAACAGCGGTAATGTAAACCGGCATAATATGCACTATAGGGCAACGGAAAATCCACGATGGCTGCGACAAGTGGAACATCAGCGACCTTGGCGGGTTAATGTATGGTGCGACATTATGGGAGGAAGGATAATTGGCCCCCATTTTATCGATGGCAGTCTAAATGGTGCAATGTATGCTGATTTCCTACGTAATGTTCTACCGATGTTACTACAAGATGTTTCACTGCATGACAGAATGGCGACGTACTTCCAACATGATGGATGTACGGCCCATAGCTCGCGTGCGGTTGAAGCGGTGTTGAATAGCATATTTCATGACAGGTCGATTGGTCGTCTAAGCACCATACCATGGCCCGCACGTTCACGGGATCTGACGTCCCCGGATTTCTTTCTGTGGGGAATGTTGAAGGATTTTGCTATCGTGATCCACCGACAACGCCTGACAACATGCATCAGCGCATCCAAATGGTTCAAATGGCTCTGAGCACTATGGGACTTAACATCTGAGGTCATCAGTCCCCTAGAACTTAGAACTACTTAAACCTAACTAACCTAAGGACATCACACACATCCAGGCCCGAGGCAGGATTCGAACCTGCGACCGTAGCAGTCACGCAGTTCCGGACTGAAGCGCCTAGAACCGCACGGCCACCGCGGCCGGCATCAGCGCATTGTCAATGCATGTGCGAACATTACGGAAGGCGAACTACTCGCTGTTGAGAGGAATGTCGTTACAGATAATGTTAAATGCATTGAGGTTGACGGACGTAATTTTCAGCATTTATTGCATTAATGTGGTATTTACAGGTAATCACGCTGTAACAGCATGCGTTCTCAGAAATGATAAGTTCACAAAGGTACATGTATCACATTGGAACAACCGAAATAAAATGATCAAACGTACTTACTTTCTGTATTTTGATTTAAAAAATCTACCTGTTACCAACTGTTCGTCTAAAATTGTGAGCCATATGTTTGTGACTATTATAGCGAAAAAAGTGGTCAAACTAAAACATTCATATTTCTTTACGTACTACTCGAATATGAAATAAAAAATGGGGTTCCTATTTGAAAAAACGCAGTTGATATCCGTTTGACCTATCGCAGTGCCATCTAGCGAGCCAACCATAGCGCCATCTGGTTTCCCCCTTGAAGCTAGACAAGTTTCGTTCTTTGTAGTTTTTTCGTTTGACGCTTATTTCGTGAGATATTTGGCCCGTTCACTATCAATGGACCACCCTTATACACTCCTGGAAATGGAAAAAAGAACACATTGACACCGGTGTGTCAGACCCACCATACTTGCTCCGGACACTGCGACAGGGCTGTACAAGCAATGATCACACGCACGGCACAGCGGACACACCAGGAACCGCGGTGTTGGCCGTCGAATGGCGCTAGCTGCGCAGCATTTGTGCACCGCCGCCGTCAGTGTCAGCCAGTTTGCCGTGGCATACGGAGCTCCATCGCAGTCTTTAACACTGGTAGCATGCCGCGACAGCGTGGACGTGAACCGTATGTGCAGTTGACGGACTTTGAGCGAGGGCGTATAGTGGGCATGCGGGAGGCCGGGTGGACGTACCGCCGAATTGCTCAACACGTGGGGCGTGAGGTCTCCACAGTACATCGATGTTGTCGCCAGTGGTCGGCGGAAGGTGCACGTGCCCGTCGACCTGGGACCAGACCGCAGCGACGCACGGATGCACGCCAAGACCGTAGGATCCTACGCAGTGCCGTAGGGGACCGCACCGCCACTTCCCAGCAAATTAGGGACACTGTTGCTCCTGGGGTATCGGCGAGGACCATTCGCAACCGTCTCCATGAAGCTGGGCTACGGTCCCGCACACCGTTAGGCCGTCTTCCGCTCACGCCCCAACATCGTGCAGCCCGCCTCCAGTGGTGTCGCGACAGGCGTGAATGGAGGGACGAATGGAGACGTGTCGTCTTCAGCGATGAGAGTCGCATCTGCCTTGGTGCTAATGATGGTCGTATGCGTGTTTGGCGCCGTGCAGGTGAGCGCCACAATCAGGACTGCATACGACCGAGGCACACAGGGCCAACACCCGGCATCATGGTGTGGGGAGCGATCTCCTACACTGGCCGTACACCACTGGTGATCGTCGAGGGGACACTGAATAGTGCACGGTACATCCAAACCGTCATCGAACCCATCGTTCCACCATTCCTAGACCGGCAAGGGAACTTGCTGTTCCAACAGGACAATGCACGTCCGCATGTATCCCGTGCCACCCAACGTGCTCTAGAAGGTGTAAGACAACTACCCTGGCCAGCAAGATCTCCAGATCTGTCGCCCATTGAGCATGTTTGGGACTGGATGAAGCGTCGTCTCACGCGGTCTGCACGTCCAGCACGAACGCTGGTCCAACTGAGGCGCCAGGTGGAAATGGCATGGCAAGCCGTTCCACAGGACTACATCCAGCATCTCTACGATCGTCGCCATGGGAGAATAGCAGCCTGCATTGCTGCGAAAGGTGGATATACACTGTACTAGTGCCGACATTGTGCATGCTCTGTTGCCTGTGTCTATGTGTCTGTGGTTCTGTCAGTGTGATCATGTGATGTATCTGACCCCAGGAATGTGTCAATAAAGTTTCCCCTTCCTGGGACAATAAATTCACGGTGTTCTTATTTCAATTTCCAGGAGTGTATATTTGAAGCATAAAAAATCTTTGATTCTTGGTTACTCCCGTATTTATACCCGCTTTAAGTGTGATGCCTTTTGGAGCTGGGTCAAAAGATTTAGTTTTGTTTTCCTTTTCACTGTTTGAGTGTGTTTGCTGTACATGTTGCAGCGGTCATCGTACTCTCGCGTGCATTGTTGTCGCCGGGCGCTGGGGCTCGAGGTCTATACCTGGGGCCCGTTGTGCCGCCAGTGGGTTTGTGCCCTGACCTGACATCGGGCTGCTCAGCCGTAATTACTTAATATATAATGTGTTTGATCTTTTGTAATCCATTTAAAAAGGTGAAGCATAACATGAATTGTTTAAAATCTTTTCTTAAAGCTGATCTTTATTTTTTCCCCACTTTTTATACAGAAAAAATACATTGATGGTTGTTACTTGTTACTGTTTTGGAAAAGAATTTCTTGTCGGTTAATAAATTTTGAAGGAGGTACTTAATAACAAATGACTTTAAATGGTTTTCCCCAGCCCTTCCTCCAGGACCTGACTGTCTGTGTTGTCTACCTAGCTAGACGCCCATGTTGCATATGACAACTTGCAACGTGTTTGAATGTGAGTAGATGAGGAGGAATGAATGAGAAGCAGACTGTGAGCTGCACAATGCTGCGGTTGGCTCTGGTGATAATACTCTGGAACTGTGCTGCTGTTTTGCCCCGATGAGAGCAGCTGGGAAAACATAATTGGCTCGTGGGCCTGTTGTAAGTGAAACGCGCTGCTTCTAAGATAACGATCTCCGATGCAGCGATATCGCAGCGGCATTTTCAGAGGCCACTTGAGTTTTCTTGCCAAATGAATAGGCGCCCTGGCATGGTCGAGTCGAGTAGAGAGCAATCCACGTGCTCCTGGGGTCTGTTAAGGCTAGTTTCTTGCGCAAAGTCTCTGGGTGCGGCTTCCGCCGTTACTGCTGAGCAGTGTGTTTTCGATAGATATAGCCTGGTTAACTTTTATTACTCCTTCTAATAAAGTAATGTACTCTAGAGTAGTATTCCACCTTGGTACTGATACTACACTTAATAGGATGTAAGATTTTTGATGGTAGGTCAAATGGTTCAAATAGCTGTGAGCACTATGGGACTTAACTTCTAAGGTCACCAGTCCCCTATAACTTAGAACTACTTAAACCTAACACATCCATGCCCAATGCATGATTCGAACCTGCGACCGTATCGGTAGCGCGGTTCCAGACTGTAGCGCCTAGAACCGCTCGGCCACCCTGGTAGGGTGGTAGGTCAACTGTGAAATCTATTCACATATTCACTCGGTTTAAAAACATTAAATGTCCCGTGGTACAAATCGATATTTTCTGAAACATATTAAGTCGTGTAAACCGTAGCTCCTTTTCTTAAAAGAAATGACCTTTTATAGTACCAAATTAAGTAAGAAGCTGCTCTAGCCACGAACCTTAGGTAGAGAACTGTTTAAAGAGGTAGATCTTTATTTGCCGCTTTATTGTACCCTTATTTGGTCTTGAAATTTTCTTTAAATAATACGCCACAGTTCAGAAGGAGAATGATGTCCGCAATCGGTATTTTTGAAACATCATGCGCTACCTAATACGATCCAAAACTCCACGCATAAAAACGGAATTTTTTTCGGACCCCATACCTCGGGTTCTACTTGCAGTGGAAAGGTAGGATTATGTGTTTTGTATAGCTTTTGAGTTGATGACAATTTATATACCAAGCTGAAGTATTGTGTTGCTATAACTATCCTACAGCACCTGGTCAAAGTCTGAATATTGCACAATTCCTCCAGCTTAGGCAACGGAATCAAATCGGTTGGTCCTTTCTGCATTAGTTGTGGTCTACAGTACGCCGTAAGAGGCTTATGGAGGCAGAATTTAGTTCATGGGCGCCTCTGAAATAATCCGAAAAACATGGTTTTTGAGTTGCAAAACCGAGCCGCGGATTCAAAGATGGCGATGCACAGCATATTGTACATTTTTTTACAATATCCCGATTTCTTACAACCGCAAAATTTTCTTGATATATTAAACCGTTTTCGAGGTACAGTGATTCAAAGTTATACTGTTAATACACGTAAAATCCGGTGTGAGGCGGAAAGTAGTTTATGAAGTGACGTAGAGCGGAATACTGTAAAGTGTCTCCTTTATCATCGATAGCTTTCTGGGAACTCCATGTTGTTGTAGTCCTAAAGGATATGCAAAATTTTTGTGTACGTAAAAAACAGTCTGAGTTGTAAAATTAATTTTGCGTTATTTCGGTTTCAAATAAGTAAACTATCAAACGTGTACTGAGATATAAAGCTCTTTTCTTATGAATGACATGTCCTACTGTAGCAGGGAAACGGCGGAAAAATGCTCCTATCGGAACACGAAAAAGGCGAATACGTTCTTGTTTTGAAAGGTTCTATCTGAAAAGTGGGGTACCGGCTGCCTCATTACATTTTCCTCATCACCTTTTAAAAATTTTCTCAAAAATTTTGGATTGTGAAAATATTCGCGCTTATTTATGCTGAGAGAGAAGGAAACAGTGACAGTGTAAAAGAGACGGCAAAGTACTAAATACTGGAAGATAGTAGACAGTGGTTGTGGTATAGAAAGACATAAGGAGACAATAGCACTGTGAGAGAAAGAGAGGGACACATTGGCGTGGAACATAGCTGACAGTGACGCTACAGTGCTAGGAAAAGAGTGAAGGAGACAGTGGCAGTGGGAGAAGAATAAGGGGAAGACGGAAAGTGGAAGTGGGAGGGGCCAGAGATAGTGAGAGACAGGATCTATGACTATGACGACGAAGAGAGAGATAGTGATAGTGAAACGAGAGAGCAGCGATGGGAAGAAATGTGTGAGATAGCACCAGTAAGAAAGAGCAAGAGGAAGACAGTGATAGTGATAGGTGACATCAGTAGTAGTAGTAGTAGTAGTAGTAGTAGTAGTAGGACAGAACGAAGGAGATTTGCTGTGAGACGGGGGACAGTTACAGAAAGATACAAAGAGATAATGACAATGAGTTGGTCTGAATGAGTGAGAGAGAATAGCCAGATGGGAGTGGACGAGTATGAGGGACTTATAGCGATGGATTGGTGGGTGTGAGCGAGTTACGGTTTTACGATTAGGGAGCTTGTGGGAGTGTAAGGCCAAAATGTTAGTTAAAATTTTTAAAGGAGCTGAGGAACATAGAATGAGGGAGCTGGTACCACACTTTTCAGTCACTCTTTTAAAACATGAGCATATTCACCTCGTTTGTGCTCTGATAAGAGCATTTTTCCTTTGGCAATCACAAGAAGAAATAATGGCCAATTCCGTTGTTAAAATAATTGATAAATTAATTTATGATTTGAAATACTTGATACATGTTGTTGTTGTGGTCTTCAGTCCTGAGACTGGTTTGATGCAGCTCTCCATGCTACTCTAACCTGTGCAAGCTTTTTCATCTCCCAGTACCTACTGCAACCTACATCCTTCTGAATCTGCTTAGTGTATTCAACTCTTGGTCTCCCCCTACGATTTTTACCCTCCACGCTGCCCTCCAATACTAAATTGGTGATCCCTTGATGCCTCAGAACATGTCCTACCAACCGATCCCTTCTTCTGGTCAAGTTGTGCCACAAACTTCTCTTCTCCCCAATCCTATTCAATACTTCCTCATTAGTTATGTGATCTACCCATCTAATCTTCAGCATTCTTCTGTAGCACCACATTTCGAAAGCTTCTATTCTCTTCTTGTCCAAACTATTTATCGTCCATGTTTCACTTCCATACATGGCTACACTCCATACGAATACTTTCAGAAATGACTTCCTGACACTTAAATCAATACTGGATGTTAACAAATTTCTCTTCTTCAGAAACGCTTTCCTTGCCATTGCCAGCCTACATTTTATATCCTCTCTACTTCGACCATCATCAGTTATTTTACTCCCCAAATAGCAAAACTCCTTTACTACTTTAAGCGCCTCATTTCCTAATCTAATTCCCTCAGCATCACCCGACTTAATTAGACTACATTCCATTATCCTTGTTTTGCTTTTGTTGATGTTCATCTTATATCCTCCTTTCATAGCAAGGCTAATTTTGAAATAAACGTAAAAAGTCTGTTCTACCAATTCCTTCCATTCCTCATAAGAACCCTTTCAGAAACTTGCAGCTTATACGGAGCCAAGTAAATGAATGCATAACTATTTCCATCTGTTATTGAATACGAAGTGTGTGTGAAGTCCTTAGGGACCAAACTGCTGACGTCGTCGGTCCCTAGTGTTACGCACTACTGAGACTAATTTAAACTAACGTATGCTAAGAACAACACAGATAGCCATGGCCGAGGGAGGACTCGAACCTCCTTCGGGAAGGGCCGCGCAATTCGTGACACGCGGCCTCTAAGTGCGCGGTCACTCCGCGCGGCTCTGTTATTGAACTAAATATTTTTGCTATCATATATGATAATTCAATAAATTTTCAGAGAGCAGTAGTACTTACACTGCTTACTTTAAAAACTGCTACATCAAGAAGGATATTAAATAACAAAAACGTACTAGGTAGATTACATCATTAAATTTGATGGCGATTTCTGATGAAACACGATGCGAACTTTAGTACATGGCTCTCATCTCAGGCAGCTACAATGATTCTAACGTCACTGGACACTGAGCTAACTGCGCTGGCATGAAAGAAGCTGACACTTCATTCTGTGGTACTTAAACATAGTTGCTGGCGAGAGATGGCGCACCAGTCTCTAGGCAGCCAATGACCAGTTGTTTTCAGTGGGTGAGAGAAATGGAGAACGTGCCAGGTAGGCCAGGGCGGCGTCGGCAATCTGAGGTCTTGAGCTATCTTCTACATCTAGATCATAGTCCGCAAGCAGCTTAACTATATGTGACAGAGGGTACTAACTGATTCCCCCTTCCCTGTTCCACTACCGAACGACGCATGGGAAGAATTGTTGTCGGTAAGCCTTTTTATTGTCTCTAATTTCTCGAATTTTTTCCTCGTGGTCATTACGTGAGTTATATGTGGAAGTAAGTCATATATTCTCCTACTCTTCCCGAAAAGTATTCTTTCGAAATTTTGATAGTAAATCTTCCCATGATGCACAACGTCTCTCTTGTGACGTCTGCCACTGAAGTTTGTTGAGTACCTCTGTAAAGCTCTCACGCAGACTAAACAAACTTGTGACGAAACTCTCTTCTCTTCGTTGGATCTTCTGTCTCTCCTATCAGTCCTACCTGGTAAGGATCCTAGATTGATGAATAGTACTCAAGAATCGGTCGAACAAGCGCCTTCTAAGAAACTTTCTTCGCGAATGAATTATATTTCCGTAATTTTCTTCGTATGAACTTCTGTGTGGAGTCTCCTTTTCGTACTATTTTTTTATGTGGCCATTCCACTAATTTCGGTCTGGGCAGTTACTCCTAGATATTTTACGGTACATACTGTTTCCAGCAGTTTTTCATCAATAGTTGTACAGTCGTGGCTTTCTTTTTCTGTGTAAGGGCAGTACGTTACATTTATTTACGTTCAGTGTCAACTGTCAGATCCTGCACCATTCATGAGTCCTCTGCAGGTCATTCTGCATTTCGATACGGCCTCCTGGCGTTGCAACTTTGTTATAAACAACCGTATCATCTGCGAACAGTCTTAAAGAGCATCCAACACTTTCTACTAGATCATTTATGTACCTTGTAAACATTAACGGTCCTATCACACTTCCTAGGCGTACTTCGACAATTGTCTTTACACCTGTCGATGTTGTTCCGTTAAGAGCGACGTGTCGGGCTCTGTCGGCAAGGAAGTCTTGCATCCAGTCGCAAATATGGTCCGATGCTCGATAAGCTCGAATTTTTTTGTTTTTGTTTTCACTAAACGGCAGTACGGGACGGCGTCAAATGCCTTCCTGAAGTCAAGGAACACAGCATGCTCCTAAGCGCCGTTGTCAACAGGCATCGTCACGGAGATCTATGAAACAGAGCACAGCTGCCAACCATAACAGACCAGGAATGTAACGGCTACTGATCAAATTATCGACTAAGCGAACCAGATGTGATTGTGGGGTGCACCCAGTGGCAATCCATTCTTTCACCGTTGATGCTGAGGCCTTATGAGGATGATGAAAACTGTCTGGGTACGTTCGTCCTCCCCGGAGCCTCCACATATTCATACGCTCATAGTGATGCTGTATACACAACTGGAACTTGTCTGAGAAGACAGCGCTTTGTAGGTCGCACCACTGACGGTGAACCTCTCTCTGCTACGAGGGGAGATGCAACAATCGTCGCTGTGCCGACAGTCCGTGAAACTCTAGACGTTACTGAACTGTCCTTGTGGATATTATGTTATGTTATGTTATATTATGTGAACCCGGGACCTAGAAACGACGGAGAGGCCCCGTCCTCGCCGCAGCAGCAGTGGGCTCTGCTGTGCTCAATAAGCCATTACGAACTGAAAAGGTTATTCTTTATTCGGTTCTTTGTCACTGTATTGTGCCTCAGTCGCCGAGCGGTTCTAGGCGCTTCAATCCGGAACCGTGCTGCTGCTATGGTCGCAGGTTCAAATCCTGCATCGGGCATGGATGTGTGTGATGTCATTAGGTTAGTTAGGTTTAAGTAGTTCTAAGTTCTAGGGGACTGATGACCTCAGATGTAAGACCCATAGTGCTTAGAGCCATTTGAACCATTTGTGCCTCAGTCGAACTACAGACGGTCAGTGAGTTTCCTATCGTCTGCTGGTATCGTCTGAACGTGTACTGTGGTGTCACCGCCAGACACCACACTTGCTAGGTGGTAGCCTTTAAATCGGCCGCGGTCCGTTAGTATACGTCGGACCCGCGTGTCGCCACTATCAGTGATTGCAGACCGAGCGCCGCCACACGGCAGGTCTAGTCTAGAGAGACTTCCTAGCACTCGCCCCAGTTGCACAGCTGACTTTGCTAGCGATGGTTCACTGTCTACATACGCTCTCATTTACAGAGACGACAGTTTAGCATAGCCTTCAGGTACCTCATTTGCTACGACCTAGCAAGGAGCCATATTCAGTTACTATAATTACTATCTTCAAGAATGTATTGTGAACAGAAAATATTGTGAATCATGTACCGTCAAGAGCGACGTTCATCATTAATGGATTAAAGTTAAGTATCAAACTAATTACGTCCGCTTTCTGAATTCTCATTCCTTGTCATGTTCCAGACCTCACGTCAGTATAGTTCTTCCCTCCTCACGCCAGCCTGCGTGAGCTGAAACGCGTGCATATCGGCCTCTACTCGTAACACGGTGTTGGCTTTTCTGCTAACACAAAATGTACCTGCCTTTAGTTCTTTCGAACGTCACATTCGAGTTCAGAGGAAATTGGAACATGAACTGGGGGCACAGAAAAGATATACAGGGTGATTCAAAAAGAATACCACAACTTTAAAAATGTGTATTTAATGAAAGAAACATAATATAACCTTCTGTTATACATCATTACAAAGAGTATTTAAAAAGGTTTTTTTTCACTCAAAAACAAGTTCAGAGATGTTCAATATGGCCCCCTCCAGACACGAGCAATATCAACCCGATACTCCAACTCGTTCCACACTCTCTGTAGCATATCAGGGGTAACAGTTTGGATAGCTGCTGTTATTTCTCGTTTCAAATCATCAATGGTGGCTGGGAGAGGTGGCCGAAACACCATATCCTTAACATACCCCCATAAGAAAAAATCGCAGGTAGTAAGATCAGGGCTTCTTGGAGGCCAGTGATGACGTGCTCTGTCACGGGCTGCCTGGCGGCCGATCCATCGCCGCGGGTAGTTGACGTTCAGGTAGTTACGGACAGATAAGTGCCAATGTGGTGGCGCTCCATCCTGCTGAAATATGAATTGTTGTGCTTCTTGTTCGAGCTGAGGGAACAGCCAATTCTCTAACATCTCCAGATACTGTAGTCCAGTTACAGTAGCACCTTCGAAGAAAAAGGGACCAAAAACTTTGTTGGCTGAAATGGCGAACAAATGTACAACTGAATGAAACTTTATAGCTCCCTTAATTCGCCGACAGATAGTGCTTAGCTCTGCCTTTCGCCGTTGCAGAGTTTTAAATTCCTAAAGTTGTGGTATTCTTTTTGAATCACCCTGTATTACAAATAGAATTTCCCTCACTGAAAAACTTTGGAAAACAACAGGGCTATTTTAGAAGCTAATAACTGACTTGCAAAGTCTTATCGACAAGTGGTGCATAAAAACCTGTACACTAGTGTAAATTCATCTGATTTGCTTCACAACAGAATTATTGTAAGCTAAACGTTGTTGCTTTTTCATTCGATGTCACATTTATGTAACACAAGGGAGGTTACCGTCCTCAAATATGAATACATGTTGTATTTGCATCGTCCTACTATAATAATAACGACAATGAAAACAATAATCTACTTTTAACAATGTAAAGTGATTACAATTTCGAGCATCAGCTGTCGATCGTGTGTTGTCGACAGTGACTAATTTTTTTTTTTTTGTTTAATGGTTCTGAGCCCTATGGGACTTAACTTCTAAGGTCATCAGACCCCTAGAACTTAGAACTAATTGAACCTAACTAACCTAAGGACATCACACACACCCATGCCCGAGGCAGGATTCGAACCTGCGACCGTAGCGGTCGCGCGGTTCCAGACTGTAGCGCCTACAACCGCTCGGTCATCCCGGCCGGCAGTGACTAATTGTAAGAGAATGTACGCTACGCGCGCATGGTGGCCGCACGGCGATACAAATGCCGACTGTGGCTGGGGTCAGTTTCGCGGGCAGCTCATGTGCCGAGCTTGCTGTAAACAACCCCATTTCTTCATTGAAAGTACGTTGGCCATCGGGATTCAGTTCGAAGCGGCACTCATCACTGGTACAGCTACTGAGAAATATAGTGACAAGAGAAAAGAAAAACCTGTGCAATATTATTATCACTGACAGAAAAGAATGGTTTCTCATTGACTATCTCGTCGCCGAAACGATCTACTCGAAACGCGCTGGCGACTGAATACCTGCTACTCGTGGCTGGTGGCCACTTGTCTCGCACTTGTCCTCTGGCCGGCTGCCGCCGCGGTCGGCGGCCGAGTAAGCTCCATCCATGGTCAGTGCCCCGCCGGACGCACGCACACCGGGAAGGCACTGTTGCCTAGAATAGCCGCGGCTCTAATTTGCGTGCTGGAGCTCGTTAACGCGCGTCAACCTGACAGCCAGGCAATCACAGCGGCGTCGCCGCGGCGGCCGTGTTACCGGCGCGTTGCGGCGCCCACGCGCCGCTGACTGGGCCGAGGCTGCCAGGGTGGTGGTGGGACTGCCGCAGGGTCAGGCGCCGAGCTGAGCGCTGCTTCCAGTCACCCGGGTAAGGGTCTCGTTTAACTCGCGTGACGAGAACTGCAGCGCCATTCCCACTTTCCCTGGAAGGACGAGGCCAAAACAACTCCACCTGACGCCGACACTCTGTGTCCATTTGCGTCAAAGTTATTAGGTTGGTGCATAAGTTCGTAGCGTTCATGTTTTGCATGTCGGTATTCCGGTTGCTATGGATTTATTTATCGAAGTCATTTTTTATTTGTAGTTCACTGTTGCTATTTAAGTTTACATACTGTCACTTTCTTATTTGGAGATAGTTATTGGAAGAAAATGGAGAAATCCATTTCCGACATGTTCTTCTGCTTGAGTTCCATAGAGGGGTGATACCAGCGGAGGCCGCCAAAAATGTTTGCGCCGTGTATGGGGATAAAAGACGAGGCCTAGTAGAAATCCTTGGGTGACAGAAGAAATATTGAATTTAATTGATGAAAGGAGAAAATATAAAAATGCAGTAAATGAAGTTGGCAGAAAGGCATAAAAACTTCTCGAAAATGAGATCGACAGGAATTGCAAAATGGCTAAGCAGGGATGGCTACAGGACAAATGTAAGGATGTAGAGGCATATCTTACTAGGGGTAAGATAGATACTGCCTACAGAAAAATTAAAGAGACCTTACATGGGGTCTTAATTAAATATGATTGAAAATACTTTTTAGTATTTAGTATGTCCGATTACGCTGTTTCGTAAACGGTTGGCCCTGACTAGTATTATTACGCTATCTGACTGCAAAGAACAACAACAAGAATGAAATGAAATTTTTCGTTAACACAATTAATTAATTAAGTCCCCAGCAACTATAAAACCTACTAAACCAAAGCACAAGTATAACTGTTCTGTATGTGGGAGTGTGACTCAACGTACACATCTGGCACGGTTCTTCTCCAACAAGACAAGAATTTTTTAATACCAATTATACTGACGTGATAAAAGAAAATTAGAAATACTATAATTGCTCAAGGAAAGTAGAATTACACTCTAATACAAGAACACACGCCAGATGCTTTGTTGACTGAACCTGTAATGACGCATTATTTAACACACTGAAATAAAAACAAACTGAGTTAGTTACCTCATTTATATTGATGAAAATCATTCTAATCCTTACATTACATCTCAACCAGAACTCTCCAATATCACATCTCAGCAAGCACAGCCTACAAGCACATCTCAACAAACACTCTCTGCTACAACATCTCAGCACAGACTACCACGAGACCTCGACAGGCACTGACTACTACGAGCTCTCTCCAAGCACTGACTTCTACGAGTTCTTAACAGGCACTGACTACTACGAGCTCTCCCCAAGCACTGACTACTACGAGTTCTTAACAAGCACAGACTTCTACGAGCTCTCGACAAGCACCGTGGAGGCGGCTTAATAATACTCTTTGGCGCAATCTCTGGCGCAGTGGCTCAGTGTAGCCACCTTTCATATGCCCCTCCTCCACAGGCCAGAATTTGATGGTATTTTTGTCAGCATTGGTGGTGAAAATACCACCAAATTCGTCCACAAAAATACAGACAAAAATAAAAGATAATATTAATACCTAAATATCACATAATTAGTTAAAATTTTGGCTTTGCACTGACCTTTCAATAACCTAATATATAAAATACAGTAGGCAATACAAATTCTTTTCATACATGTGGCTTTACATAATAGTTTACACAATACATAAAAAATCAGTTTATACAAATGTTCACATAAAATTCTTTTAATTATTCAAAAAAAAAAGTTGATAATTCCAGCCCAGCAATGGTCAACAGGTGCAAACACCAACAAGTGACATCATTTCAGCAGAAGCAGTCCATCAGTTGCACCCAGCAATGTTGAGCAGGTGCAGACACCGACAAGTGACATCATTTCAGTAGAAGCAGTCCATCAGTTGCACCCAGCAATGTTGAGCAGGTGCAGACACCGACAAGTGACATCATTTCAGTAGAAGCAGTCCATCAGTTGCACCCAGCAATGTCGAGCAGGTGCAGACACCAACAAGTGACATCATTTCAGTAGAAGCATTTCCATCTGTGGCACCCAGTAAAGTTGAGCAGGTGCAGACACCGACAAGTGACATCATTTCAGTAGAAGCAGTCCATCAGTTGCACCCAGCAATGTTGAGCAGGTGCAGACACCGACAAGTGACATCATTTCAGTAGAAGCAGTCCATCAGTTGCACCCAGCAATGTTGAGCAGGTGCAGACACCAACAAGTGACATCATTTCAGTAGAAGCATTTCCATCTGTGGCACCCAGTAAAGTTGAGCAGGTGCAGACACCGACAAGTGACATCATTTCAGTAGAAGCAGTCCATCAGTTGCACCCAGCAATGTTGAGCAGGTGCAGACACCAACAAGTGACATCATTTCAGTAGAAGCATTTCCATCTGTGGCACCCAGTAAAGTTGAAGAGGTACACACAGCAACAAGTCACATTAGTTCAGTAGAAGCAGTCCATCAGTGGCACCCAGCAATGTTGAGTAGGTGCAGACAGCAAGAAGTAACATCATTTCAGTAGAAACAGTTCTAACAGTGGCACCCAGCAATGTTGAGTAGGTGCAGACACCGGCAAGTGACATAATTTCCATAGAAGTAGCTTCATCTGTGCACCCAGTAATGTTGAGCAGGTGCAGACACCAACAAGTGACTTCATTTCAGTAGAAGCAGTTCCATTAGTGGCACCCAGCAATGCTGAGTAGGTGCAGACAGCAACAAGTGACATTATTTCAGTAGAAGCAGTTCCATCTGTGGCACCAAGTAAAGTTGAGCAGGTGCAGACACCAACAAGTGACATCATTTCCATAGAAGTAGCTTCATCTGTGTACCCACTAATGTTGAGTAGGTGCAGACAGCAAGAAGTGACTTCATTTCCATACAAGTAGTCCATCAGTTGCACCTAGCAATGATGAGCAGGTCCAGAGAGCAGTCTATAATATTCACTATCACTAATCACACTGTTCATCAGCAGAAACTAAACATGTCCTAGTGGCACCAATCATGTAGAAAAAGTACAAGTAACAGTCCATAATATTTACTATCACTGATCACACAGTTCATCAGCAGAAATTAAACATTTCTAAGTGTCACACATCATGTTGAAAAGTGCAGGTAACAGTCCATAATATTCACTATCACTGATCACACAGTTCATCAGCAGAAATTAATCATTCCTAAGTGTCACACATCATGTTGAAAAGTGCAGGTAACAGTTCATAATATTCTCCATCACTAATCAGACAGTTCAGGCATGAACAATAGTTTGAATACACATACAAATGCTTTTACACACTAAACATATAAATTCTAATAAACACACAAATGATATCAGATAATTGTCATATTAACTATTACAAATACTCAAATATCAGTAAACCTATAATATTTATGGGTGTCAGTGCAAGCCACTACAAACAAATAAAATAATATTTACGAGATAGGTGGGTAGGATTAGGAAAAGAAAACACACAAAACACACTCATTCATCTTTCATCCACATTATGTACTACTGTGTAATTGAATAGTGTTAACTGTGTAAATGTAATTCTGTCAAAATCTGATGTTCATCATGTGTATCAAGTAGTAGTGGCAGCAATGTATAACAGTCAATAATAGTTAAGTCAACGTCATAGTCATCATGTCAAGACCAATGTTTGCCAAGCCAGATCAAAATGTACGGTTGCTGAACAACTGTCAGTGAGCCAAGATATGCAATTACTTCCTCTCTTCAAAAAAAAGTATATACTGCTTAGTGATTTTACAAAGTGTGTGTATAGACTATCTTCCTTCTACTTTAGTGTTCTAGTCTGCTATCTTCATCCTCCTTGTTCCATAAGACCAACAAAAAAAAATATGCATCTCACTTACTTTACCTCTTATCCACCAAAACTCCAATAATCATCAACTTCACACAATCTCAATAATACCTCAATAATACCTATTCAATACGTCGATACATATAAACCTTATTACCAATATCATCTCACTTCCATAACAACTCTTTCCTCTAGTCAGTCTCCTCGAACAAGTACAGATAAAATCCTAGTGCAAACTTCAGTTCATCATCCCATACAATCTGAAGACACATTGTCAACACACAACCTCTGTGTAATCCATCTGACCCAAATCTTCTACTCATTATGAATTATAAACAAAAGAAATGCATACGTGACCTCTAACAGACTTAGTTCGAATAACTCTCAGTAATTAAGTACGATTACGGAGTGTGAATGATCATAATATTTCACAGTGTGTACACCACTTCAAGAATTATGGCAAACAGAAGCAAACATGTGGAGTATTTCTTGTGTCAAGTGTCACTTCCTATTTCAATTGCTCACGAAAAATGCAGTGTAATAACTGTCAATGGTCTAAACCTAGTTTTGGTATGTCATGTCGTTAGCTTCCTTCCTATTAGCATACATTTATACAGCTTTCATAAAACCTCCGCTCATGTGACTTCTATGAAGTTTCTTGTACTAATGTCGTTCGTCGAATTATAGCAGTTCATTTTCTTATCTTAAAAAATATAAGGCACTGAGCGTAAGCAAAACAAGCAATAGCGAGTAAATATACCAGTAGAGAACAGAATGTCAACAAGTGGATGCAGCACAATTCCTACAACGAGGCTCTGCCAAGCGAACAATCTATAATTAATCCAATAGTGTGACCTAAACTCTCTGTTTGTACTTAGTATATCAGCATTTCTATACACCAAATTAAAGAGTAGTTATGACAACAACAGTTATGTATAAATATGCAATCCATACGCATAGCAGTAAACATGTCATTAGCATCATATCAGCATAAGCAAATAAATGTTCATATGTCATCTTAATAAGTAAACATGAAGGCGCAAGCAGATAAATCACAAAGTATAACTTACATACATATCAGCACAACTAATCAGGTGACAATTATAATTTAAATAAATAAGCACAGCAGGCACATAATAGAAAAATATGACATCAGTGAAAAAGCAGTGCAGCCAAGCGATGCATAATATACACAAGTTACAACCCAGTTCATTAATAATCATTGTCAAAATCAGTTAACGTACGCAAGCACGTCGCTTCACAAGTAAATTCATAGAACATGAAAGTAGCACAAAGTATGAATCACGTAATCGCGAGCAGCAAACTACGTCTAAAGTGGAAATATGTTACCTGAAAAATGAACTCAATTAACAGTTACCTTTTTTAGTTTATTAGTTTCTTCTTGGAAATTACATTCTTCCTGAAAATTTCTCGATAGCAAGTCGTCTTAACGTCGGACACGCACAGAATTTACCTGAAGTTCTTAAATATTTTATAGAACCGTATCCTGAAAAATACTGAATGTTAATAACATAATTCATCAAGTCACTATAGCTTTATACTGAATTTAGTCGGAGAAATTAAACTGTGTATTTGTTTACGGCTGTCAGTGCATTCGCACTGAGCGCTCGATCAGCTGTAGGCGCGTGACGTAGGAAGCAATTGTTCGCGGTCAACGACTGCCTTGTGCGGCGCGCAGACTTGACTGTTGCTTTGAGTATGTGCCGCCGCCAAAACACAGCGCGGTATCCTTGTATTCTCCGCATGTTTACATGTAGCTGTTAGTTTCTCACAAGTATGTCATTCTACAAAATTTTTTTTTTAAAAGTATATCATTCCACAAAATTTTTTACGTTAGATATATGATGTATTCCTTTAGAGCGTCGAGATTTAAGAGTTTCTACTTCGACAGTGTTATCTTGAATAATTTTACGAATTCTATATGGACCGTTATAAAGCAGAAAAAATTTGCGACACAAGCCTTTTCCTTTGTGCGACAAACGATGAGACTTAATTAACACTTTTTGACCAACTGACAAGATTTTTGAACGACCAGGACGCTTAGCTGATTTCTCTCTTCTAGCAGCCGCAGATGCAATATTTTGCAGAGCCAGGTTGACAACTTCAGAATGCCGCAGTTTCCGTGAAGGCGGAAAAGGAACGATTTCAGATATGCGATTTGACGGTGCTTTATTTTTTAATACCAGTATAGGCGGTAAAGAAGTTGAATCATTAGAGAGTTCATTCAGAATGTTTTGAAAAATATGAAGATACTGATCCCAAGTTCTGTGATTCTGATGACAATAAAGTCGACACAATTTATTGATTTCCTTCATCCATCTCTCTGAAGCGTTAGATTGAGGGTGAAAAAGTGAAATGAAAATTGGTTTAATTTTACGACGCTGTAGAGTACGAAGCCAAATTTTAGAACGAAACTGTGATCCATTATCTGATATAACCTTATCAACATGACCAACTTCTTTAAGAAAATGTTTGATGAAAGCGTTAGATACTGAACGAGCTGTTGCTTTGCGTAAAGGTGTAAAACACACATATTTTGACGTCAACTCCACTGCTACGAAAATGTACGCAAAACCATTAGTAGAATGAACCACTGGACCGAACAAATCGACTGCAGCCATCTCCTTTAATTTCGCTGGAATGATAGGAAACAACGGTGCTCTGTGAGAAACTGTTGGCGGTTTAGCCTTTTGACATAATTTGCATTTGGCAAGAACAGATCGAATACGTTTTTCCATATTACTGAAGTAGCAATTTTCTCGTAATTTATGAAAGCATTTTCTGGGACCAAAGTGTGCATAACTGAAATGCGTATACCAAATCAGCTTATTAACCCACTCATCAGGAATACAAACTAACCAGAGTTGTCGACCGGTTTTCGTTTAAAAAGAATTTTCCAGATAGTTCGCAAAAACGAGGTGTGGCCAAATCGTCCAATCTAACAAAGCGTCTGAGAAAATTACAGACACCAAGAAAACTACGAACATCACGTTTTGTAGTAGGAACAGCATAATTACGAATAGCGTCTAATTTCTCTGGATCAGGAAGAATACCTTCTGTAGAAATAATGTGACCGAGAAATTTCACCTGTGAACGACCAAATTCAGATTTTTCCAAGTTCACAGTAATGCCAACTCTTGCAAAGATACGTAATAATGAATCCAAAATTATGTTGTGCTCACTCCAAGAATGTTTAGCAATAAGAATATCGTCAACATATGAAGTAATATTGTCACGAAGATAAACAGGTAAAATTTCATTTAAACTACGAATGAATGCTGCAGAAGATACAGTAAGTCCAAACGGTAATTTCCGAAACCACATTTAGGTAAAGTAGTCATATCCGGTTATTGTTTACTTACTCTCTAGGTAGATTGATAGTCGAAGAGTTGGTTTGACAGATGCAAAGAATAGTAAAAGAGTAGGCAGCGGTGCAGAAAACTAAAAGAGAAATAGCACCACTACAGCTCGGGGCCCTATGCTCGCTACGGCACATATTCACTTAGTGTAGTGAATCCCCTGAGGACATTAATAGCCGCACATAATTTCCAGTTTGTGACTTTGTGGCACATCTGGCGGAAGTGCGTACGTAAATTGATCTAACCATGAACATGGATGTATGTCATTCTTAGAACTGCGGAAGATCTTAAATTTCCGAACAGTCAAAAAGTGTTTATAGTCAAAGTTTTCGCCTCGTGGCGACAAAGACCTACCCCGTCTGCCCCAGTCCCAATGTCGATTATTGTCAAGTTCGCGCGCCTGGCGCTCTCTTGTTGCATCCCGTAAATGAAACAAATTATTTTCTTCAAAGCCCTCTGCTATCTGTGATTCTAGATTTCTTCTGCTGTCTTTTCCTACGATTTCGCCTTCGATCTGTTTGACTTGCTTTCGTAATGCCTCAACTTGCCTTTTAACGTGTTCATTAAATTTTCCCTGATTTTCAACATGCTTATTTATGCTCTGGTACTCTTCGGTTTCTGCAAATGGCAATGGTGCTGTATCATCTGAATCTCTGTCCCCATTTAAACTAAGATTTGTCAATTTATCTGAAATCTCCTCAACTCTTTCCGATAAGTCACCTATTTGTTCTTTCTATTTATTTACGCCTTCCGTAAGTGTCGCGACTCGGGTTTCAGTGTTGACACATTTGGTAGTTAACTGTTCATATTGTTGTGTTAGGTTATTTAATCTGTCATTTGGTACGGATTCCTCGATTCTCCCAAATATTTCTTCCTTATCCTTTGCACGTTGTAAATTTAACTCTGAAAATTTCTGTACTATCACGCGATCTCTTTCTTCCTGTTCTCTATCCTGTTCACTTTGTCTAATCTCTACTGCAATTAATCTATTATTGTGAGAATTCAAAATCGGTTGTACTTCTTCTCTGATTTCTTTCTTTAATTCATCTTTCATGTTTCTGAAACATGTCCCTATTCGTGAGTCTAACCGTGTTTCCATTGTTCCCATCTCAGTTTTAATTGTTCCCATCTCAGTTTTAATTGTTCCTATCTCTGTTTTAATTGTTCCTATTTGTGATCCCAGTGAGTCTAACCGTGTTTCCATTGTTCCCCTATCTGTTTTTAATTCAGATCGTAAATTTAATATTGCACTCATCAACTGCTCCATATTAACTTGTTCGAAATTCTTTTCGCCCCTAACATTTCCCGCAAAGCCAGTTTCCTTCGTCATAGCTGTAAAGCTATCTGTGTTCGATACTATTCCAGAATCTTCTATCGTTAATCTCGTATTCTGTGAATTTTCTGATTGAGAAAAATTTTGAAATGGTTCCGGACTATTTTCCCGACTTATTACATTGTTTTCCACTTCATTATTCATCACACTGTTCTCCTGTGTTGGCGAGTTCGCCATGTCAACAATTTCGTCATTCTGACTATCCATCATTTTTGCCTTTTTCATCGATCGCGTAATCATTTACAAAGCATACAAAACTCGTCACTGTACGAAAATTACACACAATGACTCTTTATCTCCAACAATACCATTCACACGAGATGTTTCCCTCAAACACGATTAACGAACAATTGAAATAATTGCACTAGATTGTCAAACGCGTATACAAGACTACAAAATTAAATTATGAAATACCATTACAAGAATGACAATTACCAAATCTACACACGCAATCTAGACTACAATTACTGAACTAAAAATTACTACAACAATACTACTGTCTACTATCTTTACAATCAGAATAATTCCAAGGGACGATCCGAAGCAGCGGTCGCCACGTGCATGGGGTCTTAATTAAATATGATTGAAAATACTTTTTAGTATTTAGTATGTCCGATTACGCTGTTTCGTAAACGGTTGGCCCTGACTAGTATTATTACGCTATCTGACTGCAAAGAACAACAACAAGAATGAAATGAAATTTTTCGTTAACACAATTAATTAATTAAGTCCCCAGCAACTATAAAACCTACTAAACCAAAGCACAAGTATAACTGTTCTGTATGTGGGAGTGTGACTCAACGTACACATCTGGCACGGTTCTTCTCCAACAAGACAAGAATTTTTTAATACCAATTATACTGACGTGATAAAAGAAAATTAGAAATACTATAATTGCTCAAGGAAAGTAGAATTACACTCTAATACAAGAACACACGCCTGATGCTTTGTTGACTGAACCTGTAATGACGCATTATTTAACACACTGAAATAAAAACAAACTGAGTTAGTTACCTCATTTATATTGATGAAAATCATTCTAATCCTTACATTACATCTCAACCAGAACTCTCCAATATCACATCTCAGCAAGCACAGCCTACAAGCACATCTCAACAAACACTCTCTGCTACAACATCTCAGCACAGACTACCACGAGACCTCGACAGGCACTGACTACTACGAGTTCTTAACAGGCACTGACTACTACGAGCTCTCCCCAAGCACTGACTACTACGAGTTCTTAACAAGCACAGACTTCTACGAGCTCTCGACAAGCACCGTGGAGGCGGCTTAATAATAATCTTTGGCGCAATCTCTGGCGCAGTGGCTCAGTGTAGCCACCTTTCAGCCTTTGGAGAAAAGACAACCACTTGTATCAATATCAAGAGCTCAGATGGAAACCCAGTTCGAAGCAAACAAGGGAAAGCAGAAAGGTGGAAGAAGTATGTAGAGGGTCTGTACATGGGCGATGTACTTGAGGACAATATTATATAATGGAAGAGGAGGTAGATGAAGACGAAATGAGAGATATGATAATGCGTGAAGAGTTTTATAGAGCACTGAAAGACCTGATTCGAAACAAGGTTGAAATGGTTCAAATGGCTCTGAGCACTATGGGACTTAACTTCTGAGGTCATCAGTACCCTAGAACTTAGAACTACTTAAACCTAACTAACCTAAGTGCATCACACACATCCAAGCCCGAGGCAGGATTCGAACCTGCGATCGTAGCGGTCGCGCGGTTCCAGACTGTAGAGCCTAGAACCGCTCGACCACCCCGGCCGGCTCGGCACAAGACCCCGGGAGTGGACAACATTCCATTAGAATTACTGACAGCCTTGGGAGAGCCAGACCTGACAAAACTCTACCATCTGGTGAGCAAGATGTATGAGACAGGCGAAATACCCTCAGACTTCAAGAAGAATATAATAATACCAATGCCAAGAAGAATATCATAATTCCAATACCAAAGAAAGCAGGTGTTGACAGATGTGAAAATTACAGAACTGTCAGTTTAATAAGTCATGGTTGCATAATACTAACGCGAATTCTTCGCAGGCGAATGGAAAAACTGGTAGCAGCCAACCTCGGGGAAGATCAGTTTGGATTCCGTAGAAATGTTGGAACCCGTGAGGCAATACTGACCCTACGACTTATCTTAGAAGAAAGATTAAGGAAAGGCAAACCTACGTTTCTAGCATTTGTAGACTTAGAGAAATCTTTCGACAATGTTGACTGGAATATTCTATTTCAAATTCTGAAGGTGGTAGGGGTAAAATAGAGGGAGCGAAAGGCTATTTACAATTTGCACGGAAACCAGATGGCAGTTATGAGTCGAGGGGCATGAAAGGGAAGTAGTAGTTGGGAAAGGAGTGAGTCAGGGTTGTAGCCTATCCCCGATGTTATTCAATCTCTACATTGAGCAACAGTGAAGGAAACAACAGAAAAATTTGGAGTAGGTATTAAAATCCAAGGAGAAGATATAAAAACTTTGAGGTTTGCCGATGACATTGTAATTCTGTCAGAGACAGCAAAGGACTTGGAAGAACAGTTGAACGGAATGGACAGGGTCTTGAAAGGAGGATATAAGATGAACATCAACAAAAGCAAAACGAAGACGATGGAATGTAGTCGAATGAAGTCGGGTGATGCTGAAGGACTTAGATTAGTTAATGAAACACTTAAAGTAGTAAATGAGTTTTGCTGTTTGGGGAGCAAAATAACTGATGATGGTCGAAGTAGAGACGATATAAAATGGAGACTGGCAATGGCAAGGAAAGCGTTTCTGAAGAAGAGAAATTTGTTAACATGAAGTATAGATTTAAGTGTCAGGAAATCGTTTTCGACAGTATTTGTATGGAGGGTAGCTATGTATGGAAGTGCAACATGAATGATAAATAGTTTGGACCAGAAGGGAATAGAAGCTTTCGAAATGTGGTGCTACAGAAGAATGCTGTAGATTAGATGGGTAGATCACATAACTAATGAGGAGGTACTGAATAGAATTAGGGAGAAGAGAAATTTGTGGCAGGTTCGAATCCTGCCTCGGGCATGGATGTGTGTGATGTCCTTAGGTTAGTTAGGTTTAAGTAGTTCTAAGTTCTAGGGGACTAATGCCCACAGCAGTTGAGTCCCATAGTGCTCAGAGCCATTAGAAATTTGTGGCACAACTTGTCTAGAAGAAGGGATCGGTTGGTAGGCCATGTTCTGAGGCATCAAGGGATCACCAACTTACTATTGGAGGGCAGTGTGGAGGGTAAGAATCGTAGAGGGATACCAAGAGATGAATACACTAAGCAGATTCAGAAGGATGTAGGTTGCAGTTGGTACTGGGAGATGAAGAAGCTTGCACAGGATAGAGTAGCATGGAGAGCTGCCTCAAACCAGTCGCTGGGCTGAAGACCACAGCAACAACAATGGGGATAACTCCACTGGAGAGAGCATGGCAAGAAAATTGTTTCTTTGTTTAAGGAAGATCGTTTTGACATTAGTGACCCCACATTAAGGAAGACCTTCGAGGTTTGATGAAGATTGTTTAAACGGATTAATACACAATGATCCTCGTCATTGTACTCGAGAAGTGGTAGATGTGACGATCTGTGGTCTTTCCCCATTGTTCGAGATTTGCATGCAGTGCGAAGGCTCAAAAATTGGTTGTATGGGTACCGGCACGCTCTAAGTCAAAATCACAAAAATTAGCGGGTGCCAAACGCACATCTCTGCTTGCTTGTTTCATCAATTGGATCGTTAACAACACTGACCATTCCTATCCTACATCGTTACTGATGTCGAGAAATGGTGTCTTCACGCTAACATAAGGAAAAGAAACGAATGGTTGAGCCCCAGCAAAGCAGCAACTTCCTTCACAAAGTCCTGCGCTCATCTATAAAAGGTAAAGTTATGCCTCTGGTGGAACAGCGAGGGTGTGGTGTACTACGAATTACTTCAACGAGCTGTAGCCATCACCGTTCACATTTCTTGTCAACAACTGAGACGTCTTGCAGGCGCAGTCTAAGAACAACGACCAGGAAGACTGTGTGAAGTGACGTTACCTCATGATAACGGCGGCATGCATTCTGACAGACTGGCTCAAATGGTTCAAATGGCTCTGAGCAGTACAGGACTTTTACATCTGAGGTCATCAGTCCCCTAGAGCTTAGAACTACTTAAACCTAACTAACCTAAGGACATCACACACATCCATGCCCGAGGCAGGATTCGAACCTGCGACCGTAGCAGTCGCGTGGTTCCGAACTGAAGCGCCTAGAACCGCTCGGCCACCGCGGCCGGCTCTGCCAGACTGACATAAAACATAATGCAGGAGTTGGGTTGGGAAGTCTCTCCGCATCCACCTCATCCACCTCATACCTTTTCCGCTCTCAATCGGAAAACCTTGAAAGGACTTCCATTCCGGATGAAAATGCGCTCCGAACATGATTCGACGAGTTCTTCGCCTAAGAACCACATGGTTTCTACAGTCACGTATTCGAATAGCTACGCAAGCGTTGGCAGATTGTAGTAAATAGTGAAGGAGAATATATTGTTGATGACTAAATTCCCTGTTATTGTATTCATTGCGTTTATTAAACTTATTAAAACAAAACGCTACGAACTTATGCATCAACCCAATATTTTGCACTTATTTCGCGACTGAGTTCGATTTAAGATGTAAGACAACATCGGTACTCCACAAGCTACCGTACTGCGTATCATGGAGGGTACGGAATGTACCAGTACTGTTTTCTTCTCGTTCATTCCACGGACGGCTCGAACTTACGCTAAAACATGCAGAATCTGCTGTAAATTTACAAATGACGTTTCTGTGAAACCAAAAGCGTGTAATATTTCTGTACAGACAGCGAAGAAGATTTTAAATAAAAGCAAAAATCCACTGTACTGCAGTACGAAAAATGCTATCTCTTGTGACTTGGAACGTACAATTTATATTCCTGCAGTGGAACATGATCCCATGAGCAAAAAACTGATGATTTCGTTTGTTGTTTATTACGGTATTTCTTCTTCAAGAATCCACATTCTTTCACAAGAAAACTGGAAATGTTTTACTATCACCAGTGTTCGTTAAGATAAAGAGTGATAAGCTATGTACTCCAGTATGGAAGACGTAAGACGTTACAATTTGAACATCTTTGGTTAATGTTGTCAAATAACATTTTCATAAGGGTGGAAAGCTGAGTATTAGTTTTTTTTTGGTTGATGTTTTCTCGCAGGACCGTCAACACCCATGTTCTGCTTAGGTAGTATTACTCAGAAGGTTTCATTTTGAACGCCAACAGTCAAATAAAAGTATACCGGCAGCGTTTATTTTTCCACAACGACAGCCGAATAAAAAGCAGGCGGCAGTGTAGTCAAGGGCAGCGTGGCTGTAAGAACTGCGTCTGTCTTTCTTCCGGGGAACTCTCATTCTACCAATTCTATTTTCGTTTCTTTGACTTATTCCCATTGTTGCCCGACCACAGTACATCCAGAAGCGATCGCCATTGTCCTGTGTTCACTGCAAGGTCTTTTACTGTGACCCACACTCTATCAGATCAAGATCTTATTATCTTAACCGCTCTTCCTCGGAGAATCCAGATAAATCCCAGGTTCTTTCCACAATTAGGCATCACCATTTCATTCTGATAGACTTTAGAGTTCTTCTTAGTGTATGGATTAAACGCTTACAAGTCGTTACCTTTATTTCCTCGTTGACATCCTGATGATATCTGGCATGATTTCTTCGTGGGCAACAGTTTCCTTCCGGATCCTTGCCACTCTGAACTGGGGCTAACGACATTCCATACTCTTTCATTTTTAGTATTCTTTTCTCTGACCTTTCTGACATGTAGTGAGTCATAGATCTGGAGAAGAGCTATGGCCAACGTAATTCTTATAAAGTGGAATATTGGTTCATTTCCACAAATAGTGAGAAAGAAGTATCGTTATCAAATGTAAGCGAACACAAACATATTCAATTATAAAAAGACAACGGCAATAGATATGATACTTTTGTTGTCCTTGAGGTCTGAGATAATTAGCTTACTGGACTTAAGGGTCATTAGGTACACACTATTACCACGTCATTGATATTCATCCTAGTCCGAAATTATGACGAGCATGACGAACAATGCTGCACTGTAATAACGTCTGCATAACGTTGCAGGTGAAATTTGCGCTAGAAAACTGGTTTCAGCTACAAAAGTAACCGGCTAGTCAAAGGGCAGCAACATATCAGTTTATATCTGCAGATAATCAAATTGTGAACAATATTTTCATTTTCGTATAATTGATGTTATTAGCATTCAACAAATAGGAAAGGACATGCTGTTAAACTTTTATGGCCGTATCAGTCAAGCAGAAATACATTTCTACAGTGCAGCCAATTTAGTGCTGCAGCGGTTAGCATGCTAGACTCACACATTTTGGAGGAAGAGTTCAAATCCTCGCCTGGCTACTCTGGTTTAGATTTTCAGTTGTTTCCCGAAGTCGATTAAAGCGAATTCCGGTACACTGCCTGTTTTCTTCACCACTCTTGTCCTATACGAGGTAATGGTCCATCTCTTATGGTCTCGTCACCTATAGCCAGTTAAACCTTTGCGTTCTATCCTTTTGCTATAATGAACAGAGACGTTAGCGTGCATTTCAGTCACAAAATACCACCGCCATTTGTGCCTTGAGTGAAGTCAAGCGCGACTTCACTGGTGGGGAGGGGGGGGGGGGGGCAGGGTTGAGATCTGTTGCGTTTTCTGACGAAAGCTGGTTCTGCCTCCGTGCCAGTGATGGCCGCGTGTTGGGTAGGAAGAGGCCAGTTGAGGGCATGTAATTAACCTGTCTGCGTGCTAAACACACAGGACCTACACCTGGAGTAAAGGTCTGCAGCGCGATTTTGTATGATAGCAGAGTCACTCTCCTGATTATCCCCCGCACTCTCAGTGCAGATTCGTACGTCAACTGGTGATTCGACATGTTGTGCTACCATTCATGAAAAGAATTGCAGGGGTGTTTTCCAACAGGATAAAGCTCGTCACGTATCGCTGTTGTAACCAAACGTGCTCTACGGGGTATCGATATTTTGCCTTGGTCTCATCCATCACCATCTCTGTCTCTAATCGAGCACATACTGGATATCATCAAACAACAATTGCAGCGTCATCCACAAACAGCTTTAACCGTTTCTGTATTGAGTGACCAAGTGCGATAGGCATGGAACTCCATCCGACAAACTGATGTCCCGCAGCTGTACAGCACAACGCACGCACATTTGCATGCTTGCATTCAGCGTTTTGGCGGTTACTCCGGTTGTTAATGTATGAGTAATACACATTTGCAGTAGCTTATCTCGAGCTTCATTAACCTGTGATCTTGAAATGTTAATCACTTAAATATGTTACCAAGACAAATGTCTTTTCGCAATTTCATTACTCTACGTTACTACGCAGATACGAAAATATTTGAAGATTGTTTCTCTGACGCATTACAAAGATCTAAAAACAGTTTCAAATTATCGCGGTATTTCTCAAACGGTTTGTTGTATTTTAGGTAATATCATTCGATCACGGTATTATCTCAAGAGATAACCACTGACGTAGAATCTATCAACGATCTTGTCAACATTTCGCGCCAGGTTTCTCACGATAGTATCCGCACAAAACGAAAGAAGTCTGTGCTCGGCGCTTTTAACTTATCGCATCGATCGGTGCACGAAACGTTTTTCACACTAGTTTATCGCCGGCCACTCAGTGTAAATACCGTGTAGGCGCGCCTCCATGGCTGAAAGCGACAAAGTATGATATTGTACTGATAAACCATGCTGAGTTGTGCTGGAGGTGGAAGACATCTTAATCACTAGCTTTTGGTAGACAAGTAGAGAAGAGAAGATAGCGTGTACACTACGATCATAACACTGTAAACTAACGTAACTGAATAACATTCAAGTTTCTCTGTAATGTTTCACGGATGGTGATTGCGTTTTGGGATGCGGATGTCACTCTCGGCGACTTCATAAGTGTTATTCAGGATGATTAGAATGTTTATTGGGACCTGTGTCCATTGATTCGGATTCTGTGGTAACAGACTACTAATACACTGACGACTGCATGCACTCGAGCTATTAAACTGTAACCTCTCTTCTCACTGAGCGCACGTCAGAATTATATAAGCTATAAAGTAGTAGGCGTATGGGTAAGTGAATACATTTAAAAAATAAGAGACACAAAATTAAAAGATAATAATATTAAATCCGTCATTAGCTTCGCACATTATATGAGTACAGGGAACATTTCACAGTCATTAAACTCATTGAAAAACTTGCGTTATCGATCAATAACAAATTACGACGGACAGTAAGTGACAACGTAGAAGAATAAAACCGTAGCTGCATTGTATGACGATACATGTTCTTCTCGATAAACATGGAAAACTGAACAGAAAAGAAAAAACTATGTATGCTGCAATACACTTCGCCTCTAACATTAAAAATTTTGTTAAAAAAGGATCAAAAGGCCTGGTCAAAACAATTCAACGTTGTCTTCCTTTAAAGGGGTAGACTGTTGCATGTTGCGAACTCACAAACAAAATCAATCCCATCTTTCCGAAGTCATCCAATACCTCTTTTTCAGTTTGGATCGTAGTTAACGACCTGCTGGGGAATGACCTTCATTCTCAAGAGGTGTCTCCCATTTTTACGATAATTTTCAATTTTTTCATTAATTTCTTGGAATATTTAATTCTGTTCTAATGTATTCATTTCTAATCATGTGTCTTCTTGTGTAGCCCTTCGTCCACCTCAGAAACCTCATCTCCGCTGTTTGAATATCATTTTTAAAAATCCAACTTTTCCTTGCATGGGAAAATACAGGAAGCGCCATGAGTTTATAGATTTTCATGGTGATCTCGTTTTGTGCTTTACAGCCCGAAGTTAAACTAATAGTACCACAGATAAACTGGAATCTATGCATTCTATTTTCAAGGAATCAAAATCAAAGCCGGCCGCGGTGGTCTAGTGGTTCTAGGCGCGCAGTCCGGAACCGCGGGACTGCTACGGTCGCAGGTTCGAATCCTGCCTCGGGCATGGATGTGTGTGATGCCTTTAGGTTAGTTAGGTTTAAGTAGTTCTAAGTTCTAGGGGACTGATGACCACAGAAGTTAAGTCCCATAGTGCTCAGAGCCATTTGAACCATTTTTCAAAATCAAAATTTATATCACCGAATTACTTAAACAAAATTTTGATCTGACTACATATTCTCCTCTGGTCATTATTTCCATTTTATTACTAGAACCCATTAAACTGTATTTCTTGGATATTTTGTTCAACTGGAATACTGGTGTCTGGAGATCATCTTCATTCTTTCAAGCAATAGCGACATCATTTTCAAACAGAAGCACATTAAGGTACTCATAATACTCTACCTCAATTATTTTATTTGTTTTACTATTCCACTTACAAAGAACAAAGTCTAATGAACATCAGAAAGAGCAGTCAATAGACCATACCCTTGACTTACAACAAAAAATGGTTCAAATGTCTCTAAGCACTATAGTACTTAACATCTGAGGTCATCAGTCCCCTAGACTTAGAACTAATTAAATCTAACTTACCTAAGGACATCACACACATCAATATCCGAGGCAGGATTCGAATCTGCGACCGTAGCAGCAGCGCGGTTCTGGACTGAAGCGCCTAGAAGCTCCTGCTCACAGCGGCCGGTTGTCTTACGACATGGTTAGTCCTATCCCTTCTAACTGATTCCTACCTGCTGTTATTACACGGCGTATATTATTACAGACTTTTCACTACCTATTTTAGGTGCTGATGATATCCACATTCAGAAGGTCGAAAGCCTTCGCACTGTCGATAGTAACCGTATGTGTTTCTGCATTAAATTCTCCGAGAAAGTTAGTGCAACTGTGGCGACCTGCGGAAATAAACTACAAACTGTGTACTTTAAATTCCTCAGAAGCTCTACTGAGCCAGTTACACTTGAAGTAAGGGTATCCGCGCTTATTTATTTAAATATGTCGAAAGCAATGATGTTTTTTCTGCCACAATATGTCAAAGGAGAGTTCTTAGTGACTTTGAATGGGACACGAAAGCATAAGGCTACAAGGTGGGGCACTCTCGCTGGCGTTTCACAAGAGTTTTGTATGCCTAGGAGGACCACCCTGTGAAGTTACCGCGAAATAACGTCTGTTCCCCCCTTCCCTATATCTATGACAGACAGGGTCTATAACGCACGCTTCTGATTTGGAGATATAGGGTTCAGGAGTCAGCGGGCAAGGTGAGGAGAAACAATGTAGTCAGGCGAGGCACAGCACAGACGGCTTACACAGTGTTCGCGGCGCCTTGTGTATTATTCCCGCTTCAGCTCTCGGGCACTACACAGCCCCAGATAGGAACATTCTGATCTTACTGATAAGAGGAAGAATCGACACTTTTACTTTGATACCTATGATTGTGGTATCGGTAACAACTGTTCAATGGATTTATAGAATCGAAATACACTGATGACGAAAAGCAGTATGACCACCTGCTTAATTGTTTGTTGATCCACCTTTGCAACGTAATACAGCAGCGATTCTGTGCGGCACGGATTCGACAAGTTCTCGATGGTTTTCTGAAGGAATGTGGAATCAGATGTCTACTCAAACGTCACGAAATTCCCGTAAATTACTAACCGGCGGTTTATGGGCGTGGAACCTGCGTCCGACGGCGTCCCAGATGTTTCTAATAGTTTCAGATCAGACGGATTTAGCGGCCGACAGACAGACTTCACTACCAAGCCTCTCCGGCCACGGTAGGACGATTATGGCCTTGTGACATCGGCAGTTAAGCCACTGGAAGGTGCTATCGCCGTCAGAGAAGACTTCAAGCAACGATGGGTACTTGGGGAGCGCAATAGCTTTCACGTTGTCCACAGCTGCCGCGGTCCTGCGATTACTACCGCAGGTCTATGTCGCCCGTAGCATAATACTGATCCCACCGGTCTGCATTGGTGACGCAGTGCGTTTCAAGCAGTCGGTCGCCTGAATGACGGTGTATGTAGTCACGACCATCGACCTAGTGTAACAAGAAACGCCATTGATTCGACCAGACGATACGTTTATATCGATCCACGATGATCGAGTGCCGACTATAATCGTAACTGACGACATCGTTCGGGAAACATGGGAGCACATAGGAGTTGTCTGTTGGAGAATTCCAAGTTCAACAGTGTGCGCTGACGGTGTGCTTTGAAACACGTGTTCCTGTGCCAGCATTGTGCTGTGTCGTCAGATCTGCCACAGATCGCCACCTACGAGGGGCGTTTGAAAAGTCCGTGCAAAAGTAAAAACTACTTACGTGTTTGGGGTAAACCTATTTTATTTTTAGACATAGTCTCCTTTCAGAGTTACACACTTCGTCCAACGCTGTCCTAATTTGTTGATCCCTTCCGAATAATAGGAATTGTCCAAGTCGGCAAAATAGCTATTAGTTGCCGCAATCACCTCCTAATTTGAATAAAATCTTTGTCCCGCCAGCCTTTTCTTCAAATTGGGTAACAAATAGTAGTCCGAGGGAGCCAAGTCTGGAGAATAGGGGGGATGTGAAACGAGTTGGAATCCCATTTCCATTAATTTTGCGACCACAACTGCTGAGGTGTGTGCTGGTGCATTGTCGTGATGGAAAATGACTTTTTGCGGTCCAATTGCCGGCGTTTTTCGTGCAGCTCGGTTTCAAACGGTCCAATAACCACTAATTATATGCACCTGTAATAGTTTTACCCTTTTCCAGATAATCGATGAGGATTATCCCTTGCGAATCCCAAAAGACAGTCGCTATAACCTTTCCAGCCGAAGGAATGATCCTCGCCTTTTTTGGTGCAGATTCTCCCTTGGTAACCCATTGTTTAGGATGTTCTTTGGTCTCAGAAATATAGTAATGTACCAACGTTTCATCCACAGTGACGGAACGACGCTTAAAATCCTACGGATTCTTCCTGAACAGCTGCAAACCATCCTTGCAACACTTCACACGATTCCGTTTTTGGTCAAGCGTGAGCAATCGCAGAACCCATCTTGCGGATAGCTTTCTCATGTCCAAATGTTTATGCAAAATATTATGTACCCGTTCATTCGAGATGCCCACAGTACTAGCAATCTCACGCACTGTAACTCTTCTGTCATACATCTCCATATCATGAATTTTATCAATGATTTCTGGAGTCGTAACCTCCACAGGGTGTCCCAGAAGGTTCAGCATCACTTGTGCCCATATGGCCACCCCGAAAATTTTGAAACCACTTATGAACTGTTCTAATCGAAGGTGCAGAGTCACCGTAATGTTTATCAAGCTTCTCTTTAGTATCCTGAGGCGTTTTGCCTTTCATAAAGTAATGTTTGATCTCCAAACGAAATTCTTTTTCGTCCATTTTTGACAATCGCTCGACTTTCTTGATTCACACGAATGCCAAACACAAAGAAATATACCAATATGGCTGAAACTTGGTGTGCGTTCTTTCCAAAGATGCTACTAACTAAACACGACCTCGATACGCGCCGGTGGTGCCATCTCTCGGACTTTGCACGGACTTTTCAAACGCCCCTCATATTCTGCTCTACAGAGCGGAGATGCCTCCTACTTCCACGCTTTGTAATGAGGCTTCGACGTGAAACACCTCATCGCCTGCTCGTCGTTTCACTTCAACAACTCTCGATAGATGCTCATGACAGCAGCTCGCTAACACGCAACCTGTATCGCCGTTTCCGAGCTGTCTGTTCCCAGATTCCGAGCCATGACGATCCGAGCCTTGTCAGAGTCTCTTATGTCAACTGATTTCCCATTTTAATGGCCTTCTCATTCATCTTCGCTCCACTTACTTAGTTCCATACTACGTCACGCGCCAGCAACGTCACCAGGCGGCATTCAGTATTACGAAATTTTATTCGCAAATTGTGAATCTAAATTGACTTCAACTGCACTATTCATCGGTGACATGTGAAAATTTGTGCCAGACCGGGACTCGAACCCAGATTTCCTGCTTAACTCGAGCGGTAACTTCAGGTATCCGAGCACGCCTCCAGGACCGCCTCAAACCTCGATATGTCACACTTGTCCACACCTGCCGGCCGGAGTGGCCGAGCGGTTCTAGGCGTTTCAGTATGGAACCGCGCGACCGCTACGGTCGCGCGATCGAATCCTGCCTCGGGAATGGATGTGTGTGATGTCCTTAGGTTAGTTAGGTTTAAGTAGTTCTAAGTTCTAGGGCACTGATGACCTCAGATGTTAAGTCCCATAATGCTCGGAGCCATTTGAACCATATTTTGCACACATCTCCTAATGCTCGCACACACACTATGAGGTTCGCCTCTGAGAGGGATATTAGATGCGCTCGTCGTTTTAACCTGTGTAGTCATATAATACTCGTTATGTTACTGTACATTTTCTGTGTTGACAAATCACTTTATACAACGTTTTTTCTGACATGCATGCGTCAACGCATATATTGTACAGTAACATAATAAGGCGGCATCCAGTCTCGCAACGGGCCATGGTCGTAAATGTTTTCATGCTTGAAAAATGTTACTTGTTTTTGTAGATATTTCTCTGAAGAATGTTGCAGTATGTTGTATGTAGTATGAGTTTGTTAGATGGAAGAAGATCGGTACAGTAATTCGTGTTGCACTAATTTCACGCTATACTCCTGTTTTCTCATCATGCAGTGGCTCTTCATGTAACTGATGTGAATATTAATAACATTCCTAGTCCGACTAGAGCTGGATGTGTGTTGGTAGAAGACGCAGGCACGTATAGCCATCTGTTGACAGCTAGCTGTGATCTCTTCAAAGTGATTGAGAGACGAATAGTTTCATCACCTTACATTGCCTATATATTTGCGATTAAGTTTGCCGATACCTTCTCGAGTTCAAAATGGTTCAAATGGCTCTGAGCACTATGGGACTTAACATCTATGGTCATCAGTCCCATAGAACTTAGAACTACTTAAACCTAACTAACCTAAGGACATCACACAACACCCAGCCATCACGAGGCAGAGAAAATCCCTGACCCCTCCGGGAATCGAACCCGGGAACCCTTCTCGAGTGAAGGCGCTGATAATCGCCAGTAAAAGTAACTTCGAACGGAAATGAGTATGGCTGGTTTGAAAATAATTATACTACAAAATTATATGACGTGTCTGTAGTCAAACTGAGCAGCTTCATTGAAGGTATGATGTTGTTCACCTTACTTCAGCTGCAATGGGAACACATTCTAGCTTCAGTGTATCAATGATCAGTGGAAAGGGTCCTCCACAAATTCAACACTAAACTAAAAAAATGTAAATTTCCTAAGTTTCTGACTTACGCATGTTTATAATTTTTTTTGGAACCAGACATATTCTATCGTTTCAGGAAGAAAAATGCAGATTTAAAATTACACTAACGTCGTGGTAAATACATCCAGAGCACAAGCAGTCAAGACGCCAGTCGTTCCCTTCCAACGGAACTGTCACATCACTTGTCTTGATCTATTTAGGGAAACCACAGAAAACTTAAACCAGGATGACCAGATGCAGATTTGAATCGCTGCCCTCCCGAATGCAAGTTCAAATGGCTCTGAGCACTATGGGACTTAACATCTGAGGTCATCAGTCCCCTAGAACTTAGAACTACTTATACCTAACTAACCTAAGGACATCACACACATTCATGCCCGAGGCAGGATCCGAACCTGCGACCGTAGTGGTCCGGTTCCAGACTGAAGCGCCTATAACCGCTCGGCCACACCGGCCGGCCGAATGCAAGTCCCACATCTTAACCAATCCACTACTCCCTTTATCTCATTTCGTTTCGCTTAACTGCAGCGACTGAAAGTTGCCGGACAAACAAATTAGCACACATAAAGCATCGTAAGATCTAGCAAAATAAGTGAACCTCTAACAAGTCGTAGGTGCGACAGTAAATGTTGTTACCGCAAACTGGGTGCTGTGACAAACAAGAGGTAAGTGCTTTAAGAAGACATATTGTTGCACTGATTTAGTCGAACATACTCATCTGCAGAATCTACTGGGGTATCATTAAAATAAATTACTATAGGCGTGTACACCACGTGACAAAGTACGCGATACTTCGATCATTGCAGGCTGGAAAGGAAGTCTTTCTTCCTAACAGGATGACGAGCTTGTAGTGGGTTAAGGTCCCAATCAAAGGATTAGTACACCAGCAATATCTGTACTGCGTGCAGGTACTGCATGCTCTGATTATCACCGTGGGTGGCCTACTATTGTGGCCGCGGCTGCGACACACTTACACGGATAAAGAGCTCTCATGTTTCTGCATAACTGATAAGCTCTTGTCGTCCACATTTTTCATGTGTAGCATTGTGGAGAATACGCTATTCAAGCAATCCAGCCGTGCTCTCCGGAATGTGTTGCTTGCAGTGGTACCATTGATTTGGTTATGATATTACAGTGCCTGTGTTATTCTGATTACGACGCAAAGTTCCTTTGGACATGCTTGTATATCCACAGGAACAGGCACTGCGGCGACTACAGCCGTTATGAAATACACACATCAAAAACGTTTTGCATCACCCCGGTTCCCATAATTCCTGAAGACAGACGTTGACTGGGGATATTGTATCACAGGCACAGTCCCTTCGACTGTTCAGAGATGTCAGTAAACCCACCCAAAGATGTAAACAACCATGCATGAACAGCGCCTGTTAGATGGATGGGGTCCGACAGCCGATCAGTTCCAGTTATTCCACCAGGAAGGAGGTACACGCCTCATGTTGTCTGTAGTTCAACCACGTCTAGACGGTCAATAACGCGGTTCGATCGCGTCCGCATTGTTACTTTGTGCCAGGAAGGGCTCTCAACAAGCGAAGTGTCCAGGCGTCTCGGAGTGAACCAAAGCGATGTTGTCCGGACACGGAGGAGATACACAGTGACAGGATCTGTCGAAGACGTGTCGCTCAGGCCGCCCAAGGGCTACTACTGCATTGGATGACCGCTACCTAAGGTTTATGGCTCGGAGGAACCCTGACAGCAACGCCACCATGTTGAATAATGCCTTTCGTGCAGCCACAGGGCGTCGTGTTACTACTCAAACTGTGCGTAATAGGCTGCACGATGCGCAACTTCACTGCCGACGTCCGTGGCGAGGTCCATCTTTGCAACCGCGATACCATGCAGCGCCGTACAGGTGGACCCAACGACATGGCGAAAGGACCACTCAGGACTGGCGTCACGTTCTCTTCACTGATGAGCATCGCATTTTCCTTCAATCAGACAATCGTCGGAGACGTGTTTGGAGGCAACCCAGTCAGGATGAACGCCTTAGACACACTGTTCAGCGAGTGCACCAAGGCGGAGGTTCCCCGCTGTTTTGGGGTAGCATTATGTGGGGCCGACGTACGCCGGTGGTAGTCATGGAAGGCGCCGTACGGCCATCCTCCGACCGATAGTGCAACCATATCGGCAAGATATTTGGGAGGGAGGCATTCGTCTTCATGGACGTTAATTCGCGTCCCCATCGTGCACATTTTGTGAATGACTTCCTTCAGGATAACGCCATCGCTCGACTAGAGTGGCCAGCATGTTCTGCAGACATGAACCGTATCGAACACGCCCGGGACAGATTGAAAAGGGCTGTTTATGAACAACGTGACCCACCAACCACTCTGAGTGATCTACGCCGAATGACTATTGAGGAGTGGGACAATCTGGACCAACAGTGCCTCGATGAACTTGTGGGTAGTATGCCACGACGAATACAGGCGTGCATCAATGCAAGAGGACGCGCTGTTGGTTTTAGAGGTACCGGTGTGTACGGCAATCTTGAGCACCACCTCTGAAGGTCTCGCTGTATTGTGATACAACATGCAATGTGTGGTTTTCATGAGCAATAAAAAGGGCGGAAATGATGATTATGTTTATCTCTATTGCAATTTTCTGTAGAGGTGACGGAACGGGTGGTTCGGGCAATTATGGTGTAAGTTCACAAACCTCTTATCGACCCCTGTTCACGAGTCTGGGTATTTTGACATTGGCCTCTCAAATGAGCTTATTTCCAATAATAAGCAGCTTTCACTCACTTAATACTCGGCAGAAATCAAACCTGCATTTGGATCGGACTTCTTCAACTCTTGTGTAGAAAGGTGTGCAGTATACTGCTGCATCTATTTTCAATAAGCTACCACTAGAATTCAGAAATCTTAGGAATAACCCACGCGCTTTCAAATCGGAAGTGAAGTTTCCTCATGGGCCACTCCTTCTATTCTATCGAGGAGTTCCTCGAAAAATTAAGCTGATTCTTGTTGTATTACTGAACGCGTTTACTTAAGCTTATAGCTTGACTTTTTTCGGGTTCAGAAAGAAATTATTTTTATCTGTTATCACTTTATGTTGTAATTTCATGTACTGATAGGTTCCATGACCTTGGAGATTTGCTCCTCAATTTGGTCCTACAGAACTTGTCGTGCAAATAAAAAAAAATAAAAAAATAAATTTGACAAGAGGAGCCTACTTGGGGACTCAGGGCAATCCATGCCAGACAATAGTCCCTGACGAATCGACTTTCATTCCTACAAAAACGTGTTGTCTGTCAGCTCCTCAGTACATTCAGTTAAGCTGGTTTATTACTGCGTTCAGTTTAGATTGTGCGTTTTCGGCACTACCGACTATCATCACGAAGTTGTAATTCTCTTGGACTGTCTTTCGCAAGCAGTGGCATCATTGGATTTTCCAATCGTATCCATCTTCTTTCAATGCTTCATAATTTTTTGAAGGTACACTTTCAATTCTGCCATTTTAAGAATGAAAAGTACACTGGTTCTACTAACCTCAAGAGCGTATATACATGGGTGGACAAAAATAATAGAAACAACAAAAACACAATACGTTGCCATATTTAATACGGCCTACGAAAAAGTTGGTATTTAAAACATCTTCCAATCGTTTCGGGATGGATAAACAAAGGGGAATCGTATACCATTCTTCCTCCAATATAGTGTTAAGTTCAGGTAACCAAGGTGGGAGTGGATACCTGTCACTCATTCGTCTCTCTAATGCAACGTCCTTACTGTGGCGACAAAAATACAGTGGAAAATCATCCTGTCGAACTCCACCACACTACTTACAAGACTTCTCCACTGACGGTGAACTTGGACAACCTGTACAGTTATAACAACAATAGAAAAACGTCTTTAGTAACTTCTGTTTAATAAACAGAACAGTACTTGTTCGAATTACGAAACTACTAGTGATGGAAATTACTGTGGAGCCGTTTTTAGGGTTCCGTGCCTCATGTAGAGACGAAACCCTTATACGAACTCTTTGTTGTGTGACAGTTTGTCTACCGGAGAGTTAAGAACCCTTGTCCTAAGGAACAGGTAGTCGTACGAAGCTCAAATTTATGTCACACATTAAGGTGTAAGATCTCTTTGCGGTGTACACGTTTTAAGTTTCTAAGTGAATTCAAATGAAAGATAGGGAAGTTTACGTCACATATTTTGGCACTCGATAACTCACTCATCAAAACCTATAGGATGCTTCCCGTTGACCTGGAATCATTAAATCTGGCGAGAAGCAAGTTTCATAGTACAATTAAAGTAAAATCTGAAGCTTCTTAAGTAGTAATTGTATCACATATAAAATCTTTTCGCCTTTTGATCATACATTGCATTCATTATAGGTCAAAAGCATTACTGCATGCAAACATAAAATGGCATGGTTCAAATAGCTCTGAACACTATGGGGCTTAACACCTGAGGTCATCAGTCCCCTATAACTTAGAACTACTTAAACCTAACCAACCTAAGGACATCACACACATTCATGCCCGAGGCAGGATTCGAACCTGCGACCGTAGCAGTCGCGCGGTTCCGGACTGAAGCGCCTAGAACCACTCGGCCACCGCGGAAAATGACATGTTTCAGTAATTAAATGAAAAGTCTTTTATTAAATCTTCACTCTGCGTATATAAACTGAAGTTTTATGCATGCTTCTTTTTCTAGGACCGGGCTAGTCTGAGGAACTACTGTTGAGATTTTGATACAGTCTTGGAATTCCCGGGACCAGTACGTTGGCGTATCGATATCGATAACGGACAAAAATCGTTGAGTTTCTGGATTCCCAAATGGATGAACACTCTATATGCATAATTAAATTTGTGCGAAAAACCCTCGATCGTACTCGCGCCTGGCCAATTGTTTTTGAGCGATTATAGCGCCTGTACTTCACGAGACATTGTCAATATGCTGTAAGAGAGTCGTTCATGCCGATAACACCGTCACCAGCAAGATGTGTATGCCTCTTTCCGCTTACCAGTTACGTTAAAAATACCCATTATATGTTTAAATATCCGTTATATGTTATATGTTGGAGGCGCCATCGGTAGCTATGTAGAGTCTGCAGAAGCACCTCTAATGCTGCACGATCGTTACTGTCGCTACAGTGTTGCAGGTACTCTTCAATTACATTATTCCTCTCCCTCCCACCTTCCCCCTCACCTTCCATCTAAAACACGTGAAAAATTTTAGCTCCGTGTGCTACGTGAATCTTGAGACGCTTTCGTGAACAGCAGCAGTGGTTGTTTCCCACGGACGATTGAGCGACAAGTGCTAAGAATGGGCTGGCGGAGCTATATCTGTTTAAATAGTTTGTTGACTCGCATTGTTCAACAACTTACCTTGGAGATACACGGTGTGTTTCTCACGAACACACACACACACACACACACACACACACACACTTGCGTCACAAGTGCAGGCACACAAAGAAATGAGACACGTGGAAATCGCACACTCAAGAAGAAGCGTAAAGGCGCCGGACGTAGCTACTGACCGTACAGCGCAGCCTTGCTCTCCCAGTCGGCGGCTGTCGGCGGTGCGCCGTTCACCTCCCCCCACGCGGGCATCGTCTCTGGCGCGGCCGGCAGCCGAGTGAGCGGGTGGCTATCGCGGAACCTCGCCTCGTATCGCTGATAACGCCGAGCGATGCTCTCCGGACGTAAATGAGCTTATCAGCCACTCATTTTCTGCCCCTGTCAGCTTAGGCCGACTCGAGTGCACCATACATTCGCGAGATCACGTAAATTAACGACACGCACCGTGATGCGTGGTGGCGAACGGGTCCGCAGTCAGATGCGGAAGGGAAAGTCGGATTATTCAGTTTTTCAAAATATATGCCCTTGAAACAATGGACGTTCGACAGTTAGCAGATAATTATTATTTTGAGCATGCGGCGATTTACAGGTAGTTAAAATTGTCGAAAGATCGTAGTCCGACACAGCAGTATTAATTTATTACACGCCTAGTTTCAATCATTAACAAATGGTTCAAATGGCTCTGAGCACTGTGGGACTTAACATCTGAGGTCATCAGTCCCCTAGAACTTAGAACTACTTCAACCTAACTAACCTAAGGACATCGCACACATCCATGCCCTAGGCAGGATTCGAACCTGCGACCGTAGCGGTCGCGCGGTTCCAGACTGAAGCGCCTAGAACCGGTCGGCCACACCGGCCGGCTCAGTCATTAACAGACCATCTTCAAGCGTGCACTTAAAACGAAAAACCAAAACAAAGCACAATGAGTAGTTACAACAAAAAATCGTAAATATTGTGCTCAACATTTATAACCTGTTGAGAACTTACATTGTGAAATTGTAATGAGGTGTGAGACAACTGATAATCAGTATTAGCCATCATGGAACAAACCCAAGTCTCCATTTAACTGCAAATAAAGAGTATTTCAATTTTCCTGAATATTTTATGCAGTGTTACAGTCTGCTTTGACCATAGGTCGTACGTGAAATATTTAAGACACTTAAACATTATGTTGATACAATGATGTCTCCTTGCTGTCGCTTACTCCTTTCATGTATCTATATGACGAAGTAAGATACCATGATGCTTTGTCAGCTGTTTACTAAAGGTTGTTATTTCGTTGCGAAGATGGTGTTTTCATTCTTATTGAACATTTTATTTTACGCAAGGCTGTACTCTATTATGATTTACGTCATATGCAAAATAGTTTATGTCTTCGTGTTTTCCACTTACTCTTCTTTATTTTGTTATTGAGTCAATGCTATTAAGGTACCATCGACTGAGTGGTGCCGAAAACTGGCCCTGTGCTTCTTATGTTCTATTTTCACCTACGCCAGTCCCGCAGTCCGTGCTCGCTCATCTGCGTAATATTTACGTCTGTATGCGTACAATCAATCACTTAATTAATCCCGAAACTAATTAATAACGGATCTACACTATGTGGTCAAAACATACATTTTACATATTAGGTGCCTTGTGCTGCCACCTACTGCCAGGTACTCCATATCAGCCACCTCAGTAGTCATTAGACATCTTGAAAGAGCAGAATGGGAAACTCCGCGCAACTCAAGGACTGCGAAGGTGGTCAGGTGATTGGGTGTCACTTGTGTCATACGTCTGTACGCGAGATTTTCACACTCCTAAGCATCCCTAGGTCCACTGTTTGCGATCTGATTGTGAAGTGGAAACGTGAAGAGACACGTACAGCACAAAAGCGTACATGCTGACCTCGTCTTTTTTACTGACAGAGACTGCCAGCAGTTGAAGAGGGTCGTAATGTGTAACAGGCAGACATCTATCCAGGCCATCACACAGGAATTCCAAACTGCATCAGGATCAACTGCAAGTACTATGAAAGTTAGGCGGGAGCTGTGAAAACTTGGATTTCATGGTCGAGCAGCTGCTCATAAGCCACACAACACGCTGCTAAATGCCAAACGACGCCTCGCTTGTTGTAAGGAGCGTAAACATTGGACGACTGAACAGTGGAAAAACGTTGCATCGAGTGACGAATCACGGTACACAATGTGGCGATCCGATGCCAGGGTGTTGGTATGGCGAATTCCCGGTGAACATCTGCCAGCGTGTGTAGTGCCAACAGTAAAATTCGGAGGCGGTGGTTTTACGGTGTGGTCGTATTTTTCATGGAGGGGGCTTGAACCCTTTGTTGTTTTGCGTGGCACTATCACAGCACAGGCCTACATTGATGTTTTAAGCAATTGGCCTTCACAGAGTCCTGACCTGAATCCTACAGAACACCTCTGGTATATTTTGGAACGCCGACTTCGTGCCAGCCCTCACCGACCGACGTCGATACTTCTCCTCAGTGCAGCACTCCGTGAAGAATGGGCTGCCATTCTCCAAGAAACCTTCCAACACCTGATTGAGTGGAAGCTATCATCAAGGCTAAGGTTGGGCCAACACCGTACTGAATTTCAGCATTATCGATGGAGGGCGCCACGAACTTGTAAGGCGTTTTCATCCAGGTGTCCAGATACTTTTGATCACATAGTGTACTTCTGATGCGCAGAGGATGATGAGATTAATTATTCGATGTGTATGTAGGAGATGTGGAAAACAGTGGTACGAACAGTGCAGTACTCTCTGTATTTTGATTAATTTAACTCGCACAAGATCAAGCTTCATTTTAATACGGATTTACTCAAATCTCTTATTCATTTTGTATTTCTTGTGGGTTTTTAGAGTGACTGAATGGCAAGGCGTTTATGAACTATGGGGCTTTGATTAGTAATCATTTTGAAATTTGTTGATCATTCGTTAAGATCAAAACGGAAATCAGTTCCATGCATCACTGATGAACGTACCTTGATGTAATATAGTCTGCTATAAAGGATCCCTTACGAACAAGATGCATGTAAAATATCGAAGTACAAAGTGTAAAACAATCAGATACAGTGCGCTATATGGAGATCAGAGGATCAAATAGGAACGAGAAGGGGTTCATATTCGAATGAAGGATCTCACCCGTTCTAATATAAATGGCTAAATTCTGGCCAAACCATAAGTGCGCTGGAGAACGCCGGGGTTGTAAGTTTAAACCATGGGTGGTTGGAAAATGTCGGGGTGGTAAGTTTTGGTGGACTAGTGGAGTCTACGACCAACACGTTTAAATGTGCAAAAATATGTAAATCATTAACTGGGAGGAACTTTCCATAAATACAGGACGTTAGGGGCATAATTGCAGATATTGTGATCAGTGGTACCTTAAGAAGTAGCCACATCAATGTATTTGTTGTTTTTCTCTGTGTGTAAAAGTCTTCATGCAAACACATCACATAATTTACTACCTGCTGTTTTCTGCACTGTCATACTGCAACTGTAACTGGAGTTCGCCTGTAAGTACAGCCCAACCGCTTTGCGTCCATGTGATCACACTTCAACACCTGACGTGTTGCCCTGGGTAAATTAAACATTAATGGCTGCTCTTGCGCTTGTACTTGGAGGTATTAACCAACCTAAAACAGAATACTGCTAATAGCTACAATTTTTAGTCTGCAAATCAAATACGTTCAAATCTTGGATAAATTCAGGAACCGCGAAATAATCCAGAATTACGCATGAATATTGGTACTCATTACACTCAGGAGAATTAGATCTAACATTTTAACACAGCCATGGATTGATAATGTCGGATTTAGAACTACGTGGTTTGCTGATAGCCAGGATACGTCTAGTATTCATAAAGGAACTCGCATTAAAAATAAGAAAAAAACGGCATACTTCGATATGAAAATAGCAAGAACACAAAAACACATCGCAAGTAACATCCCCCATATTACACTGTCAGAAACACTTCGAAGTTTCAAGTTCAACAAGGACAAAGTTTCCTCATTGTGCAGTGATTTTGCACAACGCTCTGAACCGATAATACAGAAGGGCCCAAAGATTCCTCTACCTTTTTCCATGACCAAGCTGACCTGCTTCCAGTTTTTTTCGTATATCCTGGCATCACTTGACACACTCTGATAAATGGCTAAATTTGAAGTGATGGCGTCGCGTTGTTTAGCTCAATACACAAAATAGCATCCCCTTTCTCATCATCGCCAATCCAGGTATTCGGTTGATTATACCAGTACATCTCTCATCTCAGCCTTACTTCTACATCCACGCTGCAGCATCTCCCAACTCAACGAAACTTAATCAAATCCGTATTCTAGTTCCTGAAATCCATCCAGATATCTGCCCCACGTAATGAAATTTAACAGACTCTTTCTTCCCCTTCGCATGTCAGGTCCCCTATCTACGTCACTGCAATGCTTAGCCAGGATCGATAACCGGCTATCCTATCCACGCCACATGAACTCTTCAAATACCGCTCTTACTACCAACAAAGCTCTTCCACACCACATGAACCCTTCAAATACTACTCTTACCACCAACAAAGCCCATCCACGCCACATGAACACTTCAAACACTGCTCTTACCACCAACACAGCCTATCCACGCCACCTCTAGTTCATGTCCCAAAAGTAAAGCTATCATCGATCCTAAGGTTGGTTTGAATACTACAGTGCTTTATTATGAGTATTTCCTCTGGAGTTGACGTGCTGTAGCCACCCTCCAAGCAGAGATTCAGCTCAACGAACCAGTTATAGGCGATGCTACAGTGTAACGATAAATTTGAACAATGGCACAACGTGACATTTCTAGAATACCCTGCATTGAGAAAATTTGGGTCCATGAGTAAGGTTACAGTCAGCGACAAGATCATTAGAGACGGATCGCGAGTCTTCATTTTAAAGTTTAGTGTTAAGGAGTTGTAACGCCGGGAATGCATATCCTCCTATTTCCATCTATAGTACTATAATTTTTTTCCTTGTTTTGTTATCTCAAGATATGACATTTCTGTCTCTTTATATATTGTAATTGTTTTACTGTTTGTATATATATATATTTATGCATTTATGTTGGTTTGTTTTGTGAATATTATTTGTATTTATACGCTGGGTCTGGCCTAGGGAAAACTGTGCTATCGAACGAATACATCGATAGGTCATGTGGAGAACCAAAGTGTTTAGGATCTTTGGTAGTCTTAACTCTGTCGGGTGGAGCGCGGGGAGGGCAGAGCAGAGCAGAGTCTGGCTGGGGTGGTGCAGTGGAGCAGGTGTGTTGTGTGAAGCTCCCGCGAGTTGCCGCGCTTTCGGGGTTTGGCAGCATGTAATTGCGCTCGACTTGCGATAATAGTTTCTGACATGGTGTCGCGGACGGGAAGCATTAGCTGGCGCACATCAAGAGCCCGTTTCGTCTGGTGACCATGTCGAGAAGAAGGCGCGCCAATATCCAGCTTTTGCAACAGCGACGGCCGACAATTTGTGACTGTCGCCACCTCCTCGATCGATGGCTTCAAACCTTCAATCAACCAACAAGGAAGACTGGAAGCACGTAAAGTTTTAGAACTGTATGGCAGACCTCAGCTTTTCAAACTTTTAAAATTGTTGCATCACAAAATTACAGCAACTTAGCATGAACGTTTGTTGCTCATTGTCCCAATTGCATTGCGAAGCAGGGTCCCTTCCTTTTCCGAAATGAGCCCGAGTGTCGTTGAAATTCAAACGCCAGCATCATTCTATTTCACTGCTTTACTTTCAAAGTTCAGTTAAGGTATTCATAGCTGGCTACAATATTTAGATTGCACAAGCACAAATTAAGAGTGCGAGTTTTGTTACCGTATTTTAGTTACCTGTGACTGCAGCTCAGCTTGGTACGTACTAAATTTTACTATTGTTAATTGTTCATAATCATTTAATTCAAGTTCAAAGTTAAATCTATTATTTCTAAATTGCGTAGATTCAAGTAGCTTTTGAAATGATTGTTGAGGTAGTCCAAGACTAACCATATTTTACTGAATTTCGATGTGCTTCAGAAAGAAAGCTCACTATTAACTTCAGTCACTAAATTAACTTTCGATTTTCCGGTTTTATTAATTCTTTTGCTAAATTAAGTCAGAGTGTAGCGAAATTTATTACTTCTGACAAACTTTCAGTTTTCACACTACACGTGTCAACCTTCAGTTGCCACGCTTCTAGTGATAATTATATGTGCAATAACCTTTCTTTTTCAGTTACTATAGTAATTGTCCTTAGGACTGGCGACCGTAATTTCCCCCAAATCTCAAATATCTAACTACCGCTAGTTAATTGTTAACGTAACGGCCGCACATTTACTTTCTTTATTAACTTTACCCCTTTTCAAAATTAATTTCCACCAGTTTGATTTGCATTTTTCCTTTCATTTAGATGTAACCCTTTCCTCCCTCTTTACCGCCAGATTAACTTCGGTGACGATTGCTTTTCCCAAATTTCCATTAGGTACACGCGGTTTAACTTTTCATTGTCATTAAGGTCGATAAGTGAGGGGGAGGTTACAGAGTTACTGTAGAATAGGTTGCACTGATAACTTGTATTCAGTTTCTTCCCCGGAACCAGAATCTAATTTTCATCGTGAAGAAGGCCACAGTACATCGCTTTAGCGACGTAACTCACGGTGTAGACATGTTGATTTATTAGTGTTAGAAATTCCGAACAGGCTATTGAACCATTACAGTGTTGTAGGACGTACACGTAATGCTGCTATATTCCACTGGAGTACTATTTAAGGAAAGGTAACTGCTGACTGTAAGTGTACCAACTATGCTTCTGCTAAATGACGGCAGAGTGAAGCGTGGTTTTTCTGAACCTTCATCTTCGTATTACCTCACATTGGTGAAGATGATTTTCGAGCTTATGCTTAGGTGAAAAGTGGAGTCTCCACACAGTATGCTTATGAACATGTTTCATAGTGATTACAAACAGAAGCGCATACACTTTTCCTCGCGGAACTATGCTTGAGGCCAACTCAATGAATTATTATATATACTGTGTAGTAAGCAAGCTCTCATTTGCACACCAGACTCGGCACAGATAAAATCAAATGGTATTTCATACAGAGTTTCAGATTTATTCATTGCAGGGACTGAATCAAACTTTATTGCGTTGACACTACAGATGGGATTGACCTTTATGATGACTTAAAATGTTATCAACTGAATACTGATTTATTCAACGGTAAGTTAGCATTAAGTGATTAAGCATCAGTTTCGGACGTAGTCTTTCTGCATGTTACTGGTCACCCATGAAAGCTTCTGTGATTTCGTAAGCTAGCTCATTGCCTTGTTTAATTCAAACCATGTGAACAAGTAAAGAGCATTAAACAAGCTGTTTCCACTACACACCTACCTGCTCTGTGAACAGCAGAATTCGATTTGCTAATAGCCCGTGTGATGTCATTGAGAACGAGATACCAGAAACAACATCCCAAAGCCACACAACTGTTACTTAGAAATAAGTCGTGAAAATATAGAAACATCTCACCTTGCTGTAAACTTCAAGAGTCTCCTATTTCACACCAGTTAAAACCATTTGTCAGGTAAACTTGATTTTAGCAACTGCTTACCGTAGGGAAGAAGATGTCGCACTCTGGAATACTAATGTTTTCTAGAGCAATCACACAACATCCGCTTGTGGTTCTACTGCACGGGGATTGCCTCGAACGTAATCTTCTCTAGCCTGACCTTTGTCGCTTGGGTCGTCGTGATCGCCCCCTTTGTTTTCTTCTCTTTATTGGGAAAAGGAAGGACAACTGACATGAACTGAACTTTCACCGAATACTCGAGAATGTACACAAAAGCAACGATAGTAGCTTCGCAAAGGCTTTTTATTTCATAAGTTTCTATATATCGATACTTTTTCGAAATATTATAGATTATGGATGACTCCACTTAAAATAAATATCTAACTGTCGGCAGTTTCTGAAAATTCAGTAACGCAAGAAATTGTCGTTAGGAGATTAGTGGAAGTATTCATGCAGCTTTAATCCATAAATTGTTGTATTATATTCACAATGTCAGTGAAGGGAAAGGCAGAAATGTTGAAGTTAAGAATTGTATTTGTTCAGTTTTACTTGCAGCGTGCTTCATTACAGTTTGATTGTTTGTGATTACTTACATTCTCTGTAGATTGCTTTACGACAAACGCTAAGATGTGGAACAAATCATTTGAAGGAAAACCTTAATCTGTGATTGAAAACATTATTGATGCCCTATCAGATATTTTTGTTTATTTCCAGTTGTTTAACAAACAGATTTCCGCTTACGTACTGTAATCGCTTCTGAACAAAATTTAGGCTAGATTGAGAGGACTATAAATTACTTTTTAGTCTACTTTCGAGCTTCAGTAGTATTCTCAGCATTAGAAAATTTACTGTTAGGCATTTGTTAGTATTTCCAAGTACATAAATAAAATTGCTGCAACATGTAGCTGTCTTAATAACTCAAGTACGTGTAAGTACTATCTTTTACTTATGTAATGAACGCTTTTTTCACCTAAGAAAAATTAACCCAGAATATTATTGAATGAAAACGAGCAAAATTTGTCAGTTAATTGATTTTAATGTTCTCAAAGTTGGTAGTAACCCATATGGAAATGAGACCTGACTCTTACAGCTTTAGCCGGCCGCGGTTGTCTCGCGGTTCTAGGCGCGCAGTCCGGAACCGCGCGACTGCTACGGTCGCAGGTTCGAATCCTGCCTCGGGCATGGACGTGTGTGATGTCCTTAGGTTAGTTAGGTTTAAGTAGTTCTAAGTTCTCGGGGACTGATGACCACAGCTGTTAAGTCCCATAGTGCTCAGAGCCATTTGAACCACTTTTTGAATCTTACAGCTTTAGTAGTTTTGTCGTGATATAAAATGGACAGTCCACTAAATAAGCCGTTTTTACACTGTTTCTGCTTTCTGTTACTGTATTGTATTTATTGGAGACTGTTTCTATTCTTGCCATTTGCAAAGTTTCAGCAGGGCTTATTCGTTCGGAACAAGTTTCACAAAATATTGTTTTGCGTTAATAACAGCTTCTGCTCGTACTTAAAGCCTGTATGGCACCATCTGAAGAATGTACAAGTAATTGAAAAGACTGAACGTGTGTTGTAGTTAATGTCGTCTGATATTCAGAAAATAAGATGTAAAGCACTTAAGGAGGCGTAAAATCTAAGATACCGTTTGGCTACTCAGTGTTGAGCGGCTCGAGAGCACCACTTAAGTGAGCTGAAAGGATGAAAAACTAAGGGCTACGATTCATCACGAATGTAGTGAATCAGTGCAGTGTTTCATAAAGCAGATCGCGAAAAATATTTTCTAGGTGCCCAGTTCCGGGCGTTGGATGAAAATGTGCAAAATTCGTCAAAGTTGGTAGTTACCCAAATGGAGATAAGACCTGCATCTTACGGCGTTAGTAATTTTGTGGTGATATAATATGGACGGCCCACTAAATAAGAACGTTACACACCGTTATCTGCTTTCTGTTACTTTAGTGAGTTTATCGGAGACTTTTTTTCTATTCTTGCCATTTGCAAAGTTTCAGCAGCAGATTCTTAGATATGCCTGAGACAAGGAGTACATGTTACTTCTGCACTGTTCAGCAAGAGCTGTACAGCCAGTACAAGAGCTATTTCTTTTCTTTAGAGAATTCTATTGGGAAAAAGTAATGTTCTCGGAAGGAACGAAGCAGATATAATAGAGCTGTACCGACACACTTAGTTTCTGGGCTACATTTATAAATAGACAACGAAAGCAGCCGAATTATGCTTGGACAGACACGATGCACCAGACACTCTACCGGTGCCTGAATTATATTTCTTCAGAAATGAATGTAAGTGCAACGGCTTTGAGGACAGAAATATCGACAAACAGTTTTTAGTCTAATATAATGTGGGAAAGCCAGAATAATGTTGCTGTGAGAAATGGATGCAGTGTAGGAAGAATGACTTCTTGCACGCAGTTGTTTGAGCTGTTATTTGCCCGAATTTAACTGCGTGGTTGCTACGTTGGAGGATGGGTGGCAGCGGGTGATGTGCAGCGGTGAAAAGTATTCGTATTTAATGCCGTGAAAGACGGTTCTTGACGTTTCCAAAGCAGGTGTTCGCGATATATCTGTTTTCAACATTAGTGTTACTGTCGTCCGCCGGACCACAAGCCTGTGACAACTTTTAACGCTGCCCTTTGTATGCCGTCTATCTGATATGGGTACCACACAATCGTGAAGCATTCACGAATGGGCCGAGAAAGCTTTCTGTGTGCACTTTCTCTTGTAGACCAACCACACTTTCTCAGCTTTTTACCAATGAATCGATGTCTGTCATTTATTTTATCTACATCTGAGAATGTGATACATTTAATATCTCTATACATTGTTACTCCAAAATATTTGTGTGACATGACGGACTTTAGAAAATGCAATTCATTAATCTTGGATTTCGCGAAGTGTATACATTTCTTTTCTCTACGTAAGAGCTCGTTGGTAGCGTTTGCACAAGGCTGATATTTTGCCGACGCGTAAACGTATATTGCTGTAATTTATAACCGATATTATTTCCTTATAGGTAACTACACCATTTGCGAAAAGCCTGGGAGTGCATGCAATACTAGTCGCTGAACCTTGAACTTGCAGGTAATATTGTAGAAATGAAAGAGGACGTAGATGAGCCTGAGACGGGAGATACGAAACTGCGAGAAGCATTTTACAGAGCACTGAAGTACCTGAATCGAAACAAGACCCCGGGAGTCTACGACACTGCCGTCAGAGTTACGGATAGCCTTGGGGAAGCCAGCCATGACAGAACTCTTCCATCTGGTGTGCAAGAAGAATGTAGTCACGCCAGTTCTAAAGAAAGTAGTGGCTTATATGTGTGACAATTACCGAGCTATCAGTGTAATAAGTCGTGGTTGCAAAATACCAACACTAATCTCTTAGCGAAGGTTGGAAACACTGATAGAAGCCTACCTTCGAGAAGATCAGTTTCGATTTCAGAGAAATGTGGGAATACGTGCGGCAGTGGTGACCCTACGGCTTATCTTAGAAGACAGGTAAAGGGAAGGCAAACCTGCGCTTTTCGCATTTGTAGACTTAGAGAAAGTTTTTCACAATGTTGTTTGAAATACTGTCTTTGACATTCTGAATGAAGGTAGTGGAGGAGTATAATCCAGGGAGCGAAAGGCTGTTTACAGCTTGTACAGAAACCAGATAGCAGATATGAGAGTCAAAGGGCATGAAAGGGAGGATATGGTTGAGAAGGGAATGAAACAGGGTTTAAACCAATCCCCGATCATAAGCAATCTCTATACTGAGTGAGCAGCAAAAAAAAAAAAAAAAAATTGTAGTAGGAGAGCGAGAAGAAATAAAAAGTGCGAGATTTGCTGATGACATTGTAATTCTGCCAGAGACAGCAAAGGATCTGGATGAACAGTTGATCAGAATGGGCAGTATCTTGAATTGAGGACATAAGATGAACACCAAGAAAAGTAAAACGAGGATAATGGAATAAGTCGAATTAAATCTGGTGATAATGAGAGAATTAAATTAGGAAATGGGCCACTAAAAGTACTACATGAGGTTGCTATTTGATCAGTAAAATAACTAACTGATCACGGTCGAAGTAGAGAGGACATAAAATAAAGACTGGCAGTGGAAAGAAAAGTGTTTCTGAAGAAGAGAAATTTGTCAATATCGAATGTTGATTTACGTGTTACGAAGTCTTTTCTGAAAGTATTTTTAGGCAGTGTAGCCCTAGATGCAAATAAAACGTGGACGATAAACAGTTCAGACTCGAAGAGAGTAAAATCTTTTGAAAAGTGGTGCTACAGAAGAACGCTGAAAATTAGGTGGGTAGATTACATAAATAACGACGAGCTACTGAACATTATTGGAGAGAAAAGAAATTTGTAGCACAGCCGGACTAGAAGGGATCAATTTACAGAACACATTCTGAGACATCAAGGAATGACCAATTTAATATTGAAGCGAAGTGTAGGGGATATAAATCGTAGAAGGAGACCAAGAGATGAATACAGTAAAGGCACATTCAGAAGAATGCACCTAGCAGCACTTATTCAGAGATGACGAGGCTTGCACGGGACAGGGTAGCATTGACAGCTGCATCAAACCAGTCTTCGGACTGAGGAGAACAACAACAAACCGAACGATCCCACTACACTCGTCTGGAGCAAACCAATTATTGTTGCATTTTATGTGGAGGCTAAAAGTGCGGACGCCTAGTCATTTCGGTATCTTCTGTCTGTGGCACTGAGGATAGTGTATGCGACGAGTGCGAGTGGATCTAGTTTCACATGAGCGATGTTTTCAGAATACATTCTGATCTCCATCGAAGTTGTGCAGTTCTTCTTTAAGTCGTTATGTTTGAACTCAGAAGATGCTCCAGGATGATGCTATAAACAGTTGTGGTTTGTTCAAGACAATATCTGTCTATCAATTCTATTTTATTATTTGTAAATGGGCGTGACTCTACTCCTTTTCAGTAGTGGGAACAAATCTCTCCCCAGGGGATGACAAGTTAAATGCTTCACTATGCTTACTGCTCATGATCCAAAGAAAGAGACTGACAAAGTGATGGATCTTGTTTATAAAGCGTTTGGAACTAACTAACAGAAATATCTACTTAACCTGAAGTGAGTCGCTATTTTACTGAGCAAACAATTATATACGTTTACTAACCCTTAAAGCTCTTATTATGTTTTATTAATTTATTTTTTATTATTAAAAGAAGGAAATGGTGAATCATTGAAATGAGGTGATTATTAAAAACGATAGACTATTTCGTTGCGTTCCAGGAGACATTTCATTCCTGCCAGCCGCTGTGGCCGAGCGGTTGTAGGCGCTTCAGAGTGGAACCGCGCTGCTGCTACGGCCGCAGGTTCGAATCCTGCCTCGGGCAGGGATGTGTGTGATGTCCTTCGGTTAGTTAGGTTAAATAGCTCTAGGTCTAGGAGACTGATGACCTCAGATGTTAAGTCGCATATTGCTTAGAGCCATTTGAACCATTTTCAGTAGGGCATCACAGCTGTACACTTAAGCCATTTGATCAAAAGTATTAGTTACCTGATTAAAGTATTGGCAACCCCCCCCCCCCCCCCCCATGTAGTGCGGAAAAGACCACTAGATGTCACGAAAGGCGGACCCGCCAGTATAAAAGGAAGCAGGGACTACTTTGTTGTCAGTAGAGAACCAGTGACAGCAGAAAGGATCAGTCAGGAGAGCAAAGTTACGTCGAACGTGGACTAGCCACTGGATGTTACGTAACAGATCCATCAGGGCCATTTCAATCCTCCTAGTTCAGCCGAAGTCGACTGTTGGTGATGTGACTGTGAAGCGGAAACGCAAGGGAACAACAACAGCTAAACGAAGACCAAGGAGACTTCATGTTCTGACGGACAGCATTGCGGTGAGTGAAATGAGCGGAAGAATCACTCGAGTTCTCCAACGTGCTACCAGCAGTCCAGATGCCATATTAAAGTGCATAGGAGGTTGAAAAGAATATGGTGCAATGGTCTATCATCTCTCATAAGTCAGTTCTAAGCGACACTTGAGAGGCTGTAATGAGCAACGTCACTAGACTAAGGACCGCTGGAAACTAGTGATTTAGAGTGACGAATCACGCTACACCCTGTGGCAATCCGACGGATGGGTTTGCGTTTGGCGAATGCCTAGGGAACGTTACATGCCATTCTGTGTAGTGCCAACAGTGAAGTGTGCAGGAGTCGGTGTCAACGATAAAGGGAGGTGCGCCTCGTAATTAGGTTGAAGTCCCCTTGTTGTGTTACGAAAATGTTAAATGCAAACGAATATGAATGCATTTTACAACATGGTTTACTGGGTTTACTGCGTACAGTGGAGGAACAGTTCGGATACGATGTTTTTTTTTTTTTTTTATCAGCATGATGCACCCTTTCATAAAGCAGCGTCTGTGAGGCAATCGTTTACGGACAATAACATTCCTGAAACTGAGAACTGCTCAAAGTCCCGAACTGAACCCAATGGAACGCATTTGCCTTTCTGATGAGTTAGAAGATTATTTCTCTTTCGACCTAAGCGTCAAACAACATTATCTTCTCTGTATCTGCAGCAAGCTGGGATTGGAATAGATTCGCAACGTTTATTGTAATTACCTTCTCTGATTCAATACGCGATGCATTTCCTTTCAGTTGTAGTTCTCTGTGTTCTCCTTCAACCCTTGTTGGTAAAATGGGCTGCAATTGCTCCACAGACATTCATACATCTCGTTGAATGTATTTCCAGCAGAGTCCAAGCTATCTTAAAGGCAAAGGGTGGAGACACCTCATATTAATGTCCACTAATAAATGTCCTCATACTTTTGGCCATCAGCGATTTGATGACGCCATAACTGCTCTTGTCATTTATTCTCACAATAGATTGTTTCCTATCTCCCATCTCAGTTTGAAGTTTCCTTTATCCTTTGATCCTTCATCCTTTGATGGCATCTAAAACATGAAGTCGATCGAAAAGGTACCCTCCTGGCACGCGTATCAAATGTCTTCCCTGTTTGCTATTACTTTATGAAATGGAGTAGGGTCGACAGCCTTGTAGTCACTCGTGATATAAGTGTTTAACAATGCTTTCTCCTGATACTTTGCACCTGACGTCGTCTCTAACAAAACCTGCCATGTTTCTCCGTTGAATCGATTTTTATGTCCGCCAACGAATTTCAACTTTCAGGAGAAGAACTGTGCAGTAGTCGACGATTTCCCAAGAGTGTCTGGTACTACCAGATACTTAGTAGAAATTTTAAAAGAGCGTTTCATTTATATTTAAAGGCAGTAATTGTGCCTCACTGTCCGTATTCAGTGTATGCAAGAGAACGAGTCAAAACTGTGTCGCAATTGACTTAGAGCGTTGCGGAAAACATGGGACTTTTGAATTCTGCCTTTCGCAAAACCTTAGTCGATGTTGTTTGCTACAGCGTTCCTCCAAAATAAGGATAAAGTGTGAGTCCTGTGATTACACAACTTATGATGAAAAATGCAGTCGTAAAGAAATATTCGTAACCTAGTGAGGTATTGCAGATCTGCATTGGCACAACACGCCGATTACAAGTACAGAAGAGTAATACGAATTGTGGGCTAAATCAGAAACCAGTGCACTGTGAAACTATTGTTATAGCGTATGTACGGCAAGAGAACAAATCAGACGCCAGGCAGGATTTATGTGAGTCTCTGAAGAATAATACGAGAGACAAGTTCTACCAGAACCAAATGTATACATGTGTAAACTATCCGACCAACGCTCCTAATGAATAAATGAATAACACGTTCCCAAATAACCAACAGGTTAAATGAGCTTTATCACTTCGTCACTGAACAATGTACACGTGAAATGCAGAAAAGATGCATTCAACATTCTTTGGAAGTAATGAATAAGCATTTTTTTTTGTATTAGAATAAAGCTTCTGGTACAAAGGTCACGTACCTCTTCAGATTTTATAACGTTCCGTTACGCTAGGCATTCGTATAGTATGATGTTTAACAAAGTACTCTGTGAGATAACTTTCATACTTTCAGTGTCTTATACGTTGTCTGTAGTCTAATCCTTGTGGATTACACGTAAGCTGGGCACATAAGAAAAGGCAGTTCTTTGTCAGTCATCAGCCACTTCCTCTACCGACGAATACACTGTTGTTCGAGGGATATCTGATCTGGTGCTAGCAGTCTCGTCCGTGAATCAGTATGTGGATACAGATCACAATAGAGGAGAAAAACGACGTTAATTACTGGAATCACGTTTCTTGGTCTACTGGTGTACCTACACCACTTTCACTTGTCTACAGACCAGACCTTCGCCATGTCACAGGGACTTAGTGTCTTTGTCTGCCGTAATATATTAGCAAAGAAGGTCTGTCCACCACACTCATCTGATTCCCGACTTAGTTCCTGTGACATATAGGACTTTTAATATTTTCGCGGAAACTTTGTTGTGTATCAGTTAACCGTTGCGCAAGATTGCTGGTCAGACACGGTATAGCCTGCTATGGCTCATTAACGCTGTCGACATGAACGTGGTGGTGAATTTCAGTGCATGGGTGAGGCTATGCCAAGTTGCAGCGACCGTCTGCAGCAGGGACTTAATATTTCACACCAATTTAATACTTAGTAGCTGCTTATTTACACACAGTCAAACTCTCGCTAACACATGACTTCAGTGAGTATCCTTTCGTTTTCAAACTGCTTTCCCACCTCGCTCCGGTCTTAGCAGAGCGTTCACATTGCATGTCGGGCAAGGCAACTAATGTGACGTCACAAGTTCGTTGCGGGGCCCGTGCTTCTCATGGACCTCGGGCCATGCGTCTTGAAGTCACTTGCGGTTATGCCATCAAGCGAACTTCACACCAATTGACTCAGTCTGCAGAAGCTTCCGTCAGTAAATTCTTTTGTAAATCATGCCAGAAAGTCAATTGTTGAATGACTATAAAGTCAGTCAGCAGGTGAGCGCCGTCTGTGAGCGATAGCGAACGCAGACGACTCTGACGAAAAAGAATAATAGATTTCTGACAAGTGATAAGCTTACATCTTCTTTATGCAGTGTTTTAATTATTCTGTCACCTGTCTTACGTATTGTCAGAAACACGTAACTTGTCAGTTTTGTGTCACTGGCCAGCACTAATCTGCTTTTTCGTTTGCTGTTGAGGCTATAACCGACAGTCCGTGTTTCTCATTTCACTCCGGTTTCTCGGAAATTAGTTCCCGCCTCCGTCGGTTCGTCTACTTTCGCTATTCAACTAAAAACAATCAATTTCTGGAGTCGCGTTACTTCATTTTATAAATTCGTTTTAGGCGTGCTTGGTTCCAGATTATCATAAGAAACGCAAAAAAATTACTGTAGTGTGTTCACTAGACAGTGCCTTGTCACAGAGTCCTCTCTTGTGCTCTCTCTCTCTCTCTCTTCTTAAGGTGTTCGTTTGGACTTACGTCCGTCAGAGAAACTACACAATATTTCCAGAACCCCGAAAATGGCTACGAGCCACATATTCATTTACGCTAATAACAGCACAAAGGATTAATCTTAATTCAACACTTACCTTCTTCTTCTTGAGAACTATGTCGTATTTCTGGAAACTTCCTCCAGAGCAGACAATTTTTGCGCCATTTTATGTTTATGTCTGTGAAGAAATCCATGATAGTTTCTGTAACAACTTGCTACATGATATATCGATGTTATGCAAATGCAGTTAAGGGATTTCTTTCCTTAATTGCAAGTTCTTTGGAATCTGATAGAGTCAAAAGTGCTGCTAACAGAAACGCCAGTCGTAACTCTAAGAAGGTATTCAGTCATAACGATTAAAGTGCAAATACTCAGCATGAGAGTTTCTAACTGCTTAGTATAGTAACAGACCTAAATCTCATATCTCTGTAATGTACCTGATTCATTCTCTTTCCGGGATGTGACTGTAAGAGAATGCATCAAACTTGGTTTCAGAAATTTTCTCCTGTGTCACAACGACAATTCGACAATTACAAAAGATAACAGGGTACCGAACTCGGGATGATATTTTCCAACTGGGTCACACTGTTTCCATTCGCCACACTATCTCGTCACAGTAGTCTGTGTTCAGTGAAGCACTGATTCTGGTGAAAAGTGAGGTGTTTACTCTGTAACAGTTAACGGTGTTTACGATATACTGCTGCCCAATTAACATAACAGTATAAGCTAACGTCTGCAGACAATATTCTCAGACATTGAATGGTAAGATACTGTATTATAGCGTCAGACAGAAATACTGTAATTAGATGATTTGCTGTCGCGACATTCACATCTGACAAGACATCTGCAAATCAATTCTTAAGCAGAATTTAGTCGAATTTTTCAAAGAGATATACGTTTCACACAGTTCCAGCACAAGAATCTGAAATCTTGGAAAATAATCTGTTTTCGTATCTATATGATTACCGTCGCTTTAAAGAAAAAGGATTAGCATGGCCAACCAATCGACGTCTTAGAACATGTTAAGCTATATTACCTGATACCCTCATTAGACTTTATCTTGACAAGTGCTCTCAATTTCATAACTGATAGAAATTACGGGATAGTGATCGCTCATGGGAACTCACCGATAGCTACTGTCCGTCATTTGAACTGCCCGTCGACGCCTATTGCCCGAATGCACTCGAGTGCTGCATTATCAACCCTTTGGCCAACTGGTTTTAACACTATCGTTAAGTTGCAAAGTATATACTCAGTTCATTTTTCCTTAGCTGTGGAAGGCTGTTCCTCGTAAAAATCATCAGTACTGCTGTTTTACATACGGCTGCGTTGATTCTAAAGTACAGGGCGTTTCAGAACGAATGTATGGGTTTTAAACACTGTTATTATTACATCCGACTTACAGTTAGAAATGATACATAAAATGAAGAGCAACTCAGTTTTTCTTACAAGTGCTCAATGTGAGAACAATTCGTCACATATCGAGTCGATAGGCACGTTCTTCACAAACCTTGATCAGTGTGTCTGAAGTACTTGTTGCAACAATGCTGTTTCTAAAACGGCATAGATCAGGCGACAGCGGAGGCACATGTAGAGATCCCTTATGAGTCCCCGGAGGTGAAAGTTCATGGCGTCAGAATGTGCGTGAACGTGGAGGTGATGCAAAACAAAATCTGTCATCGGGTCCCTTGCAGCCAACCCAGCGATCGGTTACAACATCGTTTAACCATTTGCGCACTGTGTTATGTTAGTAAGTCGGCGCACTATCTCGATGCCGAATAAAGCAGCTTCTTTCGGTTGAGGTAACAGCCATAGTTCTAGCCCATCCAGATAAGAAACACCAGTTACAGTTGCTTCAGCGAAAAATAAAAAATGGTTCAAATGGCTCTGAGCACTATGGGATTTAACATCTGAGGCTATCAGTCCCCTAGACTTAGAACTACTTAAACCTAACTAACCTAAGGACATCACACACATCCATTCCCGAGGCAGGATTCGAACCTGCAACCGTAGCAGCAGCGCGGTTCCAGACTGAAGCGCCTAGAACCGCTAGGCCACAGCGGCCGGCATGAAAAAGAAAAGCCCATAAACTTTCCGCGGGGATATTGCACAAAAAACATTCAGTTTAGATGTGTCTCGCTGCAACCGTGCCATCTAGTGGGGATTTGATGACCCCGCAGATACGCATACTAGATGTGTTCACATTTCCACTTGCGTGAAATGTCGGTTCATCACTGAAGATGACACGAGCCAGAAAAATCTTCATCGTCGTCCAGCAACATTTCGTTTGAAAAGTTGGCACTTGAGCGTAGTCTGTAGACTTTAGAACTTGGAACAACTGCAGTTGATAAGGACTTAGTTGTAAGCGTCTCCTTACGTGTCTATATACAGACATCACTGTAACTGCTAATTCATAACTGCTAATTCACGACTAGCCTTCCGAACTGATTCCTTCGGACTATGCGTGAAAGACTCTCACTCGTTCAACACGTTCTTTAGTCACTCTTCGTCGCTCCATTCTCCTCCCATTGCAGAGAGGTATAAAAACAAAACTGTTTGAGTTGCTCTTTCCTTCGATGCAGTACTTATAATTGTAAGTTGAGTGTAATAAATGCTACAAAGCCTTAAAATCGATATATATATATATATATATATATATATATGTTCGACAGTCGCAATGGCGTCCCACTTGATGATGTGTACTCCACTACATAGTACCAAAGTTGTCGAACCGACAGAGATACACATTTGGCAATGCCAAAATCCCTCTGTAAAGATACCGTGTCGTTCTTTGTGGCACTAATGCTGAAGAAGGATCAAAATTCGACAGATGTGACTGAAACAAAATTCTGAACCAGGAATTAATGAAAACTAACTAGAAAACTGGTATAAAAGCATACGATATTACACACTCTCCGCCACGCACTGTACGCTGACTTGCAGACTATGCAATGATGAGCAGAAACATTATGACCACCGGCTTAGTAGCTGGTTTGTCCGATTTTGGAACGAAATACATCAATAATTCTGCATATCAGGGATCCGAGAATTTGTTGGCAGGTTTGTGGGGGTATGTAGCACCAGATGTTTGCGCACAGGTAATGTAATTCGCATAAATAACGGGCCATTTCCGTACGCGATAATGACCAAGATGGGTTCCAGAGGATTTGCATCAGGCGAATTTGGTCGCCGAGACATCAGCGTGATGTCACTATAATGCTCCTCAGACAACTGTAGCACCGTCCTGGCTCCGAGAAAGGGGCAATTATACTGCTGGAAGTTGAAATCGCCATCGGGGAAGAATCAAAAGAATCAAGCATGAAGGGATGCAGGTGGCTCGCAGCTGACAGTGTGTCTTCGATTACTACCGTACGTCCTACGCAATCGCAAGAGAATATCTCCCACAGCATAATACTGCTCTACCAGCCCGCGTCCGTAGCGCGCTCTATGTTCCGAGCCGCTATTCACCTCGATGATGGCGTTTGTCGAGACGGCCGTCGACCTAGTGCAGCAAAAATGTGATACACCCGAAGATGTGACACGCTTCCATTCATCGGCGGTCGAATCCCGATGCCTCATGCCCACCGCAACCGTAACTGACAATGTCGATCGATCAACATGTGAACACGTAGTGGTGGTCTGCTGTGGAGCTCCATGTTCAACAATTTACAATCAACGGTGTGCTGCGAAACACTTGTGCATGCACCAGCATGGTGCTGCTCTTTCGGCAAAAATGCCACAGATCACTAGTTATCCAACTTTACAGAGCGGACAAGACTCCGAACCTCACGGTCTGTGAAGAGTCGTTGACGTCCAACCATTTAGCGCCTAGTGGTAGTTTCATTGTCCATCTACCTCTTTCTATAGATGCTCACGACAGTAGCACGTGAATATTCGACCAGCTTCGCCACTGTCGACACATCGTTCAGGACTCTGCGTGATAATAATCTGCCCTTTGTCAAAGTCGCTCATCTCAACCAATTTTCCCACTTGCAGCCCACATCTTTGCTAAGATGATCCCCCGTGTCTGTTCCGCTTACATACTTTTGTTGCCGCGCCACGTGCCCGCTACTCCACCAGGCAGCAGCCAACGGGGTGGTGGGCAGTGGTCATAATGTTTTGGATTATCTGTGTAAATTAGGTAGATGTATACATTAAAGGTTGAATTGATATGTTCATGGTAAGTTACGAAAGCCGTACTTATGAAGATATAATTCATCCGTTTTGTTACTATGCCATACTTTAGAATGCGTGTGTATGCGTGCGACAGAGAGACAGAGAGAAAGCATTAGCGGTTAGCGATTTATCGACGGTGTCACTGGAGATGGAAGACAAGTTTGCAATGGGGTATGGTGGATAACCCGACCTGTCCATTTTCAAAGAAGCGATCCCTGCATTCATCTTACTCCACTTTGAGAAACCATGGACAGCGATACTTCCGAGGCCTACACTAGCAGGCCTACACTCTAAGACAAAAAACAAGACGCACCGCGAAGGAATTATCCGAATGAGACGGAAATCGCACAAGTAATTACAATTTCAAAAAGATTGGATGATTTATTCAAGAGAAAGAGCTTCACAAATGACGGGCCGTAAAAGGTGGGCGACAGTGAGGTTGGTAGCCCACCACTGTCCGGGGCGTCTTCAGACACGTCTTCAGCCTGGGATCTCATTAACGGGGGCAGAACTGCCCAATGAGGAGTCCCGATCTGAACTGAGCTCTGACGACCGGCGAAGACATATGTGGAGACGAACCGATCACTGGTGGGCTACTGTCGTCCACCATATACGTCCTGACAACCAGGAGTGATGGTCTGGGGTGCCATTTCTTTTCATAGCAGGATCCCTTTGGTTTCCACTCTCAACATCCTTACAACACAGCGGTACGTGTACGATATTCTAGGCCCCGTTTTGTTGCCCTTCTTGACAAGCTATCCTGGGCTTACATTTCAACAAGATAATGCCCTTCCGCAAACGGCGAGAGCTTTTTCTGCTTGTTTCGTGCTTGCCAAACCCTATCTTGGCCAGAAAGATCTCCAACCAGCTCTTTGAGGATCTAACGCGCCAGCTGGACAGAATTTTGCACGATATTCAACAGGAGGACATCCAGCAACTCCGTCAATCAATGCCAAGCCAAATTACTGCTTGCATAGAGGCCAGAGGTAGACCAAAGCAGAACTGCCTTCCTCCACTTGTGAAACTCTTTCTCTTGAGTAAAAGATCCAATTTTTTGATATTATCATTTGTTTGTCTGCACATGTACATCAGACCTACCACTTTGCGTCTTTCGGGTAATTAGTGTGTATTGCAGCCACTGTGCCATTTCGCTCGATGTGAGAGAAAAAGGAAGAAGAAAAATCTCCACTCTATCTCGGTCGATGCTGAAGCCCATCACAGCTGTTTATCTGTTTAGGTGTGTTTTAGATATTGTTTTCGATACATCTTAAAAAACTGCCCATCGAATATTCGACACATTCAGCGATAGCGAAGATATCTGACATTAAGGAATGCAGGAACTGATGTTTACAGAGACAAGACATGATCGATGACGGAATAATTTATCAGCTACAGAGAACAAATGTGCCCATTGAATCACTTCCCATCAGTCATATTTTTTTCTTTTCTTTCAGCCTCGGTAAAACGCGTCTTCTAGTGCCATTTTCAGTTCATTGCGTACGAATTCATGATGTTCCTGTTGTTCATAATGATTTTTTTAGATCTTGGTTTCGATACATGTTTAAAAACTGCCCATCGAATATTCGAGACATTCAGCGATAGCGAAGATATCTTACAACCAGGAAAGCAGTAACTGGTGTTTACAGAGACAAGACATGATCGATGGCGGAATAATACGTAATCAGCTACAGAGAACAATGTGCCCACTTAATCGCTTCCCATCAATCACATTTTTCTTTTCTTTTAGCCTCGGTAAAACGTGTCTTCTAGTGCCGTGCTCAATTTATTGTGTACATATTCGTGATGTTTCTGTTGTTCATATTATTTTTCGTCAAGTACTGCTTTACTACACGTTCCTGCCAAAAAAGCTCCGAAACTGATTTTATTCCTGGCGTACAAAAAACGTCAGCGCAGTATCAACGGTGCAAGTTCGAACCGACAGCTGTAAGCAACAGATGCGCATTCGACCAGTCACTAGTCAGTAGGCAGTGTTAAGTAGTGGACTTTCTGCATTAGCGAGTCAACGATGTTGCGTCACAAATCGCAATGGAGCAACGGCCAGAAACTCGATTTGACGTTCTACTCGCTAAAACGGCTGTGGAGGCATCTGAGTCCGTGCAAAAGGCTTATGGCGATAGCGTTTTAAGTCACGCCCGGCTGTTTAATTCACTCGAACGTTGTAAAGGACAATGAGAGGTCAGTGTGTCCGACATAAAGTTCGCCCGGCAGGAACACAGAGAAAATTCTTGATATTTTGAAAACTGACCGTCATCTCTCACGCAGAGCTATCGCTGAAGAAGTGAACATTTCTAAAGGAAGTGTTCAATACATTCTTCTGCGTACTTTGAAGGAGAGAAAAGTATGTGCTAAGATTGTCTCATTCACCTTGACTCCCGAACAAAAGCAACATGTGGACGCTGCGGTGCTTTCACTGAAATGAAAAACGCGAACAATTTTATTCTGTATAAAATCATCATGGGTGACGACGCGGTGTTATCATCACACAAAACGCCAAAATCAGAATGGGTAGTGTCTGATGGTTCGCCGAGTCCGAAGAAGGTGCGATTATCAAATTCGAAAGTGAAGACAATGCTGATTGGCTGTTTTGATATTCACTCATAGGCAAATTGTCCCTACCAGCACCACTGGAAATTCCCAGAATTATCTGGGTGTCGTGGATCAGTTGTGCAAGAGGATTCAGAGGATTCGTCCGCAACAGTAGAACTGGAAGGTCTTTTTTTCCAGCTCAGACGGCTGCAGTTGTAGTGCAGTTCCTAGCTAAAAGAAGTGTTAGTTCTCAGCCACCATCGATATTCACACATTTCACGCTTTGTGACTTTTTTTAGTCCCAAACATTAAAAAACCGTATGAATGGCCACCGTTTTGACTACATACTCGACATTCAAGTCAACGTGACGCATGAGTTGAACAACATTCCAAATGGTTCAAATGGCTCTAAAAACTGTGGGACTTAACATCTGAGGTCATCAGTCCCCTAGACTTAGAACTACTTAAACCTAACTAACCTAAGGACATCACATACATCCATGCCCGAGGCAGGATTGGAACCTGACACCGTAGCAGCAGCGTGGTTCCGGACTGAAGCGCCTAGAGCCGCTCTTCCACAGCGGCCGGCCAACAACATTCTATATAACGAGTACTGTCTCAGTTACACATTCCTGTGTGAACATGCTGCGCATTGGACTTAAGTGGGGGGATACGATGTAGAAACCTGAAGCATTAAAACCACCATCTTAACTTTTCTCCATCTTTTAGTGATCCAGTCTCGGAAGATTTGATCTTAATATCCCATAGATGGAGAGGTCCTTAGAGATGGCGTACTTCCTCACCTGAAGAGGAATGGGGAAATATGGCCAGTGGCCATGGATGTTGGCATCAAGCGATTTAGAAAAACAGAAAATCTAAACCGAGGCGACTGCCTGGGGATTTGTATGATGAGCCAACATCGCTGCCATACGTTTGTGCACGAAGTTGGTTTGAGGCACGGTTGCGGAAAGAAATTTCGTTCCCAACATTATGTTGGTAGGGCGAAGAGAATTAATGGGGTGCAGTATCTGATCACTAGACTGTGCATTAATGATCGGGATCAGATTCCAAATCGCGCTGCTGAGTCCACAAGCACAACGCTCTACTCCCACTCGGTGTCCTCTTCCGCACTAAACAGTTACGCTTAAAGACAGCTGACATGTAAACCGATAAAGTGGCATCGACTAGGAGACGTGATTCAATGAAGAGTAAATTCTGAGCCGATATCTGCTTTTCCATCTGAACTGTTCGACGACCACCTTCTTCCATTCGTCAAGGAAGTCGAGAGCAAAGGTGTTCATCTTCGTACATCTCAGCCTCGGAGAAATAATATCTTTATTTGCGTACCAAAGAGGTGATGTTAAGGCACTGTGGAAGGCTGCAGTAATGACAGTTCTATTGCAGCAATGAAACGTGACATCTGTAGGAATTAAATGGTTCAAATGGCTCTAAGCACTATGCGACTTAACATCTGAGGTTATGAGTGCCTTAGACTTAGAGCTGCTTAAACCTAACCAACCGAAGGACATCACACACATCCGTGCCCGAGGCAGGATTCGAACCTGCGACCGCAGCAGCAGCGCGGTTCCACTCTGAAGCGCCTACAACCGCCAGGCCACAGCGGCTGGCAGGAATGAAATGTCTCCTGGAACGCAACGAAATAGTCTATCGTTTTCAATAATCACCTCATTTCAATGATTCACCATTTCCTTCTTTTAATAATAAAAAATAAATTAATAAAACATAATAAGAGCTTTAAGGGTTAGCAAACGTAAACATGTGGTGTCACCGCCAGACACCACACTTGCTAGGTGGTAGCTTAAATCGGCCGCGGTCCATTTAGTACATGTCGGACCCGCGTGTCGCCACTGTGTAATCGCAGACCTAGCGCCACCACCAAGGCAGGTCTCGTGATACGAGAGAGCACTCGCCCCAGTTGTACGAGAACCTAGCTACCGACCAGATGTACGAAGCCTTTCTCTCTCATTAACCGAGAGACAGAATAGCCATCAGCTAAGTTAATGGCTACGAACTAGCAAGGCGCCATTAGCCATACAGTGATTGTACTTAAAGTCTCCTGTGTATCGTCAAGATCGATGTACCACAATGATATTAAAGATAAGTATTAATCCTGCTCCGTACTTTTCTTCCTAACATTAATTACGTATCCTGTTCCAGTACATCACGCCCGTCTGCGTTAGTCTAGCTTGCCTTTTCAGCCATCTCAACTTCACGGTGTCGGCCCAGCTACCGACACAACAAAACATATAATTGTTTCCTCAGTAAAATAGCGATTCACTTCAGGTTGAGTAGATATTTCTGTTAGTTAGTTCCAAACGCTTTATAAACAAGATTTCGTGGAACTTACAGAGTTTTAAATCACCCACTGTTGACTACATTTGTTCTGAAAGAAAAAGAATAAATGAGAGCGTTTATAATCAGAGTTTACCTAATTATAAAACCTACACATATTGCACCACACCGAGGCATGAACAATTAAGCTCTAAGCGAATGAAAAATTGCCATTTGCATATTAATCATTTAAATATCCTCTTTTTTCCACGAACTGTGGCAACAAACATTATGGAACACAATAACGATAAGTCGAGACCAGAAGAACATAAAATTGTATAAGACGTTTATTGAGGAGTATATTCTACAACCTCCGTTAGACTGCATCGTGATGATCAGAAATTCGTAACCAAAGTCATAGAACCAGAAGGTGGGTCTTTGATTTTCGACACATGAAGACAATTTGTGGACGGACAGAAAGCGTAAAAATAGTCTGGAGTGCTTTTGTTATACTAAATAGGGTTCTGAAACTAAAGCTTCTGATGCCTCTGCCAAAGAAGCACCTATCACCATTTTTTATTTGTAGCAGTAAAAACTATTCAGAAACTGAAGGTGTCTTACGGAGCAATGAAAGCATATCATGTAAGTGAGTATTCTTTACTTGTGTGTGTGTGTGTGTGTGTGTGTGTGTGTGTGTGTGTGTGTGTTTTATGGTAAATGCAAACCTGGGAATGTGAACTGACAGCCTAAACGTGCTAGTCAACTCAAAGCCATATCACTTGCATGAAACTTAAAAGAATCCTGTGTGTGTGAAAACCTATCTCATTCACAAGCAAATAAATAAGGAAACTAATAATTACACGCTCAGTAGATTTGGCCAATGCGAACTGTTTAAAAAACCGTAAATGTATTAAACAAAAGCGACACTAATGTCGACCTGTATAAGAGTGTAACCTGAAACACATGAAAATTTCTGCGCTGACATGTGACCCTGTAAAATAAAGAAAGTAACAGAACCAACATTGCACAAAGGAAACGAAACAATCACGCATTATAAATCTTACTTGCAAAATGAAGTACTGTCAGAAATAACAACAAAGCAAGACTCAACAGCTAGAAAAGTACTGTTAAAAGTAACTGTAGTTGGTCCAGGGAAACAGGGCTCATAATCTTGATACAGAATTCCAATGAAAAACATGACTCAACCTTTAAGTTCTGAAATTTCAGTTAGGAAAGAACTTTTTTATAAGTTATAGACTAATATGAAAATTCATCTTCATTATAGCTTCCATGGTACAGCAAAATTAACTCAGAAGGTCAATCAATATAATACTTATCAAAAAGTAGACTGTGACGAGGGTGAAGCGGACCAACAATACAAGTCTACAAAAATGAAAATAAACTTCTTGCCTCATCAAATAATACCTTGTTCTTAATTTCAAAAGCTTTTTTATGTCCGTATGCTATCCAACCATTGTTATGAGTATCATTCCTCTTCATAATATATGTACAAGTCACATTATTCCAAAAGTGAGTCCATGCATTAGACTGTACACTCAACGCAACCCGCCTACTGCACACCGCACCTTTCCACTACTGACTGTCAAGGATTCTACTACTCCACAATGCTGCCACTGCAGACACAGACATTGTTGCGTAACAACTGTTTCTCTGACCACAAGTCTTCAAATATATCATTTTCCTTTACAAATACTAACACACACAATAACATCATAAAAAACAGCCATCTTACAACCTATCAGGAAATAATAGAAGAATCTTGAAAACAAACAAGTGAATCACGTAACAGACTAGAGCGGAAGACTCACAGTGAGGTGACAGAAGTAATGGTATAGCGATATGCGCATAAACAGTTGGCGGTAGTAGCGTGTACACGAGATGTAAAAGGGCAACGCATTAGCGGAGCTGTCATTTGTATGCAGGTGATTCATGTGAAGGGTTTCCGGCGTGATTACGGCCGCACGCCGGGATTTAACAGACTTTGAAAGTGGAACGGTAGTTGGAGCTAGAAGCATTGCAGTGTCAAGAGTGTGCTGAGAATAAATTACACGGACAACGCAGTGGCCGACGGCCTTCATTTAACGACCGAGAGCAACGGTGTTTACGTAGAGCTGTCAGTCCTAATACAGATGCAACACTGCGTGAAATAACCGCAGAAATCAATGTGAGACGTACGACGAATGTATCTGTCAGGACAGCGCGGCGAAGTTTGGCATTAAAGGGATATGGCAACAGACGACCAACGCAAGTGCCACTGCTAACAGTACGACACCGCCTGCGGCGCGTCTCCTAGGCTAATGACCATATCGAGTGGATCCTAGACGACTGGAAAACCATGGTCTGGTCAGATGGGTCCAGGTTTTAGTTGGTGAGAGCTAGTAGTAAGGCCCTAGTGTGGCGCACACTCCGAAGCTGTGGCCCCAAGTTGTCAAGAAGGCACTGTGCAGGCTGGTTGTGGACTGTGTTTACATGGAACGGACTGGTTCCTCTGGTCCAACGAAACGTTCGGCTGTCTGGAGACCACTTGCAGCCATTCGTGGGCTTCATGAAAATGCCCAAAAGCCACAGGGGCACAACTGTTCGCGACTGCTTTGAAGTACATTGTGGACAGTTCGGGTGAATGAACTGGCCACCCAGATCGCCCGACGTGAATCCCACTGAACATTTATGGGATGTAATTGAGAGGTCAGTTCGTGCACAAAATCCTGCACCGGCAATGCTTTCAGAGTTTTGGATGGCAATGGAGGCAGCATGCTCACTGTTTCTGCAGGGGACTTTCGACGATTTGTTGAGTCCATGCCACGTCGATTTGCTGCACTACTCCTGGCAAAAGGAGATCCTATACAATATTAGGAGATATCCCTGACATACCCCTGTAGGCGTTACCTGGGGTAGATACCGGGGAAAACATCAGACAACGCCCGGAGGCCAATGGTTTGAATACGTGGAAGTTGTGGGGGGTACAGGGAGGGGGGGGGGGTTCTCTAATAAAAGCCCTTTTTTTACCTTCAAAATTTTACAACTTTATTAACTTGGTTTTAAAATAGTTAGTGAACATTCGTGATCATGAACAACAAGATACTCAATATAGTTTGCTAATGAAACTTCCTGAAGTATTATGTTAACAGTTCAAAGAACAGCTCTCAGAATCAATTCACAACGCTTAAAACTCAAAATCCCTTTCTAAGCAAAGGAAAAAATACAAATTACATAATACAAGGTTAAATAAAAGATTCTAACACTACATGGCAATACCTAAATGTTCGTAGATATCACCTGTGATCTCTAAAGGCAATAAAATATTGATCACAAAATTTTTAATTAAAACAACTGAAATGCAATAAAATTTGATTACTATCAACGTACACTCAAACCCCGCAGCCTCTACGATGCGCACAGTATCACAAAATATTTTCGTTTCTTTTAAACCCTTTACACTATAAACCTCCCTACATGTGATGTATACTACACCCAACGAATTATGACAATTAAGCATAGGTGTTATAATTACTTTAAAAATAAATAAAAAACACACAAATCAACTCTTAAGCTCAGTGATTACATCCGTTAAAAAATATACAATACATATTTTTTGTTTTCGTCGTGGTCATGTGCTGTTGTGCACAGTGCTCTCCTTCAGGATCACACGCGGCACGGGAAAGATTTTCTACGATGTACAAAACGTTAACAGGGGGCAATCAACTTACACAAATTGCTTCCTGGGATTATACGTCGATGTGGACGCGGCTCGCAAACCTTAAAATCGGCGAGGGAGTAGATGCGGTACTACTGAACTCTTAGTCTATACCGCACCGCACCAAACAGCAGTACGTGGGGTAGACAAGAGACAAATCAACACATGTTGCAAGGAAACCTCAGCAAGGCAGTAAGGAACTATTTGGGACTTTAAACTCTTGGGAGGGCCACACCAAATCACAGAATGACGTTTCAAGCCAAATTATGAAAATACTATCAGCGGTTTCCCCACGACAAGTAGCAACGTAAAATACCATAAGTGAACTGAAATTGACACGATTCATAAGCGTCCGACTAAAAAGCTCCAGAGTCAACCTTTCCCTTACTACAAACACTTAGCAGAACCTCCAAAGGTCACTCGTGGACACTACCAGAGTGTCAATTACTTGTTATAGCTGTAGATAATAGAGTTTAATACGCTGGGGTCGACTTAGGTTTCTTAATAAGAGAAGCAATGATTCGATCCTTCACTTGGTTCCACCTTCGATCGAAAACAGTCATTTACCTTAAAGCAGCTAAATAGATGACATTGCCGATATCAAAGCTCTCCTCCCAAGCTGCGCTCGAACTGGAGACTGCAGTACCGAAGCAAAGCTTATATCATTTACAAGCCTGGTATACGCGCCACCAACGTGCACCTTTTTAGAAATATTATGTTCACCTCACACACCAGTCTTGCCGTAATTCTTCGTCGAAAACAGAACCAGGAGATCACTTTTCAGCCCTTGAATGACCACAAGATGATCGCCAGCGGGACAACACCGGCCCTCCACACCGGGATCTTCGAGCCCACGGCTTTCTGTCCACAACCGACTGCTTCCGCGGGGCCCACCGACCAAGCGGCCTTGCTCTCCGACGCCGACGTCGCTCCTCTCGCACCGTGCAGAGCTAACTCCCCGTAACCCCCTTCTTCCTCGTTCTGTCCGCCTCGCGGCGAGCGGGAAGCCGACTCGCCTTTGGTTAGAACAGCTCAGTGTCAGTTAGACCGTCAGGGAGAGCGCACCGCTAGTTCCCGCTACTACTAAGGCGACTACACGGTTCGCTTGTTACATATTTTTACGAGCTTCAAACAGGATGAGTGCAGTAATGTATAGGAACTGTGATTGTTATGTACAGATGCGAGATGAGCTGATTACCCTTCGCTCACAGCTTCAGGCTGCGTTGGCTTCCGTCACACAGCTTGAGGCTGCTGCCAAGGGGCGTCACTGTTGGGGGGGGGGGGGGGGGGGGGGGAATCGGACGCGGCGATGCGAGGGACGTCGAGCATGTCCCACGTGCCTCCGATCGGTCCACTGCCGTGACCTCCCCGAGTACTGCCTGCACTGAGGTTGATCCCTCATCCGTGGTCGAGTGGGAGATCATTCCAAAGTCTGGCAGGCAGCGAAAGACTTTCCGTGGGACCGATCGTAGGGCCTCCCCCGTTCGTTTGACGAACAGGTTTCGGGCGTTATCTGTGGCTGACGATGTCTCTGAGCCGGATGCAGTCATCCACCCCGTTCCAGAGGAAGCTTCTGGGCCGGCAATGTCTGGGCATTCACAGAGGGTGAGTTTGCTGGTAGTTGGGAGCTCCAACGTTAGGCGCGTAATGGGGCCCCTTAGGAACGTGGCTGCCAAGGAGGGAAAGGAAGTCAGTGTGCACTCTGTGTGCATTCCGGGGGGAGTCATCCGGATGTGGAAAGGGTGCTTCCGGATGCCATGAAGAGTACAGGGTACAGCCAACTGCAGGTGGTGGCTCATGTCGGTACCAATGACGTGTGACGCTTTGGATCGGAGCAGATTCTATCTGGTTTCGGGGGGCTATCGGAAATGGCAAAGACTGCCAGTCTTGCTTCCGAGATCAAGGCGGAGCTCACCATCTGCAGCATCGTCGATAGAAACGACTGTGGTCCTTTGGTGCAGAGCCGAGTGGAGGGTCTGAATCAGAGGCTCGGGCGGTTCTGTGACCGTGAGAGATATGTACCACATAAATTAATAACACTGTTCGACATGGGTTCTATTTCTGATATTAAAGTATGTGCTTCTAGACCATTTTACCGTGGGAAATTCAAATATATAAACAAAATATCGTTGTCAGGGATACTTTTTATGTAATATGTATATGTATATATGTATATTCACAATTCATGGCAAACACAGAGACGTTATAGAGAAATACGTGTATGTTGCCGCATCCAGTAGTGATAGAACGTGATAATTTCTTGTGCAACAGCAGGTGGGAAGAATCAGACATCATTAGGTTATCCCCCGCCACACCTATGTCATTAAGACCACCTGAAACATCTCATTAACTCGAACAGCCGGTCGCTGCCTCGGCAGTAAAGCTTCACGCCTCCTAGGGGCAGGTGCATCGAGTTTACAACAGTGGTGTTAGCCACAATTTGTGTCAGTCTTAAAGAGTGGGTGTTTTGGCTGACAAATTACTGTCTGTCATATTTCCGAGCACGGTTGAATTTTTTAGTTCCTGTGTGTAAACTGATTGAGCCTGGTGCTGAAGGTAAAACGACTGCTTGTTTTTACACATCAACGTTCCTCTAGTTCCCTACTGTTAATTTAATACAGGTGTATTACCAAAGTGGTATTTTTAAATTTGCAGAAATGCCGCGTCATCGTGGATGTCGATATAAGCCGGACAACTTCTGCTACATCTGTGGGAAGTTCACTTTTGCCAGAAATAGGAAGAAAATTTCTCTAGTGATAAAGAAAGCATACAAACATTTTTTTGGAGTAGAAGTAGGAGACCAATATAAAGAATGGGCACCACATTTCTGTTGTGCTACATGTTACTGCAAACTAATTCAGTGGTGGAAAGGTAAAGAGAATGTGGCATTGTTTGCTGTTCCCATGGTGTGGAGGGAGCCTAAGGACCATGTTACTGATTGTTATTTCTGTCTAACAAAAATTCAAGGTTTTACAAACAAAAAGTCGAAGAGGCACATTGTTTACCCAGATCTGCCTTCATCGAGAATGGAAAGTATGTGCAGATTTCAAGGTAATTGCTATGGTACTGGGAATGCAACAAGGCTACACAAAGTATGCCTGTTTTCTTTGCGAGTGGGATAGTCGAGACCGAAATTCTCACTACGTGAAAAAGAAATGGCATAGGCGAAGATGGAAAGTTGTCGAAAAGAATGTACAACGTGAAAGTCTGGTAGCTCCTGAATATATACTACTTCCACCGCTTCACATCAAACTTGGCCTGATGAAACAATTCGTGAAGGCCATGGATCCAACAGGCTGTGGGTTTGCATATTTAGCTACCAAATTCCCCCGTCTTTCAGCTGCAAAAATAAAGGAATGTGTATTTGTGGGCCCACAAATCAGGGAGCTGCAGAAAGACGCAAATTTTGAAGCATGTTTAACTGATAAAGAAGAAACCGCATGGGACTGTTTCAAGATGGTGTCGGAAAACTTCCTCGGAAGAAGAAGAGCTACTAACTACAAAGCAGTGGTGAAGGATATGATCAAAGCATATCAGGATTTGGGGTGCAATATGTCTTTGAAGGTACATATGATGGACTCTCATCTGGACTACTTCACAGAGAGTTGTAGTGATGTATCGGATGAACATGGGGAAAGATTCCATAAAGACATTTCTACCATAGAAAGGCGCTATGAAGGGAAGTGGGTACCTTCTATGTTAGCAGATTATTGCTGGAATATCATTCGAGAGAAGAAAGATTCACAATACAAGAGAAAAAAGTGATGCGCATTACAAGGCAGTGGCTCATTGTTTGTCAATTTTCTGTAATTTCTCATGTCAAATAAATGCTTCAAAGTGTATACACAAAGGTTACTGTGTTATATGTTAGATCCCACCCTCCATTAATGTGATGAACTTATAACATCATAAAGATGTGCATTTGTTTGTCGAATTTCACCTCACGTTTGCTGCACTATATCAGAAACTGAAAAGAGAAATAAAATTGCGATTACTCATAAACTATCCCTGACAGAAAAAAACCAAAAACAGTTTTCAATTCAGCACTCAAAATACAACTAGGATCACAATATTTTTTATCAGAAATAGAAAAAAAGGTTTTTTTGTAGAACAGTGTAATTCATGGTACTGATACCCCATGGTACACAAAACGGGTCAGATCGTTGTTGCAGAAGCAACGAAAAAAGCATGCCAAATTTAAATGACGCAAAATCCCCAAGATTGGCAAAGTTTTACAGAAGTTCAAAATACGGCGCGTACTTCAATGCGAGATGCTTTTAATAATTTCCACAACGAAATTCTGTCTCGAAATCTGGCAGAAAACCCAAAGAGATTCTGGTCATACATAAAACACACCAGTGGGAAGACACTTCACTGCGCGATAACAACGGTGAAGTCACTGATGACAGTGCCACTAAAGCAGAGTTATTAAACTCGGTTTTCCGAAACACCTTCACCAAAGAAGACGAAGTAAATATTCCTGAATTCCAATCAAGAACAACTGCCAAGATGAGAAACATAGAAGTAGATATCCCCAGTGCAACAAAGCAGCTTAAATCACTTAATAAAGGCAACGCCTCCGGTCCAGATTGTATACCAGTCAGGTTACTCTCAGAGTATGCGATAAAATAGCTCCATATTTAGCAATTATGTACAACCACTCTCTCACAGAAAGATACGTACCTAAAGACTGGAAAATTGCTCAAGTCACACCAATACCCAAAAAGGGAAGTACGAGTAATCCGCTGAATTACAGGGCTATATCACTAACGTCGATTTGCAGTATGGTTTTAGAACATATACTGCATTCGAACATTATGAAGTACTTCGAAGAAAACGATTTATTGACATATAGTCAGGACGGATTCAGAAAATATCGTTCTTGTGAAACACAACTAGCTCTTTATACTCAGGGGATGTCAAATTGCTTCCATATTTTTAGATTTTCAGAAGGCTTTCGACACCGGTCCTCACAAGGGTCTTCTAATCAAACTGCGTGCCTACGGAGTATCGCCTCAATTGTGCGACTGGATTCGTGATTATCTGTCAGAAAGGTCGCAGTTCGTGGTAATAGATGGAAAGTCATCGAGTACAAGAGAAGTAATATCCCGCGTTCCCCAAGGAAGTGTTATAGGCCCTCTATTGTTTCTGATCTATATTAACGACGTAGGAGACAACTGAGTAGCCGTATTAGATTGTTTGCAGGTGATGCTGTCATTTACCGTCTTGTAAAGTCATCAGATGAGCAAAACGACTTGCAAAATTATTTAGATAAGATATCTGTATGGTGCGAAAAGTGGCAATTGACCCTGAATAAAGAAAAATGCGAAGTTATTCACATGAGTACTAAAAGCAGCTAAATTTCGATTACGCGATAAGTCACACTAATCTGAGAGCTGTAAATTCAACTAAATACTTAGGGATTACAATTACAAATAACCTAAATTGGAACGATCACATAGATAATATTGTGGGTAGAGCAAACCAAAGACTGCGATTCATTGGCAGAACACTTAGAAGGTGCAACAGGTCTACCAAAGAGACTGCTTACATTATGCTTGTCCGCCCTATTCGGGAGTACAGCTGTGCGGTGTGGGATCCGCAACAGGTGGGACTGACGGATGACATCGAAAAAGTACAAAGAAGGGCAACTTGTTTTGTATTATCGCGAAATAGGGAAGATAGTGTCACAGACATGATACGTGAATTGGAGTGGCAATCATTAAAACAAAGGCGTTTTTCGTTGCGACGGGATCTTCTCATAAAATTTCGATCACCAGTTTTCTCCTCAGATTGCGAAAAAAAAAAAAAAAATGGTTCAAATGGCTCTGAGCACTATGGGACTTAACAGCTGTGGTCATCAGTCCCCTAGAACTTAGAACTACTTAAACCTAACTAACCTAAGGACATCACACACATCCATGCCCGAGGCAGGATTCGAACCTGCGACCGTAGCAGTTGCGCGGTTCCGGACTGCGCGCCTAGAACCGCGAGACCACTGCGGCCGGCGATTGCGAAAACATTCTGTTGGCACCCACCTACGTGGGGAGAAATGATCATCACGATAAAATAAGAGAAATCGGGGCTCGCACGGAAAAATTTAAGTGCTCGTTTTTCCCGCGTGGCGTGCGAGAGTGGAAGGGTAGAGAGACAGCATGAAGGTGGTTCATTGAACCCTCTGCCAGGCACTTTATTGTGAATAGCAGAGTAATCATGTAGATGTAGATCTAGAAAGAGATGAGGCGACCAGAGATTCCAACCCGATCTCGATGTTGACATCGCGGCGAGCACTGAGAAAGCGGGTGGTTTCAAAAAAGAAAAAAAGTTTTAATAGCGAGCCGTACCGGCTCAATCCCATGACTTCTGTCACCTCACTGTATTTATGACTGAAAGGAAAAAGAATTTGAATTGAGCGAGACATCTCAGCATGTGAATGGATAATTGGTAGACTGAGAAAGTTCTTTGTTGTTTTCTAAGCGATAAGAAAGTGACAGTGCTGAAGACCTAAGATAGGTGAATGACACTGAAAAAAATTACCGGAGCGGCATGATTGCATGTAAATGAAGACCGTAATTCATGGGAGCTCTGAAAGATATTTTTATTCAGCAGTAGATGTCAAGTGGCAGATAACGATGAGAATGTCGTAGCCTGGGCTGAAGATGTTGCTAAAAGACCGAGGACTTAAACATTTTTATATAGAACGGTGGAGGAAACTGAAACATTTTCGGTATCTGATAATATGCAAATAGATATTTCGGTTTCTCTTTAAAACCTTAACGTTTAGCTACATAAATGTTGAAGCAAATTAAGTTTAAAAAGAGATGAAACGAAGTAATCATTCAGCTACACTTCATTCTGTGGAAAGAGAATTGTGTTGATATAACTCATGATGACGCTTAAATTTGAACATTCACAGAAACAGCACTGAAATATAGTGTACGTAAACACCAAAACACTGATACGATTCTCATTGCAAGACGTTTCCGTGGGATAGTAACACACACTGTATTATCCCAATATACTTGGCCATTGACCATCCTGCCTCTTTTGTGAAAGATTGCATAACAAAGATTAATAAGTGTTACGTTACCATATTCCTCATTTAGAATGATGCCAGTTGCTACCGATGTAAGTACTTCGGTTGCATTTAAAAAGCGTAATTGCTTCGAATTGTCGGCTGATAAAAAAATTAAGAGTTCAGTCAACTAGAGAAGCAGTTTTCATTTTGATTACTTACAGTTACGGAAAGTATGTGCATGAAAACTTATTTGGCATTCTTGAATAGGCTGTCAGTAGTTACTTACAAACAACCAAAACAATAGTGCATAAAATGACAGAAAACAATACGATGGAACTTAAGTAGAAAACTACTGAAACTACACTCCTGGAAATTGAAATAAGAACACCGTGAATTCATTGTCCCAGGAAGGGGAAACTTTATTGACACATTCCTGGGGTCAGATACATCACATGATCACACTGACAGAACCACAGGCACATAGACACAGGCAACAGAGCATGCACAATGTCGGCACTAGTACAGTGTATATCCACCTTTCGCAGCAATGCAGGCTGCTATTCTCCCATGGAGATGATCGTAGAGATGCTGGATGTAGTCCTGTGGAACGGCTTGCCATGCCATTTCCACCTGGCGCCTCAGTTGGGCCAGCGTTCGTGCTGGACGTGCAGACCGCGTGAGACGACGCTTCATCCAGTCCCAAACATGCTCAATCGGGGACAGATCCGGAGATCTTGCTGGCCAGGGTAGTTGACTTACACCTTCTAGAGCACGTTGGGTGGCACGGGATACATGCGGACGTGCATTGTCCTGTTGGAACAGCAAGTTCCCTTGCCGGTCTAGGAATGGTAGAACGATGGGTTCGATGACGGTTTGGATGTACCGTGCACTATTCAGTGTCCCCTCGACGATCACCAGTGGTGTACAGCCAGTGTAGGAGATCGCTCCCCACACCATGATGCCGGGTGTTGGCCCTGTGTGCCTCGGTCGTATGCAGTCCTGATTGTGGCGCTCACCTGCACGGCGCCAAACACGCATACGACCATCATTGGCACCAAGGCAGAAGCGACTCTCATCGCTGAAGACGACACGTCTCCATTCGTCCCTCCATTCACGCCTGTCACGACACCACTGGAGGCGGGCTGCACGATGTTGGGGCGTGAGCGGAAGACGGCCTAACGGCGTGTGGGACCGTAGCCCAGCTTCATGGAGACGGTTGCGAATGGTCCTCGCCGATACCCCAGGAGCAACAGTGTCCCTAATTTGCTGGGAAGTGGCGGTGCGGTCCCCTACGGCACTGCGTAGGATCCTACGGTCTTGGCGTGCATCCGTGCGTCGCTGCGGTCCGGTCCCAGGTCGACGGGCACGTGCACCTTCCGCCGACCACTGGCGACAACATCGATGTACTGTGGAGACCTCACGCCCCACGTGTTGAGCAATTTAGTGGTACGTCCACCCGGCCTCCCGCATGCCCACTATACGCCCTCGCTCAAAGTCCGTCAACTGCACATACGGTTCACGTCCACGCTATCGCGGCATGCTACCAGTGTTAAAGACTGCGATGGAGCTCCGTATGCCACGGCAAACTGGCTGACACTGACGGCGGCGGTGCACAAATGCTGCGCAGCTAGCGCCATTCGACGGCCAACACTGCGGTTCCTGGTGTGTCCGCTGTGCCGTGCGTGTGATCATTGCTTGTACAGCCCTCTCGCAGTGTCCGGAGCAAGTATGGTGGGTCTGACACACCGGTGTCAATGTGTTCTTTTTTCCATTTCCAGGAGTGTAGATGAGCAAAATACTTAGCAATAATATTTTATTACTGTGATCTGATGTTGTGAGTGGTGGAACTGAATGATATTTGCTCGTACTAACGCGTCGGTTTTGCGGTACTGAGGAAATGAGAAGTTATGTATTGTACTTTCAACGGTCAATGTTGCATTCATTAGTATCTTCTTCTAACGTGGACACGTGATCTAGAGGTAAAAACAGGTGGAAGGAATGGGGTAGATGGGTAGTGGCCAGCATCTTTGACTCATAGTTTAAACGTTCTGTGTCCCGGGTTCGAATATAGCCACTGCTTAAATTTGGAACAAAAATCACAAAAAATGGTGACCGTAGACTTCCCGTATAATGAATCACCCTTGTTCTGCCAGCGGCCATCGGGGAAGACAGAGGTCTAGGCCACCCTCTTAACCCTTGGGTGGGAACCCGCTTCTAAGGGTCGGAAGAATCAGATGCAGAAGGCAAAGAAAACCATTGCGTTGATGACACTTAAGGTGTATCCGCAGGACAAGTGGCCTCTAGTTGAAAAAAGTGTCATGATGGTGTCTCCACTGTCAAAGGATTGCAGATTAGATACGTCTGGGGCTTAAGAGTTCATGGAGGTGGTCGTCTTGTTTATTTTATGTAAAACTTTTATGTCTAGGTTTTAATGAATTATTTTTTAATGTTATAGTGCGACAGTTACTGCGGGAAGTGCGCATCCAGAACTGATGATCGAGGCCGGCTCCTGGTTGTATGGATTATCAAGTCTGTTGTGAAACCCTTTGGTGTCTTTTTGGCACGATGTGTTCTTTTAATGTAAGCCTTTCGGCAACGATCAGTGTTTCGTGTTTCATTAATGCGGCGCTGGCCTGAAAAAAATAAAATTTTGGTTTCTTTTTGGGAATGATGTTTTTCCTTTAGCCTGGCAACTTCCGCTCCCAGCTCCTCGCTCCCTTCCTTTAAAGCACAGCATTGTATGGTAGTGAATCATGAATAGTCGGAAAAGCAGAACAGAAGGAAATCGAAGCGTTTGAGGTGTGGCGATACAGAAGAATGTTGAAAATTAGGCGGCCTGCTAAGGTAAGGAATGAGGAGGCTCTCCTCAGAATCGACGAAGAAAGGAACATAAGGAAAACTCTAACGAGAAGAAGAAACAGGATACGATTCCTGAAGTATTCCATGAAGTTTCGGGAATACAGCCGGATTACGTCGACATCTTGCCACTGTATTTCAGCTGACAACCTTCCAATCATCTGCAGATGAGTGTTCTACTCTGGAGATTGCTAGTTGACATCGCTAAATTTATATCAAAAGTCTGAGTGGAGAGGCATGGCCAAAGACAGCCGCTACATGAGCGACACCCTGTCGAGTTTCGCGCCCTCTTGTAATATTGCTCCACATACGGCGCAGGCTCATCCTTTGTGTGATAACTACATGCGCACTCTATGTCGTAAAGATAAGTTGAACATGATCGCCACACTAGCCTTTCGAAGTCCAGTAAGTCAGCGATGGTCAAGCATTATATCTCCACAGGACATTCCATGGATTATATGGCCAAGATAATCTTGGCCTGGACGAGATCCTTCTGGGATTCAGTTATTAAGGAATCGGTAGAAATACGTTTGGCGGAACTGATATGCCCAAGCCACTCCTACATCTCCACCTCCTCCAATATGCTGATGACACTGCCTTCCTGTCCCTCTATACTACCCTTCAACGGTCCCAACGCACCATCCAAACCCACCTTGACCAGTTCACCACTTGGTGTAACCAGTGGTTCCTTCGTCTCAACCCCTCCAAAACGCAGGCAATCATCATAGGCCACACCACCCGCTCCTTCCATCTCCATGACTTCTACCTCACCCTTTATGGTCATCCCATCCAGCTCACCCCCACCCTGAGATACCTTGGCCTCACCCTCGACCGCCACCTCACCAGACCCCTCACCTCCTGACCATCCAGCAGAAAACCCATTCCCACCTCTGCCTCCTGAAACTCCTGTCTGGCTGGACATGGGGATTACATCCTTCCACCATCCTCCACACCTACAAATCCCTCCTCCATCCTATCCTCTGTTATGCCAGCATTGCCTGGATCTCCGCACCCACCTGCTTTTACAAGACCCTCCGAATCCTCGAACGCCACGTGCTCCACCTTGCCTTCATATCTGCCTTCCTTCCCCCACACGGATCATGTAAGATCTCATCCCCTTCCCGCACCTCCTCCTTCTCCACCAACATCTCCACATCCTTTACACCGTCTGCAGGCTATATCCCCCCCCACCCCCTGGTACCCTCCTTCCTCTCCACCCCTCACCTGTTGCCATGCCTCCATTGCTGTATCCATCCATCTCTCCACCTCCACACCCTCCATCTCCTTCATCAGCGCAATTTCCAGCACCTCCCCCTCCCAGATGTTTAACTTCGCCGTGACATCCACCCTTCCTTCCAACTGTAACCTGGCCTTGTTCCCTCCTCTCCCCAGGGCCCCCGTTTTCCTCTACCCTCCTCACAGAGCGGATTTTCCTCCTTCCCCCCTCTGAGTCCCTGCACCCCCTCCTCAACTGTGTCCCTCCCATGTCCTTCCCTCCCCAGCCCTCTTCGATGCGCCCCTGCCTGTCTCCCCCCCCCCTACCCCCCTCCCACCCTTCTTCCCTTCTCCTTCATCTCCGTGCCCCTGGCACATCTGGTGTTTTGCTTATAGTCATCAGTGTGCTACGTCAGTGTTGTGTTTGATGCTGTTCTCCTGTGTGTCAAGATCTGTGATTTTATTTGTGTGCTGGACTTGTATGTAGTGTTGCTGTTAGTGATCGTTATGTGCTAAGCCGTCCATCGATACTTTTATGCTGCAACCATACTTCGTCTTGTGTTCTTTTATGTGTCCCAGTGTGAGGTTTTTTCGTGCACAATAGTTTTTTAAGGTTTTTAAGGATTTTACAATCGCCCCCCTTTTGTCAGTTCTCTTCCATTATGTTCCCCCTTTCATATATATTTTGTCCGCCATATTGTCTCCTTTGTTATTTTAAATGTCTTCTGTTGTATTATTATTGTCTTTTCGCTGAAGGGCAGCGCATATACTGCTACCAGCCCGTCCCAGTTGTGGAACTGAAACACAATAAAGGGAAAAAAAAACGTTTGGAGGAAGATCCTACTAATCGTCATGACTTTCAACTGGATAAGGCTTGGGGCCGGGTGATTTCTTTAATTTCTTCAGAAAGAAAACATTTTATGACTAATGACATGTATAGCGACAGTAATTTTATTAATTTTGACATCCGAATTTTAAAACTGCGAGCGCGCATTACGACAGAGAGAACGCATGTGGTATCACTGTTATGCACGCACTTGTGCGTCGTGGATGCAGCAATTTTCGAAGAGTGTGCGAAACTCGACAGAGTCTGCGTCTGCCTTTGACCTTGCGTCACCGCGGCGATTTCTGGTATAAAGTCAACTATGTGAGCTATCAGTCTCCAGCGCAAAACGCTCACCTGAAGATGGCTGAACGGTTATCAGCCGAAATATTGCGGGAAGAAGACAGTGTCATACGGTTTCAATCCCGAAACGTCATGGAATAAGGGACAGGGTGATAGGATATGTATTAGGACATCAGGGAATAATTTCTATGCTACTAGAGGAAGCTGTAGAGGGTAAAAAATGTAGGGGAAGACGGAGATTGGAGTACATCTAACAAATAATTGAGGACATACCGTGCAAAATGTACTACCCAATAAGACAGAGGGGTTGGCACAAGAGAGGGATTCGTGGCGGGCCGCATAAAACTATTCAGGAGGCTGACGAAAAAAAAAAGCAAGTGTTATTAGTAACGTAACATTACTCCGCGATCAAGTCTAGCTGCAGTGTAATACTGGCTGACCGTTGCGTTTATCCTGGGTTCAGGAAATCATTGGACGGCAGTAATGAGCTCCTCAGATGCCCACACCAGATTTAATTCCAATTCTTCCATGAGATATAAGTAATTATTGGTATCAAGAATAGAAATCTTGTCTTTCTTATAGAAGCAGATGTGGTAATTGCGGATATTAGGGTAGGAAACTCTCTTTTCTTATAAAAAATCCATTAGCAACAGTTATTCTTGCTTGAAGAAATTACTGACGGAAATTAATTGCGCATGCTAGAAACCGATTGTTGCAAAATATGCTCTGGTGAGGTTATTTCTTGTGTAGCGTTCGACTACGTTCCCGGTACGGGTTCGCCGGAAGTTCTGGATTGCTTCAGCGTTACGAGTGCTCCGAATACAGAGCCCAGGTGACGGCGTGGCTTTGCGGATTCCCCTATTGTATCGATTCCCACAGAAGTCGTCTCGAAAAAGTTCAGCCTCGAGTTCGACACGGGCAGTTGAAGGCCTCTCACCGGCCTTCACCGTGAAGCGGTGTCGCTCCAGCGCGGGAAGTGGCCTGGAACGACCACGGACAAAGTTTTTTATTCGACATCCCGAAATGGGCCTGCTCAGTTTAACAGGATGCTGCTTCTAGTTTTGAGGCGAAAGTAGCACAAGGATAATTTGTAGAAGTATAATATACAGACACGCAACGGCCTAATCGCAGTGGTTAACATCGGTTCCCGTCATATCACCAAAGTTAAGCGCTGCCGGGCTTGGCTAGCACTTTGATGGGTGACCGTCCGGGTCTTCCGAGTGCTGTTTGCAAGCAAGGTGCACTCAGCCCTTGTGAGGCCAACTGAGGAACTACTTGGTTGAGAAGCAGCGGCTCCGGTCTCGTAAAATTACAATGCCTGGGAGAGCGGTGTGCTGACCCATATGCCCCTCCATATTTGCATCCAGTGACACTTTTCGGCTGAAGATGACGTGGCAGTCGGTCGATACCTCATGACCTTCCGAGGCCTGTTCGGAGAGAGAATATACACATACAATATCTTAGACGCTGACAACGTTCACAGCCATCCAGGATGAACAGCTGACTCACTTGCTTTATGAGAGTGAGCGCAGGACATAGGTTTGAAACGTAACCCATCTAAAACAGTCTTAATCGCTCACAAAAGACAAACTCCTCACTTCAGAGAATCTCTTCCGCTTTTAATCCTAAACTGTACAGAGATAACTTTTTCTTGTTCTGGAAAGAACTTGGGGATAATTCTGGATCGTCTGCAAGTACTGACGGAAAAGCAACTGAGAAAATCAAACCAAGCGACTGTGAAGCAACGTTTGACCATGGATTCATCTCCACATGAAGAAGAAGAAGAAGTTGCATGTATAAACTTTACTACAAATGAGGAAGAGGACGCAGCTTGTATTTACTGTTGTGATTTATTCAGGCGATCAAATGAAAGGGAAGTATGGCTGAACTGCATGAGGTGTACAAAACAGAACACGGCTCATTCTGCTGGACTTCTAAGCATGCAAAAAAGTTGGTGTGCTAGCTGTCAATAATATAATGACAACCTAACTATCTGAAATGAAAATATTATCCATAAATTGAATACTACTTCCGTTTTAAATGTGAATTGTAAGATTCTTTGTTCCTGGAAATAATGTGCCATAAATTTTGGTATATTTTACGAATGGACGTTTTTAATTTGTTAGGATTACAGTTATAAAACTTAATTAAGGCCTAATATAACTACCTTTATTTTATAATTTACGCTTATTCTGACAATTTAATTGCAAAAATGAAGGAATTACTCTTCTAAGAGAAAAGATGTGCCCCTTTGTCCCACCTGGTAGCCCAAAATGACACGCTGACAAAATTTTTGAAAATGTAAATTCATAGAGAAACTAATAATTTCATATTGAATTCTTTAGGGATATGCTTCTCTAGAGATCTCAGTCCAGTGTAAAATCGTATTTATACAATTTCAATCGGCATTAATGAGCTGTGAAAGACAATTTTACTTTTAGTATGTTGGTATGGGCTCCTTTCTCCTAAGGAGGTGTCAGCGTCACTTCATTCACTACAGAAATACATAAAAAATTAGTTTTGAGCTTAAAAAGAAGACGGTAGAGTCACTGACGCTCAAAATACTTGATTATGGTTATGCTATTCTCCTAGAAATTTTGTTACAAAGCTGGCGATGAAAGCTTGTGCGCGATACATTTGTGACACTCTCTTTCGACCACATCATTCCTGTCTACAATTATCATGGCTACATGCCGATAAACATAGAGGTTATCATCATGTCCTGTGTTTGCTGTATCGTCTTCTCAATCTTTGCACTTCCCCTAATATATCTCTAATTCATACACCACTATCTGAACGGCACTGCAGACATACTCAACGTCAAGAAAGTTAAAACTTCTCCTGTGTAACTACAAAACACGTCCATATTCTCAAAATAATTTTCTTTATTTAGATTCCGACTTCCGAACAGTTTCAGAAAAGTTAAATTTCTTTTAAACTTCAAAAGACAGCTAGTGGTCCATCTTATATCCCAATAGAAATCTTCCCACTTATTTATCTGCAGCTCATTCTCGTCAATGTCCTTCCCCCACCACTTTTCCTTCGACCCTTGTCAGAAGAGTACTCTACTGAAAGTCTGTTCTTTCTTAAGAACCATTGTTCAATCTTCTCCTCTTTCATTATCCCTTCCGTTACTTGCGATACTAAAAACGGCTTCAAATGTGCTAAAATTATCAATGTAATTGTTATTCTTAATGCCCTTTATTTGATTATTATTTTATTTCGTTCCAGGGCAACTGAAGATCGCATAAAATATTTATTTCTCTTTTCTTCGCCCTTCTCAAAATTCTTTCATTTTCTCAGAATAAGCTCTTTTCCTATAATCTGACGATTTGATTCCAGATGCTTTTCTGTTTGTTTTGTTGAGTGAAGTCTTCTGTCGAATTTGCGTTTGTTATTACTCTTGCATTCCTTTTTTGTTTTGACACACTATCCATTTTCTATGTCAGTTTCCTGTTTTGGAAGGACATGTAGATCTTCTTCGTTACTCTTCCATCGTTCTCTTTAGATGTCAGTAGAGTGTAACATGTTGATCTTCTTCGTTACTCTTCCATCGTTCTCTTTAGATGTCAGTAGAGTGTAGTATGTCATTTTCTGATCTCATCTGTTAATTGGGGGAGAATAAACATACTTCCTTATTTGGTCTCAAAACCGAATTTCCATCTTTGTTCAGGACTGGACCAAACATTTTTCTCTAGATTTTTCTTTCAGCCTTTTCTAAAACTTCTAATATAATTTTGTCTCGCGATAAAAATAGTGTTTTCGGTTGGTTTTACAGCTGTATTATAATATTTAAATCAAATACACGGGAAACATTTTTTATTGTGCAGATTTATCACTTTCGAATATTTTCCTTTCGTTTTTCTGTTATGATTTTATTTATTTTTTTCCCTTGTCATTTTTATATTTTCACTAGATAGTTAAAGTTTTCTGTCTTACTGACGAGTTACATTTTTGGCCATATATTCTAGCTTTTCAAACAATATCTGTAGATCTGTCTTCCATATATCTCATTCAGAGGTTCTAGTGTTTTCTTTCGATCCTCTAAAGTTGTATGTATTATTACGAGATCGTCTGCAATGGGCAAACAGTTTATCGTTCCTTTCGATATACTCAGATATATGTAGTTATTATCTTTTTGTTTTCCTTCCTCTATTTTACATTTTGTGAGTTTTTCCAGAACACAGTTGAAGAATAGTGATGACAAACCGTCTCCTTGTCGGACTCCTTATACAATTTGGAAGTGACAGAAGTTGTTCGAAAATATTTAATTGTAGATAGGCCTACTGTGTTTGTTTAGTTATTTACCGAGTTTTCTAATTTACTGCAAATCCTCCAAAATTTTGAGGAAGGAGTCTCTGTCTATCGAATCATAATCATTTTTATAATCAACAAGTACTAGCCGTGTTTTAATCTGATATTTTCGTACACTGGTACATAATTATTTGTTTACGGTTTAGAATTTGCTCTTGATATGATCTGTTACTCATAAAAGCAGCTTGTTACTCTCCAGTTTGTTTATCTAATTGGGAATTCAATATGCCCAGATGTGCTTTCGATAAGATCTGGTATTCTAAGAGTACTAATGAAATTCCTCTGTAATTAATGATGTTTGTTTTGTCCAGTTTTTTTTTAAATGGGTGAATTAACGTAACGTTCCAGTTTGAGCGTCTTTCATAATTATGATACTTAGATCTCCACTATCTTTTGGAAATTCTGCTGTGAGACCAGGGGGTTTGTTGTGTTTAAATTGTTTGACGTAACTTTTAATCATATCGAAACTTGGTAGTTTTGAATTTTTATTTGGAATATTATCATGGGTTTCCAGTTATTTGGTCTGTTTCTCACAAATAAATAGCTTCTTAAAATTTCCTGCCAGTAGCTTACACTTCTCTTCAGTGTTAAGTGCGAGTTTTCCACTTTATTTCCTGAAACGTAGCAGTTGAGGAATGTAATCATACATTATTATTATTATTATTATTATTAATGCCAAAGGTTATTATTCATTATTATTATTTGTTTTGACAGTTTCAAATGGTTCAAATGGCTCTGAGCACTATGGGACTTAACATCTATGGTCATCAGTCCCCTAGAACTTAGAACTACTTAAACCTAACTAACCTAAGGACAGCACAGAACACCCAGCCATTACGAGGCAGAGAAAATCCCTGACCCCGCCGGGAATCGAACCCGGGAACCCGGGCGTGGGAAGCGAGAACGCTACCGCACGACCACGAGATGCGGGCTTTTGACAGTTTAACAGTTCTCATAATAATTTCTCAGACGAGCGCAACTGAAAAAGTATTGCACAAAAAGACTGAGAACGATTTGTAATAATTTTTGATTCATGTTCCGTCGGGTGCCACATAAGAAGAGTGCGTTAAAGTAATAATCTGACTGGGCTAAATAAACAACAAATATTAAATAAAGTAAATTGATATACACACATCCGTGTCAATATAAATTGCGCGTTGAAATCTGTAGAAGGGAGAAAATGATACATAAAATTAGAAAATGGAATACGAATGATGTTCTGTCGCCCTTCAAAGGAGCGACAGGAAAGAATCTGATAATTACACGAACATAACCTCATTGATTTTCAGTTGTGAGATATCGGTTAATACAAGAAACACAACATCATGCTCGATGAAAGCCAAAACAAATTTGCATATCGACGCTTTTTTACTTTAATTTACACGAAAACAATAGGATTACAAACTAAAAACATATGTAGCCTTCACAGACCTCTCCAACGTCTTTCATACAATTCTATGTAACAATCTGTGGAACATAACTACAACAAAGAGCAATACAAGGTAGTCTAGCTGAAGTGTTAAACGTATTTTCAGGAACAACGTTATTTTAATATCGATGACAAGATTGTGTGTCCTACAGATCCTCTGTTTTGGATATGTCATCGTTGACAAGTCTGGAATGGCAGAACAGGTGCATCAGTCGACGACATGTCTGGGGATAGTATTATCAATTAAATTCGTGCTATATATCTTAGAGATCTGGTCGGGCACGCAGATGTAACCTGTTACTTATACTCACACAGAACTTTTATGTGATTAACAGCTCACAGTTGTAGTCCTTAAGTCACTGAAGAACGCTTGACAGGGCTTACATCTGGTCATCGTGAGAAGTGATGAATGAATACACAGCATTATGCAACGGAACCTTGCTCTTAGCTCTAAAGGAATTACCAGAAGACCAAAACACACCAGTCACCGAGTCGCTCTTTATAATGAACGAAGCAGACGAAATGAATTAAAATTTGTGCTGCGGCCGGGACTCGAACCCGAGTCTTCTTGCTTGCCGCAGCACAAATTTTAATTCATTTCGTCTGCTTCGATCATTATCGCAGATAATAAAAAGAGACTTAAATGTCCCAGGGAAACATTTAATTATAAGAGTCGCTCTTAGTTTATTTTCACGAATCTTCAAGTGAAGCATACTACGTGACAGAGACAATAGAGTGGATTCACAGTTGATACTGAAGACCTATTCTCAGATTTTTTAGGTCCTTTGTTTCACTCAGCATCTCCGTTAGTTTGTCACGTTAATTTAAGAGGGCACTTACAATACAAACTTCAGAATATAGCTTTTTAATATTCCTTCCAACTATAAAAGCGACTAGAAAATGTACAGAGGTTTATCAGTGTAGTCGGATACAACCAGATTGCTTTCCTTCTGTTTACGCCTGTCATCAAACATACAAAAGGTGCAGTCCCATTCACTACAGGAAGTGGAACCTTCTCTTGGTCGTTCTGTATGTGCACCTCGTTAGCGACAGTACTCGTATTTTCCTGCAGATAAGATGTTCATTAGCGAATTATCTGAGAGTCCGCTGACACTGACTCATACGTGGTTGATATTCACCGAGACCATAAGCCATCATATGATGCGCATGCTTTACATTTGTGCCGTTTGCGCACAAGTCGCCCAGGGAAGTATGCTGGGTCGTACCGGTCAAGAATTCTTCTAGCTTGTCCCACATATGTGGAGTTACTATGTACGGTGGTCCACTAACCGGCAGTGGGGTGCAGAGTGGAAAAGCTCTGCGAACTCTGTGAAAGCATTCGTGCCTACATCTCTGAGATACTGTAGCTGAAGACAACGGGAATCTATCATAAGAGTAATGTCTATTGAACGACTCGATAAAAATTTAAAGGAACACGAAATTTCCCGTCCTGTTCCAACCATGTTGGAAGTGTGTATTATCTTGTTACGACTTGTCGGTGAAAAGCGATTGCCATATGTATCTCTGCAGCTGTAACGTAAGTCGATCCTCCTTGTCCGTCTGGACAAACTAAACACCTGATGTGCCTGTGGCGCATCGCATATAATTCACATAGTTGAAATGTAAGATGTTCAAATGTGTGTGAAATTTTATGGGACTTAACTGCTAAGGTCATCAGTCCCTAAGCTTACACACTACTTAACCTAAATTATCCTAAGGACAAACACACACACCCATGCCCGAGGGAGGACTCGAACCTCCGCCGGGAAAATGTAAGATGGAATAACAATTGTGATCATCTGCAAATGAATGCTGGACAGCTGTCGCATGCAAACGTCTTTCTCGTTCAATGGAACTCCAGGCGCAAATTAAGGACCCTCTCGAAGCTTTAAGTTGCTGCTGGTTTCTGTAACTTTCTTTAAAACTTTCTTTCAGGAGGTTGACTCAGTCCACAAGTCGTGCGTAGGGGATTTAATAGATAGAGCAATTTTCGCCAATGGGTGAGTCCAAGTTAGATTTCCAGAACGTCCCACATCTTTAACTTCTCACAGTTGATAAATGCAGCGTCTTTTCTCTCAAAACTGAAACTGTTTAATCTTTGCATATCACTTATTTAGAAGTGATTTTACTAACAGATATTTAGCAAACTACATATTTCACATACAGAACATCTGACACCGGGAATGTGTAATTTGTAAATACACTACTGGCCATTAAAATTGCTATACCATGAAGATGACGTGCTACAGACGCGAAATTTAACCGACAGGAAGAAGATGCTGTGATATGCAAATGATTAGCTTTTCAGAGCATTCACACAAGGTTCGCGCCGGTGGCGACACCTACATCTGCTGACATGTGGAAGGTTTCTAACCGATTTCTCATACACAAACAGCAGTTGACCGGCGTTGGTGGTATAACGTTGTTGTGATGCCTCGTGTAAGGAGGAGAAATGCGTACCATCACGTTCCCGACTTTGATAAAGCTCGGATTGTAGCCTATCGCGATTGTGGTTTATCGTATCGCGACATTGCTGCTCGCGTAGGTCGAGATCCAATGACTGTCAGCAGAATATGGAATCGGTGGATTCAGAGGGTAATACGGAACGCCGTGCTGGATCCCAACGGCCTCGTACCACTAGCAGTCGAGATGACAGGCATCTTATCTACATGGCTGTAAAGGATCGTGCAGCCACGTCTCGATCCCTGAGTCAACAGATGGGGGCCGGCCGCGGTGGTCTCGCGGTTCTAGGCGCGCAGTCCGGAACCGCGCGGCTGCTACGGTCGCAGGTTCGAATCCTGCCTCGGGCATGGATGTGTGTGATGTCCTTAGGTTAGTTCGGTTTAAGTAGTTCTAAGTTCTAGGGGACTGATGACCACAGCTGTTAAGTCCCATAGTGCTCAGAGCCATTTTTGAACAGATGGGGACGTTTGCAAGACAACAACCATCTGCACGAACAGTTCGACGACGTTTGCAGCAGCATCGACTATCAGCTCGGAGACCATGGCTGCGGTTACCCTTGACGCTGCATCACAGACAGGAGCGCCTGCGATGGTTCAAAATGGCTCTCAGCACTATGGGACTCAACATCTGAGGTCATCAGTCCCCTAGAACTTAGAACTACTTAAACCTAACTAACCTAAGGACATCACACACATCCATGCCCGAGGCAGGATTCGAAACTGCGACCGTAGCGGTCGCACGGTTCCAGATTGAAGCGCCTAGAACCGCTCGGCCACACCGGTCGGCCCTGCGATGGTGTACTCAACGACGAACCTGGGTGCACGAATGGCAAAACGTCATTTTTTTCGGATGAATCCAGGTTCTGTTTACAGCATCATGAAGGTCGCATCTGTGTTTGGCGACATTGCGGAGACCGCACATTGGAAGCATGTATTCGTCATCGCCATACTGGCGTATCACCCGGCGTGATGGTGTGGGGTGCCATTGGTTACACGTCTCGGTCACCTCTTATTCGCATTGACGGCACTTTGAACAGTGGACATTACATTTCAGATGTATTACGACCAGTGGCTCTACCCTTCATTCGATCTCTGCGAAACCGTACATTTCAGAAGGATAATGCACGACCGCATGGTGTAGGTCCTGGTCGGGGCTTTCTGGATACAGAAAATGTTCGACTGCTGCCCTGGCCAGCACATTCTCCAGATCTCTCACCAATTGAAAACGTTTGGTCAATGGTGGCCGAGCAACTGGCTCGTCACAATACGCCAGTCACTACTCTTGATGAACTGTGGTATCGTGTTGAAGCTGCATGGGCAGCTGTACCTGTACACGCCATCCAAGCTTTGTTTGACTCAATGCCCTGGCGTATCGAGGCCATTATTACGGCCAGAGGTGGTTGTTCTGGGTACTGATTTCTCAGGATCTATGCACCCAAATTGCGTGAAAATGTAATCACTTGTCAGTTCTAATATAATATATTTGTCCAATGAATACCCGTTTATCATCTGCATTTCTTCTTGGTGTAGCAATTTTAATGGCCAGTAGTGTATAATTATGTGCTGCAACCACGCAGACAAGAAACGACTGTTATGCGCAGTACAGTATTTTACTAATTCGTTTGTCAGATTCAGGCAGAAGAAAGAGCAGGAACTACGAGTGATTCACTGCTCCGCACTCCGTAAGTGTGTGATAGGGAATGATAGTCGCTTGCCTGCTAATCAACACGGGCATGTGATGTGAATCCGTGTGTTGCAGACAACTTGTTAGGATACAGTGCGCATTTTGGGGGTCTCATTTAAACGATTTTGGTTTCACAGAGTTAATAACGATACAGTTATGCGTTAAAGTCATTGCTGAAGCAACGTTTACTTTCATGCAAATCAGTATATTTAAAAATATATATATATTAGCACAAGTATGCTGATTAAGGTAAAAAAAAAAGGTAATACGGTTTGAACTCCGTAATTTACTAGGAAGGATCTTACTTAATGTGCCTGTAGGGGTGGGGGGGGGGGGAGGGAACCACTTTACCGTAGAGTCTGAATTACAGTTCGGTTTGGGGTTTCCATATGTTTATATAGAAACTCCAGTCAGAGCTACCGTCTGAGGAACAGATAACAGAGTGTTAAAAATTACTTGCACTTTTCAGTCACAGAGATTACTGTTTGGAGGTAATAAAACTAGTGAACACAAAATTGGACAGGGGAGGGAAAGGGAACTACGCTATCACCTCTCTTGTGCTAGTCATCGATGACTGTCAATTCTAAAAAAAGGAGAGTCAAGAGATCAATTGCTATTTAATTTTATAATCTCGTTGTCATTAACGATTGGAGAGAAACTTGTCCCATAAATGATGTGCCATTGATTCACAGTTCGGCTCGGAACCCAATCGCCCTATTTAAGCTCTGAGAATGATGGTGGTGGTAGTGTCCCTTCTCTGGTATTTCTTTTTACTGGATGGAAACCTTTGCATTTTCCATACCTTCTGTCGCGCAGAGAGGAATGTCTTGGAGCTAAGTCGACTTGTCATCGTACTTGACAGCCGGTGAGCTACGCAGCGTCACGACAACACGACAAACAAATAAACATCCGCAGATAGCGAAAGAGTATTTCACAACAACGACCAGTGTAGGAGACTTAATGTTTTAGACCCCACATAGAGGTCCTACTGGTGTAGATGTTCGAACAACCTCAAGAAACTGTTACTTTTTTTTCAACACGACGCATTTGCTACATTATTTCAGAGATCAGAGCAACAAAAAAGAGAAGGCGTCCCCAGAATCATTAGGATAAAAATTGGGAAGCCACTAACGACTCTTGAGTCTTACTCTTTGTAAACAGTAATGGTCTTACACTTTCAGAATCCGGAGGACATAAAAACGACAGTTTACGAGACATCACTGCCAAGTACGTGCTTGGCTATAAAGGAAGTAAGTAACAATTCTGGTTCCAAAGAAAGTACGCGTAGATGCTGACAGGCGTGAATATTACGAAATCATCAGTTTGATAAGTCACGATTCCAATTTACTGACTAGAATTATTCGCAGAAGAACGGAAAGGCTGATGGAAGCTGACCTCGGCGAAGATTAGGTTGGTTTCCGGAATAATGTAGGTCCATGCGAAGCAATACTAAACCTACGAGTTGTCTTAGAAGATAGAAAAAAGTAAGACAAGCCTATCCTTATAGCATTTCTGGATTTAGAAAGGTCTGGGCAATGTTGAATGGATATACTCTTTTAAATTCTGAAGTAGCAGGGATGAAAATACAGGTACCTAAACTTTACTTACAATTTTCATAGAAACGAGACTGCAGTGAAAGAAGCGTACTGCAGTGTATTCAAATTAAATCAGGTGATACCGGGACAAATATGTTAGGAAACGAGACGCTTAAAATAGTAGATGTATTTTGCTATTTGGGCAACAAAATAACGGACGATGAGCGTAGTTGAGAGGATGTAAAATCCAGATTGGCAACAGTGAGACAACTTTTTAAAAAAAGGAAATTTGTTAACATCGAACGTAGATTTGAAGGTTTCGAAGTCTTTCCGTGTACTGTACAGCAGTGAAAAGTGGGCGAAAAAAAAGGTTAGACAAAAATGTGGTGCTACAGAAGAATGCTGAAGATTAGAGGGGTAGATCGGATAACTAGTGCACAGGTACTGAAACGAATTGAAGGGAAAAGAAAGTTACTGATAGGACCCATCCTAAGGCATCAAAGAATCGTCGATTTGTTAACTGAGGGAAGTGTGGGAGGTAAAAATTGTAGACGGAGGTCAAAGACTGACTACTGTAATCAGGATCAAATGTATATAGGTTACAGGAGTTATCAGGAGGTTAACAGGCTTGCACAGGATAGAGTGAAGAACTGCATCAAACAAATCTTCGGACTGAAGACAACAAAAACAAGGAAAGATACAAAACTGTATTTTAATCTTGAGGATGCCAACTTACGGTGTTCCTTAGGTGACTGTCGACATTATGGCCTACAGGTTTGGACTCTGCTGCGTTTCAGAGCAGAGGAAAGTGTAACATCATGGAGCCTTCACATAGTGATTATGTTTGCACTGGTGTCTCCAGTTTCAAGACCACCATTTCGGAAGTTTGGAGGTGGGAAAAAGTAAACCACCTTTACAAGTGTACGTTTGCCACGAGTTCTGAATGAAGTAGATTTATTTTTTAAGAAAATGATGACTGTTAGGGCTTGATATCCCGTCGTCCATAAGATTAAGACAGGGAAAAGGTTAGGATACAGCAAGGATGATAAAGGCATCGGTAGAAACCAATCTATCAGTCACCGTAAGTGATTCAGGGAATTAATGGGACATCTAAGCCATGATGGCTCGACGGGAATTTCAGCACCACTGCTTCTCCTGAATGCGAGTCCAGTGTGTTAACCATAGCTCCATTGGTATTTTTTAGTGAAATCATGTTGCAATAATAAATGAAGACGTCTCTCACAAACTAATTTTGACCCAAGTTGATTAATTGCTGCAGTAATAGGTTGATCTGATTCTCTCCTGTTGCTAGGCCTATCAACTCCACTCTTCTCTTAGGGGGGACAAGAAGATCTAACTTAGCGTAGGAATTGCTTCGCCTGAATCGACTGCGAGTGAGCTATTAAAAAAAAAAAAAAAAAAAAAAAAAAAGAAGAAAGAAAGAAAAACTTTGAAAAATTTTATAAGCGGTCAACAGTGATTTTCCACAATGACTTACCGCTACATTTGGCGAAGGTGATCCCCAGAATCTAGTGAAAGATACAGTCGTGTGCATTGTTTCATATTGTGCTGAAGGAAATAGACGTGAACTATTGAAATTGGTGCTCTTTCTATTAGATAGGAAATTGCTCTCTTCCTTTTCGCTCGGGATTCGGAGTGGTTACAGTTATTCTGAAAGATGATTACAGTTATTCTGAAAGTTCACTTGTCGGCATCACTCACTAATGTCCTATTGATTCAGTTGACAACGTTTAACTGAGTTTTCATTCACTACCTTATACAGAACCAAAGCCCTTTAAGGTACCATACTTGAACATAACATCATGTTGGAGTTTCTAATTTCAATAAATAAACAACAAGTTGGAATAAGACATGTTTGCGTTCGATAAAAATGTAGTGGAAACGTTTTGGTGTAAGACAATTGGACGATTGAAGCCTACACTTACAATAAACTTATTAAACACCATACATTTACGAAACATTGAATAAGAGAGTAGCACTGCGATAGGCAAGTGGAAATTTCATGCGAAATGTAGTTTGTTTTAAATATTTTGAGGCTTAAGGTTACTCAGAGAAGTAATTATCAGAGCCCATATCGGTTTACGTAGTTTATATTAAATTATACACGTCTCTGCATGTGAAATACCAGAAGAAATCAAACCAGTGCAGTGCTGATGAGGTTTTTTGTGACAATAGTATGATGCATATCTGTAATGGGACTCTCGACAATCTTGCATATTTATCAGCAAGGAAACTGAAACAAGAGACACAACAAGTTTTTTTGTAAGGTCGCATGCACTGTACAGTGAGAGGTCAAACACTGGTGTGTCGTTGCTGTATTCATAACCATTTACATAGTTGTCTGTTACGCCATTGTATGGTTCTTACGCTAAACGTCTGGATGGACTCCACTGTTAGGCTTATGATGAATTATAAAAACTATTTTGAATTAATATGGCACCACTTAAATCTTATCAGATCTTACCCCTGAGAACGCCTGTTTCTTTCTTTGTAAGGAGAATCCCTTATAAATCGGGAGAAAATTACCTAAGTAAGCTTGGGCGAGCGTCTTAAATAGTGAGGAAATATAGTCGCCTTAATTAAGGAAACCTTATCGTTTCTAGCAGCTCTTCATAATCTTCCCTTAAGAAGTAAACGTGAGAGTTGTACTATGAAAATGTCTTTCTCGATCTTCATTACTTGAATCAAATTAGTAGGGCAGATTGTTGTTCCTAAAGGATAGTGTGCCTAGGAACATATGATGTTTTATATCGGTACTTCAATTCTATGACTGATTTTAGAATAACATCAAGTAATGATGGAATACTGACACAAGATTACTGGTCGAGGGTAAAAAACAACATAACGTGACTACCAGCTGTAATTTCATAACACTGATTACGCCCCTGGGCGTTCCGGAAAAAAATAAACATTATGAAGATAATGTAATGGTGGAACGAGTTAGTAATAATGAGCCAGATGCAGGTGGATAGGGTTGACAGTGAACCTAAGCAGGCAAGGACAGATACCTACTTGTGGGCAGGGACTCGAGGACGTCCTCTGGGTGCGCAGACTGTGGCGGCGCGCTGTTCCCCTGCTGTGGCGGCATTCTGTAGCTGTTGGTGTGTCTGTGGCTGCTGCACGGGACACTGTGAGGGGGGCGTCCGCCGCCGCAGCTGTTATATGGCAGGCAGGCCAGAGCCGGCGCCGGCGCCGCGCCGCTAGATGGCAGATCGGTGCCACAGTCCGTGGGGCGCCGAGTACGCCGGAACGCCGGACGCGTCCCGCTGCGCACACTCTGCCCCTGACATCAGCTACGGTAATCCTTGGAGATACTACTGTTTTCCTCCCAGCGGCGTCCGGTACTATCGAAAAGCTTCTGCCGCCAACAAATGCCGCAGGTTCTCGTGCCTCAAATTAAGCAAGGATTGCATCGATTAGTCTCTATTTAGGGAAGGCGAATGGCCGACTTCGGTTTATTGGGAGGCTGCTAGGGAAGTGTGGTTCATCTGTAAAGAGCCCGCATATAGGACATTAGTGGGACGTTCTTTCCGTGGAAGAACCGATGTTTGAAGCTGACTGCAGAACGATTCTACCGCCGCCAACCTCATTTCGCGTAGGGATCACGAAGATAAAATATGAGAAATTAGGATTGTACAGAGGTATATGGATAGTCGTTTTTCCTCGCTCTGTTTCCGAGTGGAACAGGAAAGGAAATGATTAGTAATGGTTTCAGTGTATCCTCCGCCACGCACCGTACGGTGGCTTGTGGAGTATGTATGTAGATGTAGATTATTAATATCAGGATAATAGCCGCCACAGATATCACGCCACGCGATCGTCAGCGACGGTGGGACGTTCTTTCCAAGGAAGAATATTTAGAAAATTTAGAGAACCGATGTTTGAAGCTGACTGCAGAACGGTTCTACCGCCGACATCCTCATTTCGCGTAGGGACCACGAAGATAAACTATGGGAAATTAGGATTGTACGGAGTTATATAGATAGTCGTTTTCCCTCGCTCTATTTCCGAGTGGAACAGGAAAGGAAATGATTAATTTCAGAGTATCCTCCGCCACGCACCGTACGGTGGCTTGTGGAGTATGTATGTAGATGTAGATAATTAATATCAGGATAACAGCCGCCACAGATATCATCGCACGCGATCGTCAGCGACGTAGGGACAGTTGGTAGTGTCACGTCCCCTCTCCGGCGCGTGCTGGTGTTGTCGACGCCCTGGAGCTGATACTGCTACAGCTCGGTCGGTGGAGTCGAGACGCGATGCGCGATGATGGATGTCTCCGTCGGTTAACGAGAGACAAGATCTGAAAAAGCTCTTAAGAAATCGTTCCTCGCTTAATAATTAAAGTTTGACTGCGAGTCCGCACAGTTTCTTTATTAATGTGAACTGCGCACTCTGATTGTCTCTTATGGTCTGAAGTTGAGTTATTATGTGCCCGGTTAACACTTTAGTGCAGTAATTGATGAATCTTCCCTCATGCGCATCGTCCACATCACCAAAAGCGAGGAAAAAGTTCAATTTCAGATCGTATTGGTCGTTGTTTGTTCGTTGCTAAGTACAATTGTTCGCTCTGTATGACGTGAGATCCACAGATACTCTTTAACAATGTCTTAATTATCTTGCGTCGTAATATTATGTATGTCCAAACCTTCCTTGTCACAACTAACAGTTCACCAACTTACTTCCAAGTTAAATAGTCACTGTTCATTAACTTTTGATGGGCAATTACAAGATATTCATAGAATGATGAAGGCAAAACGTTGAATTTCCACTTTTGATGAACAATTTGAATGTTCCTTTTCGCTAAATACTTTATAAACATCACGCCACACGCACACGCGGTTAATTAGCACTTTTCAGTTCTGTTAGTTTCAAGTATCGTGACAGTTACGACAGCTTTAACCCTCGGCGTAATTGTATCTTCTTCATGTATTCGTGTCAATGTCTCCTACTCGAGACTAAACGTGTATTATAGTCTTTTGAAATTTGGTTCATTCCTTTCTATAAGTTCACTTATATGAATGATGAGTCTCTAGTCTGAATATCAGTTCACAAAATCCGTGCGTCCACGTCACGCAACAACGACTCTTGAAAGTAAAACAATCTCGTCGACTCCGTTCGCTCAACTATGGCAAGAGCTGCTCTCGTATGACTTGATAGCAGATAGCTAGCAAGCGACTTACTTTTTCCGTGAATGAGTATTGTAGACGTATTGAATTTCTTCGTTGCTTTTACAACTCTCTTCCACATAAAAGTTATCTCTGACCGCTATTTCTTTGTACTTAACTTTCATGGTGTTAATTTGCAATTATTACTTAGATGTTTGGCAAATAACTAAAGATGACCTTTCTTTCTTCTTCCTTTCTACCAAAAGACACTCTGTAATGCTTAATGTTGGTGTTTATCAAGAATTTCTGTTGTTATATCGTCGGCAAAGTTGTCGCACCTGTCAGGATAACTTTTCCCTACTTTACATCATGATGGTCTTACCTAACTGGGTTTAGGGGTTCATTAAGGTGTTACAGTAGCTAAGAAGAATGCCTATGGGTAGTGGCAAAACGGTCGTTCGTGTTTCCAGTGGCGTCTGATATAACTCCGTTCAAACAAGCATCGGAAGGCCCAACGGTACTGGCCGACCGCCGTGTCATCCTCGGCCGATAGGCGTCACAGGATGCGGATGTGGAGGGGCATGTGGACACCACACCGCTCTCCTGGCTATCGTCAGTTTTATGTGCAAGCATGGTGTCTGTTCTTTGAGGGGAATTTGAAAGAACAACACCATGCATTCATGTAACTGATTCGCCTCGATGTGCAATGAATCCACCATCGTCAGTGCAGATTAGTCCAGTGAAACTGTCAGAAAAAAAGCCTGTACCTTGCAAAAGGTGGGGGTAGAAGATTTTATTTTTTTAACTCGTTCATATTGTTGGAAAGGTTAGAAAACCAAGTTTTGCCAACAAAATTTCTCTTGGGAAAACTTTCTGCAGACAAAAATCTTCGAAAATTTCGGACTTTTTTCAGTTTTTCAAAATATCTCAGTTTCGTTTGCTCCTATCGCTTTGACGTCTATTTTCTTTATTAAAGAGCACAAAATTCTCTACAAATTTGATTCTTACCATTTTTTTCTACTCCCAGTATCTAAGGCGCTAAAGCGCGTCAAAAAATACCAATTTTTCAAATTTCGAGCAAAGCGGCAAATTACCTAATTTTTGAACACTGTTATTTCAGTTTCTATTTGTGTAGTATAAACATATTACTCATCAAGTTATTCATTGGAATTTACCATCTCACTCTGCTGCAGGCCCAGGACAAACAGCGTCATATTCTGTAACTACGAATACATTCACGTCGGATTGCATGAAGTTTATTTGTGTTACAATATGTAATACGATTGCATGCAGGTGCCGTACATTTTCTACAGTTGATTGACGTTAATGATCAGTTATAAGAAAAAATATATAGGAATTGTTCTTTAGCGGACAAAAGCATATTTATTCTTTGGCGGGCGGAAGGCGATTATCTCTGGTGATTTTTCACAGCGCGCTGACAGCTATTAGCACACAACAATAAGGGTCCTACAGTTTGGAGTCGCTTCCATTCAGTATATATTGTGGTGCTGAAAATGAGTATGTCTGACATGAATTTGTGTTTCATTTGCGAAAAAACTGTGGTGAGTGGAGGACGCAATGTGAAAAAGAAAGGACTGAGCACACTTATCGATTGTAGTGCTAAACGCAGGGAGTCTGCTCACATCCGTTTTTTTCAAAACGCTCAGTGAAGTGATGGTGCATGAAGCATGCTACAAGAAGTACATTAATGAGAGATGGATAGCAGCTAGCCTTCGACATCCTCAGGAACCAACAGGCGTGCTACGTCGGTCGCAGGAAAAAGGTCAGTTCAATTTCAAAGAGAAATGCTTCTTATGCGCAAAAGGGAATTCTGATGACTTTTTAACCAAGCAGTTAAGATTGCCATATGCCAAACGAAATTTTGTTTACAAAGTAATGAAATTGGAAGTGCAATCGACAGTATTAGAACAGACTAAACGACGTGGTGATGAATTTGGTCAACAAGTGATAGAGCGCATTCAAAATGTAAATGATTTGGTTGCTGCAGATGGGTGGTACCACAGATTTTGCTACAGAAAGTTCTTTCACCGTGTTTCAGCTACTGGACAGAAACGAGGTTACCGACCTGCAACACAAGTAGATGAAGGCATGGAGGCTATATTTGCTTACCTGGAAACCAATACGGAAGAATGTCAGTTTTCTATGGACGATCTTTTAGAGCAAATACCCACATCACCTCGTCCTGATATTCGAACTGTCAACGTTCGCCTTTTCCAGAAATATGGTGACGATGTGGTGATAGCTGAAACAGCTTCAAAGCCAGCAGTCGTATGCTTCAAGAATGTTTGGCACCAACTATTCAGTGAAAATTGGTACACCAAAAGAAATTCATGTCCTCAGCAAGAAAGACTACGAATCGTCAAAGCAGCTGCAAATATCATACTAGACGATATAAGATCAGTAGTGTGCGATGTAAAACAGTACCCTCCTTCTGATAATTTTTTATGTGATGTAGAGTCTGTCATACCAGAATCTGTAAGTTTGCTCTTTGAAACTATAATTTTGAAGCACAAGTGGTCTTCCAGAGCCGGCCGGAGTGGCCGAGTGGGTCTATGCGCTTCAGTCTGGAACCGCGAGACCGCTACGGTCGCAGGTTCGAATCCTGTCTCAGGCATAGGTGTGTGTGATGTTCTTAGGTTAGTTAGGTTTAAATAGTTCTAAGTTCTAGTGGACTGATGACCTCAGATGTTAAGCCCCATAGTGCTCAGAGCCATTTGAACCATTTGGGGGAAAATTTGTGTTTCTCTTGCTCATGCACTCATAAGTGCTGCGAGGCCACGTTCATTTATTTCATCACTTTTGACTGCTATTAGTGCATACTTGGACCGGAAGTTTGGCTCAAAAAATCTCATCCAGGTTTTGTCTTCCCTTGGCTTTGCAGCATCTTATACGGAAACTGCCCTATTGGAAGTGTCTTCAACCCTTCAGCTTGACAACGAAAGACAACGAAGTGACGCATTTTGCCAATTTGTGTTTGATAATACAGATTTAAATGTAAACACCCTAGATGGAACTGGTACTTTTCATGCAATGGGACGTATAATGTGAGTTACTACTCATGATGCATTGCTTCCTCAGAAAAATATTAAAAAGTTGAATCATCGTCCCTCAGCTCAACTTTTTAGTGAAGCCGGAAAAAATGACATACAGACATTCCGCAGAACGCAAGTTGGAGGGCTGAAGGCTATAAAAATTGAAGATTTGGACATAATTGCTCCTGCAAAAGAAGAGATCGTCATCTCAACAGCGGAAATTACGTGGTTATATTGTAAATGGTCTCAGAATGTAGTTGTTTCAGGATGGAATGGTTACATGGAACGCTTGACGCCAGGCAAAGAATATGAACGTTCTAAAATAAAGTGTCTTCCATTTCTTAATTCATCACCAAACCATTATGACACCATATATACTGCTCTGATGATAGCTAGAGATGCATGTAAAAGACATAATCAGACTACATACTTTTTCACGTTTGATCAGCATCTGTATGGGAAGGCAAGGGATATTGTGGAGATTGACCTTCCTGAATTTCATAATGAGGAGGTCCGACTTGGAGGTTTTCATTTCCTTATGTCGTTCATGGGATGTATCTGTATGATCATGGGTGGAAGTGGATTAAAGGACTTATTTGGTGTAATATTCGCTGAAAACAGCGTCGAAAAGATTTTGTCAGGACATGCATATTCCAGGGCTGTGCAAGCGCATTTATTGTGTCACCTTACTTTGGCCTGACAAGTGTGGGATCACAGTGAACTAACAGGAGATGAACGTGGGACATTGAATGACTTGTCTTCTCCTTGCGGTGAGTCAGAACTGTCAGTTGGCCAGGATACCAGTGTTCTCAGGGAACAAGTCATAGAAAAATTTGTAACTGCCCTGCAAACGATTGAAAGTAAGGGACCCACAGCAAAATTATGGGTTCAGTACTACAAGATGGTCACTATCATGAAACAATTTATTGAAGCGCGTCGATCAGGCAGTTGGAAACTTCATCTTGAAAGCGTGCGAAAAATGCTTCCCTACTTCGATTCAGCTGGACATTTTATGTTCGCTAAAACTGGCCACCTCTACTTACAGGATATGTTGAGACTCGAGGAAAAAATGGATTTATCAGAATATAAGTTCACAATGAAAGGACATATTACAATCCGGCGATCAGAGAAGTATTGGTCAGGGTTTCCTTCTGACATGACTATAGAACAAAAATTGATGAGAACCATGAAGAGTTCTGGAGGATTTACTTCTGGCCGAGGAATTACGGATAGTGTATTAACCAGATGGACATTGGATATGATTCACATGCAGAACATTTGTGAAGAAATTGAGTCGTATTGCGAAGTGAGCGCAGTAACATCAGAACAGCATGTAGATGCAAGAAGTTATCGCATCGAACGAGATGGCGTAGACTTGCGTAAGCTGCGTGATTGGTTTTCACTGCACCCTCCCTTCCCTGAAAGTGATTTTATAATGTCTATCAGCAGTGGTGTTGTCGGAACGGAGGATGTTAATTGTCATATGTGTCACGAAGAGGGGGAAAAAGGCATGAAACGAATAGTTGCTGACAATTTCCACGATGTAAAGTTCCGTAGAAAAGATAAAGTTGTGACTCTCCTTTCTGCGTTCAATTCTGTAAAAGCTGGAAGCACTAAAATTACTCCTGTTGATCCTTTAACTCTTTTCCAAAGGATTTGTTTAATGAAACAAAGTGAAGAAGTGTTAAAAGCCTTTCTGAAATATGAACTTGCTCCTTACCCAATGTCCCTATTCTCAGAAAAAGGCATGCGAAAAGGAACAAAATCTTCATTCTACAATGCCTTCGTTCCAGTGGAAGATGTGAAGTCAGGTGGATCGAATAAATTTTTTGTCATTGATGGATGGTATTTTATCCACAAAGTGACTTGGACTCGAAATGTTTGCTTCAAGCCAATAGCCCAAAGCTATGTTTCTTATCTGCAAAGTCATTTTGGATCTCAATTTGCTATTGTATTGGATGGGTATCCATGTGAGGGAGACAAATGTAGCACAAAGAGTGCTGAGAGGATTCGTAGGTCCAAAAAACATTCTTCGGTTGACGTTGCGGTTGAATCACAAATAGTGAACCAAGTCCCTCAGGACCAGTTCTTGTGCAACGAGCGAAACAAGATGCGTTTGATCACACTTCTTAAAAAGGAATTTCTGGAGTGTAGCATTGAAGTGCACCAGGCACAAGAAGATGATGACGTTATGATTGTAACATCTGCCATTTCAAGAACCAAAGATTTTGGAAGTGTTGTCATTGTAGGAGAAGATGTTGACCTGCTTGTGCTCATGACCGGTTAGGGGCAAGGCATTTAAAACTTATTTTTCTTAAAGCCAGGAAGAGGAAATGCAGAAGACAAGTGGTTTTCCACTGCATCTTACAAGTTTGACAGTAAATATATTCTGTTCACTCACGCCTTTAGCGGATGTAATACAACATCCGCTTTTTTTGGTCAAGGAAAAATTAAGTGCTGCAATATTGTTGCGAAAAATGAACACCTACGCTCAGCGCTTTGCACGTTCAATAAACCACATGCTACTCGTGAAGAAATAATAACAGCAGGAGAACAGGTTACTATCGCATTGTATAGTGGAGGTGTCAGCAGTTCCCACACACTAGACCATTTGCGGTACCAGCTATTCGCCGAGTCTGCCAAAAAAAGCAAACTGAGCCTTGCACGGTTGCCACCTACACACGATGCTGCACAATATCATTCGTTGCGGACTTACCAACAAGTCCAAAGTTGGATGGGAAACTGGAAACCTCCTGAGAAATGGGGCTGGAATCACAGTGACCACGGTCCAATACCCGTTATAATGAGCCAAGATCCAGCACCTGAAGCACTTCTTCACATTGTTTCATGCTCATGCAAGCTGAACTGTGGCGGAGCGTGCTCTTGCAGAAAAGCGGGTTTGAAATGTTCTTCAATTTGCAAGAAATGTATTGGGGTCAACGTGCTAAAATTTTTATATGAAGACAGTGAAGAAGATGTTATGGAGGATGTTGAGGAAACCGCTGACGAAATCAACGAAATTGCTGAGGCTGACTCGCTGTTTAAAGAAGAGGTCAATCTGGGATCAACTCCATGTACAGACCCTGAATCCATAACTCAAGGTATTTCTGGTGACACTGAGGAACCTGGCCCATCAAATCGTTGGAAATGATGCTCATATCTGTCTCAAGTGCGCTGAAGTGCGATGTCACAAGTATTACACACCCAGAACTGTGAACATTTTTTACTAACTGACAATGCATTTTAATTGTAATAAAGCTACTTATTTTTAATGTCAACTGTGTGGCTTTTATACACAAGAGTAATTACCTACCTAATTAGGTTGCCTATTGCAGCTAATAATAGTTCAGTTTCCTGAGACAATTTATTTTGTGTGCGTGTGTGTGTGTGTGTGTGTGTGTGTGTGTGTGTGTGTGTGTGTGTGTGTCTATGTCTCTTAACGATATATTTTTATATTTATAGTTTTACAAATACCAGGGCTGAGATGGCCCATAGTGAACTTCAGGTAGTGATGTAAGAATCACAATAGTTGGGTGCCCAGCAGTCCTCATGTAGCACACAGAGAAATTGAATAGCTGAAAGTAAGGTGGTAAATTCCAACATATAACATGATGTATAATGTATTTGTACTACACAAACAGAAACTGAAAAAATAGTGTTCAAAAATAAGGTATCTTGCCACTATGCTCAAAATTTGAAAGATTGGTATTTTTTGAGGCGCTGTAGCGCCTTAGATATTGGGAGTAGAAAAAAATGGCAAGAATCAAAATTGTAGAGAATTTTGTGCTCTTTAAAAAAGAAAATAGACATTAAAGCGATAGGAGCAAAAAAACTGAGATATTTCGAAAAAACTGAAAAAGGCCGAAATTTTCCAAGTTTTTTGACTGCAGAAAGTTTCCCCAAGCGAAATTTTGTTGGCAAAACTCGGTTTTCTAATCTTTCCAACCATATGAACGAGTTAAAAAAATAAACTCTTCTACCCCACCTATTGCAAGGTGTATCTGCTATTTGACTGGACTAAATTACATTCGACCTGTTGCGGGAACCTCAAAACAGCGAACATCGAGGACATGGACGGGGACGGAGGATAGGTAGCGTTAGGTGGGAACGTGTGTCGGCCGAAGGACGTACCGAGCTATTTCGCGCAATTGCGGTACGCACTGTGTTCAGATGGCGTAGTGGTTAATGCAACTTCCTAGTAAACAGGAGATCCTGGGTTCGAATTCCGGCCAGGCACACGTTTTTAGTCGTCGCAGCTGATTCCGCATGAAGTCCCAATTTTGCTCACATCAATAGTTCCCTCCCTTTCTTTTCCTTTCCTTTCGTTTCTCCCTCCACCACCTTCAGATTATGTAAGTTGTCAGTTTTCGTGACCAGAATCGCTACTTTCCGTTCAAATAGCTCCTCAGTTGGCCTCACGTCACTTGCCAACAGCGCTGGGCACACCCGGACGGGCCGCGCAGGATTAGCCGAGCGGTCTCAGGCGCTGCAGTCATGGTCTGTATGGCTGGTTCCAGCGGAGGTTCGAGTCCTCCCTCGGGCATGGGTGTGTGTGTTTGTCCTTAGGATAATTTAGGTTAAGTAGTGTGTAAGCTTAGGGACTGATGACCTTAGCAGTTAAGTCCCATAAGATTTCACACACATTTGAACATTTGAACACCCGGACGGTCACCCATCCACGTTCTCGCCAAGCACCACAGCTTTTAACTTCGATAATCTGACGGGAACCGGTGTTACCACTGCAGCAAAGGCCATTCACCCTCTCTGCTACTAGACTTTATCAGGCTTCTTGTGTTTCTTTATTCGCTGGTTTTACAGTTTATTTTACTTTTTATTTACAGCACCAGAGCCCAAATGGAAAGTTTAGTGAAATGAGCATACAAACCTCACACTTGTGTTTAAGAGCAAGAAACTGCAGAGAAAATCCTATCGTTTGCGATGCTTTAACTCAACAAAACGAAAAGTGCATCTGTGGTGCAGACACAGTACCAGTATTGATAAAACAGCTTATAAAATTTAAAATTTGTATACCTGCTGTGGAAACTATCCAAGTCATTGAGAGTTATTTAAGAGCGCAAAGTATTCTCAGTAATGATGGAATAGAAGAATCTGTTGTTGTTGCACACTGCACTTAAATACAATCTTTTCTCCTACGATAATAAACTAGATCAACAAGAAGAGGGGCTAGATATTGACAGTTCCCTAGCTGGGTGTACGGTCGATATCTTTATTAACATATCGAAAAATAAATTTGTTAATCATTTCCCTAATATTGACACAAACATCATGTCCTGAAAACGATACATTGCTGATATCTTTCTTATATACTAAGGGCCTCCTGCAGATATAGATATTCCACACACTCAGGAAACTTTAAATAGCCTGTATAATAACATCAGTTTCACCTATGAATTAAAAGATGATGCAGGCAGTATTGATTACTTAGATTTGTCCATCAAGATCAAAGACAATAACACCTTTGTTGGTGTTTTCAGGAAACCTACTACTATTAAAGATAGCATTGTTCACAGTACCTCTTATCATCCAAAAAGTCATAAATTTACCTATTTCAATTTTGTGACTGACAGAATTATTTTGATTCCACTCTCTACTGTTGCCGTTCAGAGAAAGTTCCATAATCTGATATGTGGCAGACAACAGTCGTTATAATCCCAATTCAATACAAAGGTTATTTAAACAAGTAACACGTGAATGTAAACATGTTACTTCTCTGCACGCTCCTTTCATTGGCAATATTTGTTACCAAATCACCAACATGTCAAAAATATGGTATTACAGCAGCCTCTTGTACTAAGAATAAAGGCAGTCAATTACTTGTTCACAATGAGCAACCAGTCAGTAATGAATTGACATTTGGCAGTTATCAAATGAACTGTGAAAGCTGTCTAGCGAGGTATGTCGGCCAAATCGGAAGAGCATTTAAAACTGGATTCCGTTAACGCCTTCCCAATAAATCAACTTTTGCTCAGCACCTCATATATAAAAAAATAGAGCTCCAACTGTTGATAGTTTACACATTTTGCACTTTTTCGATAAGGGAGTCAAAATGAACTTCCTATAAGAAATAGAAATATACAAACAATCCAAGCTACAGGAATTCCATTTACTGATGGAAAAACATCTTTGAAAACAAGACTTTTTTAGATTGTGTATATATACTCCCAAGAGCGTCAAAATTTAATATTTCAAATTTGTAACGCTTACTAAACAGTAAAACCGGTTGTAGCTGCAACCCAGTTCAACCTGTCTGTAACTGCTTTATATGTAAAACATTAAGTGCAGACACCAATTGCATTAATATTACTATTTCTCTTAGCTATTTGCATATTTCCCCCAACTCCACCCACACTCCCCAACTCCCCCCCCCCCCCTCCCACTCCTCCGGTCCTCCCATTCTCAGCTCGGTATGGTCTGCTGATGCTGTCTTGCTCATATAGTTTAGCTGTTCTCTTTCTTCTCACACCCCTCCCCATCCACCCTTTCGGTTTATTTCAGAGATTTCCCTACCTTTCCCCCTCCCGATTCCCCAAATTGCTCCTCCCCCACAATATCTGTGAATTAGTCTTTTATGTTTGCAGTGCTTTTTAATCTTTCTCTGATGTACAATTAATTTTCTTCCTAAGGTGCAGGTAATAATTCACAAGAACGTATTAACTTTCATGGGTACAATGTTATTATGCAGTAGGCCAAAATTAGTGCTATAATCATTTGACTATAGCTGTTATCAGTAGGTTATACTGAATATTTTGCAGTTGGTATATTACCTTCAATAGTTTGCTGAAAATCGTTATAATCGGGTAGCAACTAATTCTATTGATAGCTACACGTTATTAGTCATAAGAATCTACCTCTTATAAGCCAATTTTTTCACTTTTTCCTATTCATCACTTTTCCCTCTTCTCTCCCTCCAAACCCCACCATCCCAACAATTCCTCCCTCCCCCCTCCCAGTTCATCATCTTATCAAATGCCTCCCCCCCTCACCCTCCCATCCTAGTTGACCAACCGCCCTCAACCCACACTGCACCATGTCATATGTTTTGCTCACTCAGTTTCACCTAGTTGCATAGTGCTTTTTCTTTCCTCTTTTCTGTTTATTTAAAACCTTTCTACATCCTCGCTCCGCATTCTCCGTGTCACCACACTTGTTTTCCACAACTGGTTCCTGTAACTGCAGTACTTCGTTATTAGTTCTTAATATATTGTTACTTCCTCTCTCACAAAAATGTAGTTATATTAACATATAACTCTTCATAGGTAGAATGTAATTACTTAGTAATCAATAACTGGTGACATAAACACTCCATTACAGTTATAATCGGTAGGTTACACTCTGTAAGTTACAATTAGTATGTTGTTTTCAATAGGTTGCAGGAAGCTGGTATAATCACATAGCAACTAATTATCACGATTCCTATACCTTATCAGTTGCAATAATGTAGCTGTTACAAGCCAATTGTGTCCCTATTTATCACATCTCCCTCCCACGCCCAGCATTCCACCCCACCAACCCATTCTGACCATGTTTACCACCTTACCACACCTCTCCCTCCCTCACAACCGTCACCCTCTTCCTGTAGATTTAAAACCAGTCCGCTTCATTTGCTCTCCTCCAATCCCCCCCAGACTGCCCCCCCCCTCAATTCACCCTACTGCACCCTCCCCCCCCCCCCCCCACGTCTTCCTTATTATTGATCTATTACGACTGCAGTGCTATAGAGTTAGGCTCTGGTATATAATTGGAATCCTTAGGTATAGACGGTAATTGTACGAACCTATTAATTTTCATAAGTAGAACATTGTCATTTGGTAGGTTACAGTCATTACTACAACTACTTGTTTGCTGTTATATTCTGTAAGTTATAGTCAGTATGTTGCAATCAGTACCCTATTTTCAATAATACACAGTAAGTTGCTATACTCAGTTGGTCACTAATTTACTATTTAGAACCAGTAAATCGTTAGTAGTATTTAACACACTGTAGCTTGGCCATGCACTGTTGTATTTAGTTGCTGTTAGTTGCCTACATACAGTCAAATTTAAACAGCTGTTCACAGCTACAACTAGTCAATCTTTCGCTTAACAGTACATAACTTCCATGTAGTAAATTTTTGATTGCTTTTACACAGCTTTTTAGTAATTCTTCATTACCAGGTAGTTAACCATTTATTATTGCAGATAATTCAACCTAAACGTGTCGATTCATTTTTACTATGGGTGGCTTGCTGTATATAAATACGACCTAAAGGCAAAGTTTCAGATGCTCTCCTTATAGTTACATGTTATGTTTACAGTTAATACATGCGGTTTCAGTCATTCATTGTCAGGTAGTCAAAATTATTGTGCTTATTTCATACAGCTAATGTGAATGTGATTGTCGCTAGTTATACAGGGTGAGTCATTAACTGTTGCCACCTAGAATAACTCCGAAAGTATGATAGAAGTTGAAAAGTTCGTGGAACAAATGTTGCATGGGACCACAGGGGGCCACAATATGACGTTGGTGTTTTGTTACTAGGCGGGGTCGCGTCAGAGATATAAAGGTTAACTTTGTTTCTTTAAATGGGATGCTATAGTTTGGTACCTATTTTCTGGTAGTCGCTATCGAGACGAATCCAATGATGTGTAACAGTAAGGTCTTTGAAGGTCAAAAAGGTGGCATGAACATCCAGTTACGGAAGGTGTCCGGGTTCCCGGGTTCGATTCCCGGCGGGGTCAGGGATTTTCTCTGCCTCGTGATGACTGGGTGTTGTGTGGTGTCCTTAGGTTAGTTAGGTTTAAGTAGTTCTAAGTTCTAGGGGAATGATGACCATAGATGTTAAGTCGCATAGTGCTCAGAGCCATTTGAACCATTTTTTTTGAACAGAAGGTGTTCGAAGTGATGACCATTGGTATCAATGCAGTGCAGCAATCTTCTTATCATGGACTGAGTGATATTCCTTATCACATCGGCACTTATCGAAGAACATGCTCTGACAATTCTCTCTTGTATATCGTGCAAATATTAAATATTCGCCGAATACGGCATATCCACCTAACGTGCCATTGACATGTAAACGTCGTTCGACGGTTTCGCAATACAACACTAATAGGATCGGTAAGACTAGCATCGTCGAGTAAAGCGAATGTGAATGATGTATTCCTTCGAAGAACAAGTCGATATCCTTCCAATTTCCGGAGAACGCCAACGAAATTCAGTGAGAGCTAGAGACTTGTACGCTGAAAGATATCCTCAAAGTTCTCACCCTACACGTCGTACATTTAAATATCTGAATGATAACTTGAGAACAACTGGATCTTTAACTCATCGGAACCATATCCGGCAAAGGAAAGTTACTAACAAGGAACCGGAAATTGATACTCTTGCCACTGTGGTTCGAGATCCTTATGTTAATTCGCGACAAGAATCTGGCATGAGCCAGAGTAGTGTTGTTCGTGTTTTGCATCACCATAAACATCATCCTTACCATATCAGTCTACACCAAGAATTAACTGGTACCGAATGTATGCGTCGCATTAAATTCTGCCGATGGGCTCAACTTTAAGAGTCAGAGGAATGACATAATTATTATCGTGATTTTATTTACTGACGAAGCTACATTCACGAACCATGGAAATGTTAATTTGCATAACATGCATTTTTGGACGACTGAAAATCCGTGTTGGCTGCGGCAAGTTGCACACCAAAAATCGTGGTCGGTGAATGTATGGTGTGGGATTCTGGAGGACAAAATTATAGGCACCTATTTCATCGAAGGACATCTTGATGGTAAGAAGTACACCATATTCCTGCAAGAAACATTATGTCTGTTATTGGAAGAAACACGTGTAGGAACAGGGAACAGAATCTGGTATCACCAAGATGGGTGTCCGGCACATATCTCGCTGACGGCTAGAAATGAGTTCCAGAGACAATTCCCGTATCGTTGGATTGGACGCGGAGGAGACGTGTCGTGGCCGGCTCGTTCGCCGGACGTGACGCCTCTGGATTTTTTCTTGTGGAGGTTCACAAAAGAAAATGTTTACAAAGACATTTCAACTACACCTGAAGGTGTGAGAGAGAGAATTGCCAGACCATGTGCATCGATAAGTGCCGATGTGATAAGGAATACCACTCAATTCATGATAAGAAAACTGCAACATGCATTGATACCAATGGTCATCACTTCGAACACCTTCTGTAAAGGGACGTTCATGCCACTTTTGTGACCTTCGTTGACCTTCAAAGACCTTACTGTTACACATAATTGGATTAGTCTCGATAGCCGCTATCAGAAAATAAGTACCAAACTACAGCATCCCATTTAAAAAATAACAAAAAAAACAAAGTTGACCTTCATATCTCTGAAGCGACCCCACCTAAAACAAAAAACAAAAAAAAAAAAAAAAAAAAAAAACTAATGTCTTCTCATACTTTCGGAGTTATTCTAGGCGGCAATAATTAGTGACTCACAGTGTATTTTCTTCACGAAGCGTATTTATAACTCTGTATACAGTTCTGAACTAGTTATTGCACAACAGTATACACCGATGGCGACGTTTCCTTTCCCCTATAGTTGTTTTTGACGCTTAGTTTTAGCTACTGACTGGGAATCGTTTCTCCGTTTACTCCAGTTACTGGGTCTCGCCCCTTGGTGTATCTCGTGCTCTGTTTGCGCGGTCGAATTTCCTGTTAGCACGCTAATTACGTCTCTACATCGGTTCATCGATGTGTTCTAAAATTTACGGTACCATACAACTGGTATAAATGCCGTTAGTTACAATTCTTTCACAAATTATACGTGCGACCTGCATATATTACAGTACTTGTCGTTTCACTATAATAGAAGTAAACAATTGTATCCACGCTTCCTTTCCTCCATAGTCAATTTCTGCCATATTAGTCACTGATTGAGAATTCTCTCCCCACTTACTCCAGTTACAGTTTTCAGCCTCATTATGCGCTTCGTACTTTGTTTCTGATGACAATTTCCCCGCTAGCGCTATACTGACGTCACAGCGGCAGTTTTTAAATTAGTTCTCATATTTACAATCCACAGCACCACTTGGCATTGATATTAATTTATTTCATTTATAGGCAAGCTTTTTTTATCATACACACATCAAAAAAAGTTTTGCATCACCTCGGTTCCGGGAGTTCTCGAACCTGTACAGAAAATTGGAAAAGAGATCAACATAAACATCATTTCCGCCATTTTTATTGCTCATGAAAACCACACATTGCATGTTGTACCACCATAGAGCGAGACCCTCATAGGTGGTGGTCCAGATTGCCGTACACACCGGTACCTCTAACACCCAGTAGCACGTCCTCTTGCATTGACGCATGCCTGTATTCGGCGTGGCATACTAGCCATAAGTTCATCAAGTCACTGTTGATCCAGATTTTCCCATTTCTCAACGGCGATTCGGCGTAGATCCCTCAGAGTGGTTGGTGGGCCACGTCATCCATAAACAGCGCTTTTCAATCTATCCCAGGCATGTTCCAACAAATGTTCAAATGTGTGTGAAATCTCATGGGACTTAACTGCTAAGGTGATTAGTACCTAAGCTTACACACTACTTAACCTAAATTATCCTAAGGACAAACAAACACACGCATGCCCGAGGGAGGACTCGAACCTCCGCCGAGACCAGCATCACAGTCCATGACTGCAGCGCCCTAGACCGCTCAACTAATACCGCTTGCCATCCAGGCAAGTTCGATAGGGTTTATCTCCGGAGAACATGTTGGCCATTCTAGTCGAGCGATGTCGTTATCCTGAAGGAAGCCATTCACAACATGTACACGAATAGTCGTCCATGAAGACGAATGCCTCGCCAATATGCTGCCGATATGGTTGCACTTTCGGTCGGGGGATGCATTCACGTATCGTACAGCCATTACCGTGCTTTCCATGACAAGCACCGACGTAAGTCGGCCCCACATAATGCCACAACAAAACAGCAGGGAAGCTCTATCTTGGTGCACTCGCTGGAATGTGTGTCTAAGGCGTTCAGCCTCACCGGGTTGCCTCCAAACACGTCTCCGACGATTGTCTGGTTGAAGGGATATGCGACACTCGTCGGTGAAGAGAACATGTTGCCAATCCTTAGCGGTCGATTCGGCCTGTTGTTGGGCCTATCTGTGCTGATTAGCTGATTAGCTCCAGTTCTAGCATGATATCTGCAGTTATTGTTTGTCTTCCTTATATAATTTTTGTACAGGTACTATAAACCAGATGTAAGCATTTACGAGCTCTTTTTGTATTAATGGATTCATTATCGTATTACGTATTGTTCTTGTATTTTTTAAGAACCACAACAATATGCGGCATCCATCTTACTTTCGACACTCGAATATAATGCAATAATTATTAGCATGTACCATTTTTTATCTTCAAGTTTTTTAAATTTTTTAACATTTCCTTTTGAAATTTTAAATTTCTTATCCAGCTTCTAATTATTTGCAGTATACTTTTCTGCGCAGCCTTTCGAAGAGGGACGCAAGGTGCCTGAAACAGGTAAAAATGAAAAATATTCTTTTGTGCTATTGGTTGCTGATTATTTCAATAAATGTTAATAAATTGTTGATCCTAAGGCTACAGATGCCATCTATACACAAACTGAAATCAGAGCGATATTAATATAATGGGGAATTGGCAACAACATGTCACGAGAGGTAGATCCGCCAGTGTCAGAGGAGGTGGGGAGTGATGTGTTGTCAGTAGAGAAGCCCCATGACTTCGAACCAGTCGTTGTATATCACCAGAGAAACAGATCCATCTGGAATATTACAACCCTTCTAAATATGCCCAAGACGACTGTTGGTGATGTGATTATGAAATTTAACCGTGAAGGAAGAACGACAGCTAGAACAAGACCTGGCAGGCCTCATGTACTGATGGACAGTATCCGACCGTCGAACACTGGGGAGTGTGGCTGCACAAAAATCTCATCAAATTAGAGGAATCAATCACTCGTGACTTCCCAAGTGCTACCAGCAATCCTGATAGCACAGTGAGTGTACGCAGGAAATTAAAAACAGTGAGGCGCAATAGGCGAGCAGCTCCGCACAAGCCTCTGGATACCAGATGAATGGAAACGAGTAATTTTTTGTGATGAATCACGCTGTATGCTGTGTCAAAGCGATGGAGTGGTTTACGTTTGACGGATGTCTGGAGAACATTACCAAGTATCATGTATAATGGTAACAGTAAAATACAGAGGAGGTGGTACTACGGTATAGGGATGTTTTTCGCGATTAGGACGTGGTGCCATTACTCATCTCAAATGGGGAAATCTATGAACATACCTTACAGCATTTGTGCTCCGCACAGTAGACGAACAGCTAGGATACGATGACTGTTTGTATCAGCATGACTATGCACCTTTTCATAATGCAGCGTCTGTGAGACAGTTGTTTGGCAATATAATATTCCTCAAATAGACTGGCGCACACAGAGTTCCGACCTCAACTCAAAGTGGAACTTCTTTATTTAACTGTGTGAATCTGTACTTAAACTGCTGAATGACCGAGAAGATGAAACTTCTACGTTATTTGATTCTGAAACAGCTGAGTAAAATTGAACGTACTCAGCCTACTTTTTCTTATCATGTCAACACTGACCCACAATATACTGCAATACAGCGAGCGTCAATATTGCCAGCTAAATAAAAGATTCTAACTACTAAAGCCACTAACTACTAATAGGCATGTGGTTAGCAAAGGAAAGATTTTGTTGCAAACCAAATAATGTATTTTTTACCTTAATAATGTCACATCCAGTTCAAACACGAATATAAATCGTCATTGACATCCAGTACAAAGATATATAATCATGGATAATTTTGCCGGCCGAGTTGGCCGAGCGGTTCTAGGCGCTACAGTCTGGCACCGCGCGACCGCTACGGTCGCAGGTTCGAATCCTGCCTCGGGCATGGATGTGTGTGATGTCCTTAGGTTAGTAAAGTTCAAGTAATTCTAAGTTCTAGGGGACTGATGACCTTAGAAGTTATGTCCCATAGTCCTCAGAGCCATTTGAACCATTTGAGCCATGAATAATTTTCAATCTCCAAGTCGGATACTTCTAAATCGTTAGCCTTCGCTAACACTTCAGACCTCTAGCCTCCATCAATGCTAACTTCTCACATTTAATATCCATCACCGCTGGCTGTTCACCTCCAACTGCCCAACAGTACTTCCATCACTGCTGGCGACTAACTTCCAACTGGCCAACACTACTGGCGATTAACTTCCAACCAGCCACAGAGTCTCTTACGAAGAAAGCGCAGTCAGAGATCCAATGCAAAGCGCTACACAGCGCTACCAACACAGAAGCAGCCCACTTACAAAAGAAATGCCTATGGTACTAGTTAGAATGCGTATTTCGCTCCGTACCGCAGCGTCCAACATGGTTATGTTGTTCGGTTTCGCCTCCTGAGGCAGAACGGGCTGCCATTCCTCCACAGATCCTTACGCATCTCACGGAAAGTTCTCCAGTAGAGTTCAAGCCATCAAAATGGTGAAACGTGGGCGCACTCAGTATTAATATCCACTGCTCGGATACTTTTGTACTGATAGTGTAATTACGTAGCTCTAACCTCTTCAAGTCGGTCTCATTTCACGAAAATGTTTTTGGGACGGCACGTACCATTCCTTCTACAGCACCTCACACATCTTCCTTTCACACGCATTCTTTTCTGCTGCGTACGGTACACTGCACATAAAAGGAAATTCGAAGATTTTGTTATTGCTTTCAAATACACTAGGGTTTCAAATATTTATCTATGATGTTTTGTTCCAAAATTAAATTTCCACGTTCTCAAAAAGGTTTTGGGGAGATTTCCTTTGGTTGTAAGGCAAATGCCGAAATTAGAAATCGCTTCTCAAATACATTGTCAGAAATGGAAAGTGTTACGCCAGGAAGCATCAGTGCGTTATTTGCCAAACAATTCGGAGATGATCATCGCATAACTGATATTAAATGGTTCAACTGTCATTTTATTCAGATCTTTTGTGCATCATCGTCGTCTATACGAGTTGTGGTTCCAAAAATCACGAATAAACTCGTTTATCTGTTGAGGAGTGCAAGGAAACAACTGCCGAATGCCGTATCGGGGAATTTGGTGCCTTGTCTGAAATACGAGAGGCATTCAATAAGTAATGCAACACAATTATTTTCTGAAAGCCGGTTGTCTATATGCAGGATTCCAATAATTCACCAAATTTTTGGCTAAAAACCCTTGTTTCAACTTAATATTCGTTCAAAGCGACGGCCTTTATGTCCGCATGGTGCCACTGTACTGGTCGACGCGAAGTCAACGCCTTCCTGAATCAATAACGTCCCCATCATACACGTACTCCTCCCTGTGGAGTGCATCCTTCATTGGGCCAAACAGATGGACGTCGTAAGGTACTACATCCGAGATGTAGTGTGGATGAACAGTCCAGGGGAGTTTTGTCAGCTTCTCTCGGGTGCACGGACTTGTGTCAGGTCTTGCGTTATCAACGAGAAGGAGAGTCTCGTTTGCATTTTTGTGGCTACGAACACGCTGAAGTAGATTCTTCAACTTCCTGAGGGTGGCACAATATGCTTCCGAGCTGACTGTTGCACCATGAGGGAGGACATCAAGCAGAATAATCCATTCAGAGTCAAAGAAGACCGTCGTCATGACCTTACCGTCTGACGGTGCGGCTTCGTTTTCGAAGGAGGGATGGTGTGGCACCACTCCATGGATTGCCGTTTTATTTCCGATTCGGAGTGACGAATCAGTGTTTCATCGCCTGTGACAATGTTCGACAAAATTGTCACGATCAGCCTCGTAACGCGCAAGCAATTCCGCACAGACGGTCCTTCGCTGCTGTTTATGGTCTTCCGCTAGGCCCCAGGGAAACCAACCGACAAACAACTTTGAGGACCCCAACTTACGGATGAATGTGTTAGCACTGCCAACAGAGACGACCGGTCGAGTACCGAGGTGTCTGATTATGATCCGTCGATCACCTCGAATGAGCGCCTCCGCACGGTCCAACGTTGCAGGACTCACAGCTGCCTGCGTCCGGCTGGCGTGTGGGAGACTGGACAAGTTTGGGCGCCTTTGTTGCTACGATGACAGACGTCTCGCCCAACGACTCGCCGTGCTTGCTCTCCGTAGACATTCTGCAAGAGCCTGTGAATCTCTGATGCTCTTGTTTTCCAGCAAAAGAAACACAATGACAATTCTCTGGAACATACCTCCGTTACAAATGCCATTTTGGAGGCCACATTTAGCTCCGTCACATATGTGTTGCAAGGTAAGAGTTTGTTGCCTAAATGAACATTTTAACAGAAGATTAACGACAGTTTTCAATTTGTGAAATTTCAAGTAATTTCAACAGATGCATTTTTTTGACAGGGTGCATTTAAATTACCTAACAGTTAGTCATTTTGAGTATTCTTGTGAACTGTTCTTTTATGCAAGCTAATTTACAGAAAGTCAGATGCATTATGGATTAATTAAAATCATATTCATGAACAGTATTGTGCCTAAATAAGTTCATATTCAAAACTAGTGAACGTATGCCATTTCTAGATCCGTATCGGTAAGCGGAACTTAGAAATAAGACAGTTTTCAGATTATTGACGAGAAATTAAGTTAAACACAGTTTCAGTATACAACTAATAATAATAGAGATAACTTTCACACCCAGGCAGTGCCTCCAGTCAGGATCCTTCCCACAATTGTCGCAGGGTATTTGCTTTAAGATTTTTCACGCCGCACTCGCCAACGACCATCTGTCTGAATTAGCTTAAGAAGTGATTCATCCGTAAAATCCACCTGTCGCCACTTAGTGGACGTCCAGTCGTGGTATTTGCATCCAGATTTCAGCCTACGTTGCCGATGAGCAGCAGTCAATACAAGTGTATGAACCTGGCACCTGCAGCGGTGGCCCATACGCAGCACGTTCGCAGAACGACCGTTGACGGGACACCTTTGGTGGCCCCTTGGCTCATCTGGGCTGTCAGCTGCTCAACAGTTGCACGCCGGCTTCTCTCCCCCCTCCCCCCTCCCCCTGTACACATCTCCACAGCCGTCGTTGACCCCTGTCATCTATGGCCCGTTGTGTGCCAAGTTGCCACGGGGCCAGTTTTGGACAGCGCCATTTTGCCATTCGCAGTATACTTCAACAACGACGGCACGCGAACAGTTTACAAATCTGAGCGTTTCGAAAATTCTTCCACCGTTAGCCCGAAAGTCGTCAGATAAATCGCTCTATGTCCGCATGCACCAACGAGTGCACTGTTTTCCGACGCGCTTTATGTACCCTCCAGTGCTAGCGAGTGGTTATTGCACCTTGACGTCGAACGTAGGCAGTGTTCACTGCAATGTGATTTGACAGTGTAGTTCATAGCGTTCTCTCAAGGTGTTCATCGTGTAACACTTTCATTTTCCGTCAGTGTATTACTAGTTGGGACTCCACATGCTCAGCTACCAGCTCACGTGTTGTTTGGTTGATAAGTTCGTGACTCTGTTTGGATCAAAACTGCCCGTTCTGCTCTTAGGGATACAGAATGAAAAGCATAAAAGAATACTTATATAATTCTGCAAAGTATGATCCATTTCAGAACAGTCAGTAGTTGTTCTCCTGGATTTCATGTTCATGTCTTCCAGTGAAATTACGTTCTCTTGAATTCACGTGGCATCTTCCGATCTTTGCATTCCGCACGGTGAAAATTCATTCCGGAAAAAATCCCCTATGCTGTGACTAACAAGGGAATGGTCAGACTTGTCATGCCGAAACATGTATTGCTTTTTTTAGCACTGTTATTTAACTGTGCAAAAGGTCCGTATGCAAAATTGTAGCTGCTGACATGAACTGGAAGCCACCTAAAAAAAAAAATCACGAACGTGGCTGTTTTTCCTGCTTGGCGCTTGCAGTGACGGCTGGCCACCCCTGGAAATGGCGAGTCGCGAGCGTTGTGCGCATGGTCGGGAAGTGCGGCCGTCTTACCGCGGCGTTCACTAAAGAGGAATATCGCTGCACGGTTTTGGTGGAAAGGGGAAACGAATATTCGTTTCTGTGGCATGCACGTCGTTTTAATTTCTCGTACGTATTTCGAAACATACCGTCCTGAAACTGGTTAGAGTTGTGAAAGGTGTTCTGTACATGCTCATCTATACTCCGCAAGCCACTTTACGGTGAACATTCAATCTCCCCTCACAGGTGATGGTGAACCCTGTAAATGTTTTGCTGCTTGCCATGGAGATATGCCACAGACGCCAAATGAAGCAATCAACGGAAAACACGCGTGAAGACTATGTGTTGTGCGACATGGTTGTTAAACTTCTAGACGAGCTTGTAAATGGCGCAGACATGGGGCTAGAAACAACTGAAACACTCTATATTGCAGACTGTGAATCTACAGACGGCGAAGACACCGACGAAAGTTGCACTCATGAAGACTCTTCGAGTGATAGTGCCACGTACCATCAATTATCTCCGAAAGTAACACCAGCAACTACAATTACCTTATCAGACAAAGAAAAAGCGGTGACGTACTGATTGAACGAAAGTGGTAAGAAACGCCTACGTGTCAGTACTGTTCAAAACAAGTATCGCTTTGTCCGTTCTGAACGTGAATTGTATAGATGACGCCGGCCGGTGTGGCCGTGCGGTTAAAGGCGCTTCAGTCTGGAACCGCGTGACCGCTACGGTCGCAGGTTCGAATCCTGCTCGGGCATGTATGTGTGTGATGTCCTTAGGTTAGTTAGGTTTAATTAGTTAAGTTCTAGGCGACTGATGACCTCAGACGTTGAGTCGCATGGTGCTCAGAGCCATTTGAACCATTTTTTTATATAGATGGAAAAAGGAAGTCGCTGGACGACGTAAGAGTCGACTCGAAATTGCAACGGAGATAAATGCGCGACTTTTTGAGCTATTTACCGATGCCAGACAACAGTCATTTAGTGTCAGCGATACAATTTTGCGTGATTGGGCGTTAGAGATTGCCAACGCGATAGGCGCTAAAGAATTTACAGCTTCTCAAAGCTGAATTAGTCGCTTCAAAAGATCACATAAAATTGTGGCAAGAAAAATAACAAAATTTGTATCGAGAAACAGGTCGGAAAATGAAGTGACACAAATCGAATTGATAGAAGCTTTTCTTACGAATGCAAAAAATAAGATCGCTAGTTTTAGTGAATTGTACGTGTACAATGCAGATCAGTCAGGTTTTCAAAAAGAAATGCGTACGAAAAGAACACTGTCATTCAAAGGGGAAAAACATATTGAGGCGATTGCGCAGTCCACGACTGCACTCACCCATTCGTACACTATAATGCCCATAATTAGTCTGGATGGTTCATTGCTGCCTAAACTATATGTGTGTCTTCAAGAAGCAACTGGACGTTTTGGACCACGTGTCAAAAGAACAATGTTTTACGCAAACAATCTTGCGGTAGACGCATCGAAGTCTGGAAAAATGGGAAATGAAAACGTTACACTTTTCGTGTCTCATGCTTTTCTTCCGTTCTGCGGGGACAAATCTCTTCTCCTAGATTCGCGGTCAGGTCATAAAAGGTCTGATTCATTAAAGCTGTATTTAGAGCGCACCCTGACAAAGAAGTAGAGATACTTCAGATTCCACCCGGCACGACGAACGTAATCCAACCTTTGGACAGAGAATTTTTCCGTCAGTGGAAGGTATTTTACAGGAAAATGGCTCTGAGCACTATGGGACTTAACATCTATGGTCATCAGTCCCCTAGAACTTAGAACTACTTAAACCTAACTAACCTAAGGACAGCACACAACACCCAGCCATCACGAGGCAGAGAAAATCCCTGACCCCGCCGGGAATCGAACCCGGGAACCCGGGCGTGGGAAGCGAGAACGCTACCGCACGACCACGAGATGCGGGCTTTTACAGGAAACTAACAGAGAAAATTATTGTGTGCAATCACTGCAATTTCCTGTCTATCACCGTGACAATATTATCAAACTGCAATCAGTAGTACATTATCAATTTTCCTCCCCACGGTTTCAGAATTTGATTGAATATGCGTGGCACTCCTCGAAATATACTGATCCTAAGCCTGACTCATTCCTAACACCAGCCCAGTTTTGTCTACGGACACCTAACAACGTCTGTGATTCGCAGGGCTGTCATATGTCGTCTTTGCTTGTATGTTCTTGGTGCACAAAAAACCTAGGTTTTGAACATTGTACCAATATTTCGCATTTTTGCGGTAATTACAAGAAATAAAATTTGGACGTGTTCTAAACCGTATATTTACTTGCGTCTATTTCATTGCTGTTTGGAAAGAATGTTGTATATAACATATCAGCCATATTTGTCAACGAGTGTTTAATTATCATACGATCGCTTTCACTGGGGGAATCAGCTCTCTCACTGCTGTGGTAAGAGAGCGGCGCGTAGCTGACGCCACCTTGTCCCTAGATGGCGTGGGTATAACGTAGCGAGAGAGGTCAGGGTTGTACAAGTGGCATATATAAGTGCGGAAACCATGCGACAATAATGTCTCACTTCATAACATTGTTTACAGACTTCCAGGTCATGTCAGCAGCTAAAATTCTGCATACAGACTTCTTGCAATGTTAACTCACAGTGGTAAAAAAAGCAACACAGGTTTCGACATGACAAGTCTGACCATGTCTGCGCTACATCCTTTCTTCCAGTAGTTTGGTTAGGTTAGGTTAGTGGTGTTTAACGTCCCGTCGACATTATCCCGTCGACAACGAGGTCATTAGAGACGGAGCGCAAGCTCGGGTTAGGGAAGGATGGGGAAGGAAATCAGCCGTGCCCTTTCAAAGGAACCATCCCGGCATTTGCCTGAAACGACTTAGGGAAATCACGGAAAACCTAAAAATCAGGATGGCCGGAGACGGGATTGAACCGTCGTCCTCCCGAATGCGAGTCCAGTGTGCTAACCACTGCGCCACCTCGCTCGGTTTTCCAGGAGTGCTAGTCCCGAAAGCTGTCAAGAACTTCTGTGGAATATGGGAAGTAGGAGATGAGTTTCTGTGGGAAGTAAAATGTGAGGGCGAGTACTGTGTCGTGCTTGGATAGCACAGTCAGTGCAGAATTTTCCGCGAAAGGCGAAGGTCTCTGTCCGGCGTACAGTATCAGCCTGCCAGGAAGCTACAGAGATTAAAACTACTACGTTTCACCTGCTGTTTCAAAAAGTTCAAGATATTTTCCGTGGGATTAAGATCGAATAATTTAGCGGGCCATCTGTGTTGTCGTACGTTATCGATACCAAGCCAGACAGTCCAAATCGGGAGGTTGGCAGTAATCCATGTGAGTCTTCCGCCGATCTGCGGCCGGCTCCAAGACTGTCTTTGCAGCACGTGCGGTTGGGTCTACCACGGAGCCGACTTACGAGAAACCGAACTGAAGTGACGCCAATGTTCGTGGAGTTCTCTCGGTGCATTCAAACCGTTAATAGTTAGTCTCTGTTGTTACTGTATGCGACGTACCTACCGATCTCACGGAATTGTTTTGAACTATATTTGGACTTGCTGAACTCAATTTAAGTAAACCTGAGTTACGTACGTATTACGAGTGCTTCTCATTGTTTCTGCTCTCTGTCCCAGCACCTACCTACGTATTCCTCGCCATCCATTTCTGGGCCCAACCGACACCAGCAAAAGGTGCTGTAGTGTGTCTGAGTGTTTGTGAAAGCCGGAACGCATGGGTACCGCCCTGTGGACAACACTGTAGTCATCGCGGAAGATGTAGTGTGCACAGCCAGGACTTGGCCGAGGTAGTGGTTCGAAAAATGCTCCAAAAGCAACACAGCACCAGCTCCGGCTTGAACTAATGCCGCCACACAGTGCATTGTAAACGTCTCATTGGGTCGTCGGAGCAGCCGACGCGTTGCATTTTGTGGAAAGAAGCAAAATCTCGTCTCTACGATGACGCATCATGCTGCGTTGATTCCAGACTAGTGACTGATTGGTCAAGCTCATGATCTGCTTCCAGCTGACTGCTTTTGGGTCATGACGTCCTGGTAACGCCATGAATTTGCGTTGCGAATGATGTAGGCGACCTGTTATTAAATACTGTCTGTGACTGTGTTACTAACGATTGTAATCTGTGATGTGTGTTATCAATGCTGTTTACTGCAAATATCTCTTGATGTACGCGGGAGTAGTCAGGATGGACTCTCAGAGCTCGGCTTAATTAATAGAGAAACAACTAACGATTATATTCTTATTTATTTTTTCTCACAAACATTTGAATGATTCTGCATTTGGCACGGTTTCCGAGAGAAAGTTTACGAAAGAACTTTACACCACAACTTAAACCGTTGAATGAAACTATTAGTGATTATAATAACTACGTAGGCTTTACAGGCCGGTGTCGTGATGGCTAAAATTACTATCTTTGAACTACCGGCCTAAACTTCATACTAGTTACTAACCACCTTCCACACGGAGCACGTCCGTATCTCACCACTGACGTCTAGTATCAGCCACACGCAGTTGACGTCAACAAGTGTATGGGCCTGAAGATAACGTTACTACAACGTTGAAACTAGTTGCCAAAATAAAATAGACCCCTTTAATACTGCTGGAGGAATTTCTTCATTTTTAATATAAATTTTAATATAAAATTCGTCTGGGTGTTGTACCACCTCACTGCGTAAAATACCGTACTTAAATTATAAATTGCAGAACCAATGTTTTGGCCGTCTTGTACTGAGGAAGGCCGTTGTAATTCGGTGGAAACGTTGGTTTTACTATTTATAATCAAAGTATTTTACAAAATGACGCGGTGCAGCAACCAAAATAATTTTAATCATGAGTGATAATAATGTCATTTCTAATAATTATTTGGCTGTTTTTGTAATGTGGCACTTTTTTGAGGGCGAGGTTAGGCAGGAACCAAGTACATAGCAGAAATGTTCGTGAGTGAAACGAGTAGGGATGTTATTTACAATTTTGATGTTTGTGATATTCAGCTGTTCTTTTCTTTCGACTGTGGCGTCGCGGAGGCGCTGCTTATATTGGCTCAGCACTATGGGACTTAACATCTGAGGTCGTCACCCCCCTAGACTTAGAACTACTTAAACCTAACTAACCTAAGGACATCACACACATCCACGCCCGAGGCAGGATTCGAACCTGCGACCGTAGCAGCAGCGCGGTTCCGGACTGTAGAGCCTAGAGCCGCTCGGCCACAACGGCCGCCTGCGCCTGCTTATATTAAATGGATTGTTCCTGTAGGGGTCGTGTTGTTTCCGGTGGCTCACTCTTGTGGTGCATGACTGTTTTTGTGATGTGATTTGTAGTAATAGTTCAGTTGAATCGGATCGTTTTTGTGATGTGGTTTGTAGTAATAGCTCAGCTGAATCGGATCAAGTCTGTGGTATTTATTGCTTAGCTATTTCTTTTCCGTTTTCCAACTGTTATTTTTAGTTTGTAATGCGATTCCAATTTTTAAAATATATTTTCTATCAGTTAAGTGTGGAGATATTTGAGCGTGTTATTTTTTCACTAAGCAGTTGTTTTGTGGGGGGTATCTGTTATCCTTGTCGTCGTTTAACCTTTATAGGTCAAACGAAATATTCGACTGAAATTGTGCTATTTTTGAATTTTTGGTCTGTCTCCTCTGGAGAAATATTCCTGTATGTCACATTTCGATTATCTTTTTTTTTTTTAAATTTGTTTCTACCCAAAACTCCTAATACCCACGGTTGTCCTGTTAATTTCGTTTCATTAGCTGATAGAAATTCTTAGTGTGTTTTTTTATTTTGTTTTAGATTGTAACTTTCTATCTTGTGGTCGCCATTGTGAAGGATGTAATCGATCTGTTATTAAATGTTACCTATGGTTGTCTTAGTAACCCTTGTAAACTACGCTTTTTACTTGAAATATAGCGTCAAGGATCAAAGTAGACGGGTGGAAGCGGTCCGTGCTGTATTGCCCGCTTCACTGCCATGGTGCAGTTGAGGGTCACATGCAGTACACTACCAGTTCTACACCACTTACAGCTCTCCAGTGACCAGTATGCTCTTTCAAGCGATTGCCTAATTTTTTTCCGGTAGGCTAATAATATTTCTTTGTGTTACGAGCGTCCGTTCTTTTTGAGCCGTGGCGTTTCTGATATGTAATCAAAAGCGCGATTCAGCCTCTTTGCCTATAGCTAAGCAACGGTCTGCTTAGCGTTCCGCCGCGGGTTAGCTTGGCTTCCGTCGTTGCCGACCGATAACAGGAGTACGGCTATCCATTGGCAGCCTTTGTTGGTTATGTGGGACATAGAGGCTGCTAGCAACTGCCGGAACTGAACAGTACTTAAAGCGAATGTCGTCATTGCCAGTCTGTCAATTTACATGCTTGAGGAACACGGCTCTCGAATCTGGTGGTATTACGTCTATTGTTTAGCATCTACAGAAACTGTAGGCAAAATGGAATGGCTGAGGCATATGGACTTGCTTGGAGGGCATCGTAATATGTAGTCTGTACGAGAAGCTTGTTCGAGTTATCCGCTGCGTCGTGGAGGTTCTTAAATTGTGCTTTCTATACGACAGTTGACCCCAATGTTGCTCAGAGGCGTTTACCGGAAGTAACATTAGTGAATTTTATTTTGCTTTGTGCTGTTTTTTGTCTGTTACCTTTGTGCTCTGTAGATAATTCGTGGGTATTACGAATTATATCTGAAATGTGTACTCACCAAAAAGGACACTTCAATTTTCCTGTTTTAATTGAAGCCGTGTAGGTATTCTGCTACTAGTTATATTGAATTTAGAAAGGAAAGCTACGTACATTGCTGAGCTTTTCTGTCTGCTTACATTATAATGTTCCTGTTTATTAGATTCGGGCCCGATTTGTTATTTACGAGTATTATTTGGGCTGCCTTGGGTACTCAGAAGAAGTATATTACTGATAGTAGAAGTCAGCTGGGCGTCGTTTTTCAAATTTATTTGTACACCTTTTATTGTTGCCCATTTGTTTTGTAGTGATCTTTAATAGTGGCTCATTGCCTGCTCTGTGCTGACAACGTCTAAATGTCCATTTATTTTAGTTTATTGGCCTGCAACAACTGATAGTGGAAATGTTTTTCTCTCTGTTTTAGTTAATACTGTGCTTGTTAATCTCTGATGAAGGGAAACTGCCACAGTGAGGTGAAGTTTGCTACCTTAAATTAATTTGTTTAGTTCATAATACTAAAACCGTAGTATTCATTTGTTTGCATTTGGTGGATCTTAATAGTTTGGTATCTTCAGCTAAACTCTTCAGTTTCTAATTCTGAAAGTGTACCGTTCATTTGTTTGAACTTTCCCAGAACTACCAAAGATGTGCTAAAGAAATATGTAAATATTTGCAATACCATATTTAAATAAGTAAATTGTCGTCTCTGGTTCAAATATACGTGTTTTTTTCTTTGGAACTTGGCATTTTACAGCTGCCAGCCCCGCCCTAACTGCAGCATTTAACTTTATTACAATTAAAGCTCGCTTTTCATTTGTTGCATGGCCACTGCATGTTCCCTGCTGCGTACGTGTTGCTGTCGGTATCTGGGACGTGTTCAACGCCAGCTAGCGCCGCAGTTTGCCACTTTAAAAAAAATGCCATTATTCCATTATTTTTCAGAAAGTGCATGCATCCCGTTTCCTCCTCATTCAAATGAAACACAGTTCGTGTTTTGCGTGACAAGTCATTTCCTCAGAAGTAGAACTGACACAACAAGGTTCAAACCAACAAATATAATCTATGTCATTAACAGCAAAACGTAGACATCAGCGACCATTTCAAAGGTGTTTCATGGATTGTTAAGTCTGTGCTTTGGTCAATAACAACACGGTCCGCCGTATAATATTTCTATAATCTTCTTATCACGTGTTGCCGTTGCACCGTTCGTTCCGAAAACTTGTTTCTTACAGCTCTCCACACTAGTCTATCCTGTACGAATCTGCCCATTTCGACATAGCTGCAGCGAACGGCTTCCATTTGGATCTGCTTACTTTCGCCTACTCTTGACCTCCACCATAAGTTTTAACCCTCATACTTAACTCCGTTACTGAACTCCGTTACTAAACTGACGATCTCTTCATGAATTTGTATGCGTCCCGTCATCTGATCCCTTCTTTTAGTCAAATTGTGCCATAAATTTTTACACTGAATTAATTCAGTACCTCGTTAGTTATCTTATCCAGACATCTGATCTTCAGCATTCTCCTGTAGCACTACATTTCGAAAGCTTTTACACAGACGGAAAGAAATCCCAGCACGAAAAAATAATTAATGTGGAGAAATGAAATGTCGCTAGTACATTTGTCTAGGAGACTTATTTTAGTTCAAATGGCTCTGAGCACTATGGGACGTAACCTCTGAGGTCATCAGTCCCCTAGACTTAGAACTACTTAAACCTAACTAACGTAAGGACATCACACACATCCATGCCCGAGGCACGATTCGAATCTGCGACCGTTGCGGTCGCGCGGTTCCAGACTGAAACGCCTAGAACCGCTCGGCCACAGCGGCCGGCACTTATTTTAGTGATTAGCACTGCAAGATCAAAGGCTAATGTAATCGTGACACAAGCCATTGCAAATGTGAAATGCTGGTACATTAATAACAGGTGTAGCCGCCAGAATGTTAAATACAAGCATGCAAACGTGCATGCAGTGTGTTGTACAGGTGCCGGATGTCAGTTTCTGGAATTTAGTCCCATGACTGTTGCACTCTGTTGTTCAGTACAGGGACAGTTACCGCTGTTGGTGAATGACGCTGGAGTTGTCGTCCAATGATGACAGATACGGCGATCGATCAGGCCAAAGAAACTTGTCGACACTCCGTAAAGCATGTTGGGTTACAACAACTATATGTGGGCGAGCTTTATCCTGTTGGAAAACACCCCCTGGAATGTTGTTCATGAGTGACAGCACAATAGGTCGAATCACCAGACTGACGTACAGATTTGCAGTCTGGGTGAGTAGGATAACCACGAGACTGCTGTCATACGAGAGGTCCAGTGTGTCTAGCAAGCAGAGTGGTTGGTTGCAGGCCCTTAACTGGCCTCCTTCGAACCAATACGCGGTCGTCTCTGCCACCAATACGGAACCAACTTTCATCAGAAAACACTACATACCTCCACCTTGCCCTCCAATAAATACTCTCTTGACATCACTGAAATAACAAATGCCGGCCCCTGTGGCCGAGCGGTTTTAGAAGTTTCCGTCCGGGACCGCGCTGCTGCTACGGTCGCAGGTTCGAATCCTGCCTCGGGCCTAGATGTAAGTGATGTCCTTAGGTTAGTTAGGTTTCAGTAGTTCTAAGTCTAGGGGACTGATGACAGATGTTAAGTCCCATAGTGCTTAGAGCCATTTGAACCATTTTTTGAAATCACGTCGACACGGTGCCTCTTCAAACACCAAACAGACTGGAGTCCTTGGTTACGTAACTACTCCCCATACTAACGTCAACAACTTGGCCACGTCCGAATTCGCTTAGTTCCGTCATAATGTAGTCAGGGCTACACAGAACATTCTCCTGTCAACAACTGACACTTGCAACGTACCGAGTACATTGGATAGGTGCCGTGGTCAAATACAACAGCGCAATATGCTGTCTTGGTTAGCATCTGCGTTCAATCATACATTTCTCGTGATGGTTCCATGTTGTTGTCCAACCTCTGTACATTGCATACCAGTTCTACTTCGGTCGTCGTCAGTCATTTTGTTGCTCAAATAACAAAACTCATCTACCGCTTTCAGTGACACATTTTCTAATCTAATTTTCTCAGTATCGTCTGATTCGACTACTTTCCAGTTCCGTTCTTTTACCGCTGTTGACATTCTTGTTATGGCCTCTTTTCAAGCCGCTAGCCATTTCGTTCAACTACTCATCCAAGTCATTTGCCGTCTCTGGCAGAATTACAATGTCATTGACAAGCTTACCATCACTATCGTAGGGTTTTAGAAGTCTTTCCAAACCCCACCAACCACACTCTCCCCTCTGTTTTCTGCATCCATTTAACCTCTCCTATAAGCATCATATATCATTTTGTCAAATACATCTCTGGCCTTCTCCTTTTGTAACCTTAATGCGTAAGATTCAGCGCTCCGCTGTCATCTTCATCCTTAGCTCAAATTTTGTCAAACTTATACCTAGAAACTCATCACAGCCTTTCTTAGTTATTAACACAACATAGACTTTGACTTAAAAATTCTAAAGTATGTTTATTTATCTGTTGTCGTTTTTGTTGTGGTCTTCAGTCCAGAGACTGGTTTGATGCAACTCTTCATACTCCATCCTGTGCAAGCTGCTTCATCTCCAAATGACTACTGCACCCTACATCCTTCTGAATCTGCTTGGTGTATTCATCTCTTGGTCTTCCTCTACGATTTTTACCCTCCACGCTGACCTCCAATTTATTTATTTACGGTTGTAAAAAGTTGTTGGTACGGTCTGCGTTGTTGTTCAGAAATCATTTGGATGAAGTTGCTGGTTTTATAACGCAGTGCTATCATTATTGGGCAATGTGAATGAAATAACAAAGGTAGGCATTCACAGTTTGGTTCTACATTCATCTGTGTTCTGAAACCGATGAATGTCATACAGCAGTTAAGACACTAGATTCTTATTCTGGACGGGTTTGGTTCGAATCCGTGTTCGAATATCCTGATTTAAATGTCTCGTTGTTTCCTTGAAACATTTAAGGCAAATGCTCTCTTCATTAACAGCGTAACCAGTTTGTGACTGTTCGATTCTGGCGCCAGCGGCCGCCACTTTGAATTCCCGCCGAGTGTTGCCTCCGGGGCCGCAGTGACTGAGAGGGCGCTCCGACGTCGGTCGCGTCCGTGCTGTTGGCAGCGTGCGGGCAGAACCTTCCGGAGTGGGACAACGAAGACTTCTCGCTGCGACAGAGTCGGCTGACCAAGAGTGGCTGCAGTCCTTGCCTTGGTGGCCCGTTGGACTGGTCGGAGCACGTACTGGGTCAACCGGAGGTTCCAAGCCGTTGTTGGATCGAGTGAGCATGAAGAATTTTATGAAGGGGCCCTCTGGAACTGCTGCATATCGCCATTTGCCGAATTGTGTACTCTGAGCGACGTTAAAAAGCCACATAAAAGGAAGATGATGTTGGTCGAGATGGCTATTTGCTGCTGTTAGCCTGTGTGGATTTGTGTGGACGTTACAGCTTGTAAAACTGCATTTATTGACTTGGTTGTAGGGAGGTACGTTACTGGTGTGCATTGTGGTTATTGTATTGAGTCCACGTGGTTTTGGCTGCACGTGCTTGTCCTGCCAAGAACCATGTTTATTATATAAGAGACGTCCAAAAAGAAACGAGCTGAAGCATAATTACAGAAACCAGTACCTGTATGTTAGTATTGACCTTGGCTGTTGAGACACTGGTCCCACTGTGACACAAGGGGGTGAATGACTGTCTCATAAAATTTCCGAGGCTGCGATGTCAACCAGTTCTGCACGTACAGCTGAATGTCGTCGTCCGAGGTGCATCGTTTGCCCCTCAGAGCCTTTTTAAGGGGACCAAAAATTAATTCCGTCTGATTCACTTCCTGTAGCACGGGACAACAGTGAATGCCCAGCGTTACTCGCAGACCTTTACCACCCTTCGCCAAGCGATCAAATCAAACCGATCAGGAAATCTCACCCGTATGGTCATTCTGCTCCACGTCAATGCAACGCCTCATACAGTCAACACACTCACTGCAGAAATTCAAATTGGAGGTTCTCGGCCACCCTCCATACAGCCCGGACCTCTCTCCCTGTGATTACGCCATTTTTGGTCCCATCAAAAGGGCTCTGAGGGGCAAACGATTCACCTCGGACGACGACGTCCAGCTGTACGTGCGGAACTGGTTAACATCACAGCGCCGGGAATTTTATGACACAGCCATTCACCGCCTTGTGTCGCAGTGGGACAAGTGTCTTAACAGACACGGTCAATACTTCTGACATACAGGTAGTGGTTTCTGTAATTATGCCTCCAGCTCATTTCTTTTTGAACGCCCTTTATATTACGTTGAGTACCGTCTATCCTGTTATTCATTTGATTATTGTTGAAAAGGGTGTCGTTCACATTTTGGAAGGAGGCCTGCATATGGGTAATGTTAATGTTTGAGCTATCAATTAAAAGTCGTAATAGACTTGTCTGTTGTGCGCGGATTACCTATGATCATTTTAGTATTATTTATTCTGTAATGCAGACGGTGAACTCAGTGCGTAAATTTAAATTGTTCTTCTTAATTGCTGGTGAGACCTGTGCGATTTCCGTCTGCCATGTCAGTTAATGGGATTTTTTCCTTATGTAAAGGTTATCTGTGGGCGCTTCAAATTTGTTTATTCTAAATGCAGGAAGGTGAACCCAGTACATAATTTGAAAATTATTTGGTTATGCTGATTCCTTGTTAATTGCTAGTCAGATTTGTGCGATTTCTGTCTGCCATCTTAGTTGATTGGATTTATTTTTTTATGTAAAGATTATCTGTGGGCACTTTTAAAATTGTTTATTCTAAATGCAGGAAGTTGAACCCAGTACATAATTTGAAAGTTGTTTTGGTTGATTCCAAGTACGTTTATATCATGCTGGTTCATTAGCTGCTGGCTTAATATTAGTTGTTTCTTAAAGGTAAAAGGGGAATGAAAGTTTAAATTCAAATTTTCGCTGCTCATTGATATTAAAAGTTGTACTTAAAGAAACATTGTGTGATAAAATTGTTTTATCTATTCTCTTGTTAGGCTAACTGGGGGTTCGCCTCTTGAGTTTTCTGTTTAAATATTTTTGTGTAATAAAAGCATGAAACGTTTTTCATTGGAACGTCATTACGTATGCCTGTAAACCCCAACACCGCCGCTCCATTGCTACGTCACACAATTACTTACGTACTCCTTCATTCAGTCTCTAATGCTCTAACAGTTCAATAACTTTCACTCCCCTTTTTAGCGCTCCATACAATTTTATGCCTTTAATCCTTCTTTCATTTCGTTAAAGTTCCTAAAATAAGTTTTGTAAATCTGTCTCTTCTTCCAGTAAGGGACCTCTTCCACCGTTCTTAAGTGCATTGTTTACTAATTTTTTGCTTGTTTGTCCACCTAATTCTACATCTATATCTACTAACTACACATACATCTATGCTCCGAAAGGTACGTTACGGTGTGTACGGGGGTAATTTTGGTACATTTAGTTTTTTCCTCCGTTTCCTATTGCATTCAAGAAAAGCGCGTGAGGAGTATGACTGTCGGTGGAGCTTATATGAGTTCTTATTTCTCAGATTTTCTCGTTGCGATCATTTCGAGACGTACGTAGGAGGACGTAATATGTTTCCCTCTTTCCTCCTAATTCTAAATTTTTCCTGATTTAAACTTCGAAGCCCTAATGTAAATCTGTGAAATCCAACATACTGTACAAAATGGCATGTTCCACATCTCCGCCTAAACCATTGTATCACTTACTGTCAGGCAACAAGCACCTTGGGGGTAAGAACCAACTATCTATCATAGTTCAGCAGGTATGACGTCATAAACTGAGACACGTGAAAAACTGCCGCTTTGCGCATGACGTTTAAATACATTTCTTCTTTGCTACTAACTCTATTTGCAACATATTTCGCAGATAATGTCCACATATGTGACATACAAAAATATATCATTGTATGTCACATAGTTAAAACGATATGACGTCATAAACACCGAGATTAGTGGAAAAAATGCCACATCTTGCATGAAGGGGGTCAACTGAAGAGCCGTCGGCTTCGACCATTGTCGTCATAGTTTACTTATAGACATAAATGTCTTTCTTTTCGAGCCAAAGATAATAAATCGGTTATCTTTTGTGGCGAGGCGTCGTCATTGTAAGTCGAAATAAATGAATGCGTGGTGTCACCGCCAGACACCACACTTGCTAGGTGGTAGCTTTTAAATCGGCCGCGGTCCGTTAGTGCACGTCGGACCCGCGTGTCGCCACTATCAGTGATTGCAGACCGAGCGCCGCCACACGGCAGGTCTAGTCTAGAGAGACTCCCTAGCACTCGCCCCAATTGTACAGCCGACTCTGCTAGCGATGGTTCACTGTCTACATACGCTCTCATTTGCAGAGACGACAGTTTAGCATAGCCTTCAGCTACGTCATTTGCTACGAACTAGCAAGGCGCCACATTCAGTTGCTATAATTACTATCATCAAGAATGTATTCTGAACAGATAATATTGTGAATCATGTACTGTCAAGAGGCACGTTCATCATTAATGGATTAAAGTTAAGTATCAAACTAATTACGTCCGCTTTCTGCATTCTCATTCCTTGTCATGTTCCAGACCTCACGTCAGTATAGTTCTTCCCTCATCACGCCAGCCTGCGTGCGCTAAAACGCATTTCGGCCTCCACTCGTAACACGGTGTTGGATCTTCAGCTAACACAAAAGAATGTATTTTTAAAAGACAGGGCTAGAGATTGTGTACGATTTTTGTCGCTTGTATTAATTTGAATCATTTGTTTGTTACAGGTCATTCGGTACTTATTTTCATTCTTAGTGACTCTGAGATATCTTGGGAGAACTGTTTTTCATTCTGGACAATTTTCACCTTTTGATTTTCGTTTGTAGGTATGGATTTATCTATTCCTATGAATATGGAAGACTTGAAGCAGGATTCGTCAACTGCAGCACGGAAACAAATTTTACATTTGTCGCTTTTTAACGCGTTCGGTAGCACTTGTATTACTACGATATTTTTCAGTCGGTACTAGTTTATCGCAGGCGAAAAGACCGATATACGAAATATTTTTATCCCGTACTGACCTATATAGGTCAACTGACGAATAGGATACTAGTTCTTCAGTTGACCTATATAGGTTAGCTGAGATGCAGGATACAAATCTTACGTATGTAGCTGTTTTCCGCCTGCGCTAGCACTGGTATCGTATTCTTATGTTGTCCTATATAGGTCAGCTGAAGTATGGGATATAAGTTTTACCTATGTCGGTGTTTTCACCTTCGCTAGTACTAGTATCAGCTGAAGAATAGGGTGCTAGTAGTAGCGGAGGCGAAAAAAGCATCTATAAAATTTGTATCCCGTTCTTCAGTCGATCTACATACAGTGCCTTTCATAAGTTTTGGGACAAACAGAATAGTTTTGTATTTACTTTGAGAAATAACAGGTAAACAAACGTATTACATTTGTTATTCCAACAGACAGAATGATATTCACAGAGCAATAAATTGAACATTGTACTTCATTTAATGGCTCACAAAACACAAATAATTTCATATTTATGTGAAATAACATAGATTTTCCTTCGCAAAAGTTTTGGGACAAAGTGCAGAAACAAATCAAAAACTAGGACATAATGAGGAATTAGTACTTTGTACTTCTACCGCGACGTTGTAACACTTGTCAGCCGTTGATGCATACTTTGTACAAGCTCCTGTAAGTACGAAATGCTTAGATTTTCCCATTCTTCTTGCAGTTGTCTTCTGACGTCCTAGTTTGGAATGTATGGGGACTTTTCGAATATTTCTTTCTAACGCTTCCCATAAATTCTCTATGGGGTTCATGTCCTGATTTCGTGGAAGGGGTTTGACAACTTTTGGACAGTTGTACAGGAGCCACAACCGTAAAATATAGGAGGTATGTTTGGGGTCGTTGTCCTCATAAAATTTGAAACAGTCTCCAATCTCCATACTTTCTGCGCTCTTCTTCAAATTGTTCCTTAGAATCTGCAGATATACCTCTTTATCCATTGTTTCATCAATGAAGACCAGCTCACCCACTCCTGGCCCGGCATACAACCCCAAACCATAACACGGCCCCTACCATGTTCCACTGTAGCTTGCATATTTTTTTCTTCCAGCTCTTTGTTGGTTGCCGACAGACCGTAATTTGTCCATTCGGTCCTGATATGTTAAATTCTGATTCATCCGAAAAAATTACTTGCTTCCACCACTCCATGATTCAAATGGTTCTGAGCACTATGCGACTTAACTTCGGAAGTCATCAGTCGCCTAGAACTTAGAACTAATTAAACCTAACTAAGCTAAAGACTTCACACACATCCATGCCCGAGGCAGGATTCGAACCTGCGACCGTAGCGGTCGCTCGGTTCCAGACTGTAGCGCCCAGAACGCACGGCCACTCCGGCCGGCCACCACTCCATGTTCTTGTTTATGTGTTCCCTGCGAATAGCAGCATCTTCTTCCTATTGGCAGGGCTGATGTAAGACTTAATTCTTGCAGTTCGACGGTGGTAATTTTCTCGGTACAGTACTCGTCTGATTGTGCTAGGACTGGTCTTCTTCCCAAATTCTTCCTCAGCCTCAATGGCAATTCGTGTAGCTGTGATTCGTGGATCTTTCTTAAACTTTTGTTGTATTGCCCTCTCTTCTTTCCTCACACTTATCCTGTCTTCATATTTATATGGACGACCAATGTTCCCTACAGCATTTTTCTTCATATTCAGTAACGTTGCTATTTCTCGGCATGTTGTTCCCTTTTCGTGGTGGACTGTTACTAATTGCCTCCGTTCAAAAGTGTTGTTTTTACCTCTACGTACCATTGTATACAAACACACTTGTATGTCCTTTGGCCATGCGATTCTGGCGCTGCAGTCTGGAACCGCGAGACCGCTACGCTCGCAGGTTCGAATCCTGCCTCGGGCATGGATGTGTGTGATGTCCTTAGGTTAGTTAGGTTAAAGTAGTTTTAAGTTCTAGGGGGCTAATGACCTCAGACTTTGAGTCCCATAGTGCTCAGAGCCATTTGAACCTTTTTTTTTTTTTTTTTTTGTATGTCCTTTGAGCTCTTGACAGGTAATGACTGACATTTGCAGGAAGTAACGAATAACGTCTCCTGACATTTGTCCAAACACTTTAGAAGTGCAGAGTTGCCTATCTCTCGGAAGAATTGGTTCTTGTTTTGTTGTAAACAAACGTATGTGATTGCAATTTTTATCGCCCATAATGACATGGAAAACTTGCAGACGTACATATTTATTTCTGTATTAATCATAATAAATTCTTTCATACCCAGGCTTACTGTGCACAACGTTTGTCCCAAAACTTATGAGAGGCACTGAAGGTCAACTAAATAATAGGATGCTAGTGCTACCGCACGCGAAAAAGTCGACTTACATTAAATTTGTAGCCCGTACAGCAGTTAACCTATACTCATGAATGTCAACCGGGGTATTCCATGATAACCCTTTTTTTCTTTTTCTTGCACTAATATCCCATTCTTCAATTGAAGTATACAGTACAGGTCAACTGAAGAATGGATACTAGGGCTCAAAGAAGCGATATACTTAATATTATGTTCGAAATGTGTATGTACGTCATATATCAGGTGTAGAAGTATGAAACCGGGATTTCCCTACAGATGGTTCTAGCCGTCACTGTAGAGCCCTTGAGACCACGTCTGCAGAGCCATCTACTTCCTCTAAGGGCTGACGACGAATGTCAAAACACAGTAACCCAAGTTCCATACATCAGTATGTGTTTCAAACCCGCAAACATGTCGAGTTTTGTGCCTACGAACTACGATTTGTAGACAGCATTGGTTTTCTGTTATCATTTGAAGAAACCTGCTGCAGAATCGCATCGAATGCATGTCGAAGCTTTCGGCGAACGTGCTCTTGGGAGACAAAGTTTGAAAGTAACGAATTGCAGGCCTTGTTGAAAGAAGATGATACTCAAACCCAACAGGAACTCGCGTAACAATTGAATGTCACGCAGAAAGCTGTTTCTCTTCGGTTGAAAGCTATGGGAAAGTTGCAGAAAGTGAGAAAATGGGTTCCAAATGAACTGAATGAAAGACAGCAAGCAAATCGAAAGACAACTGCTGAAATGCTGCTCGCCAGATACAAAAGAAAGTCGCTTTGAGAATCCAAAGCGTCGTAAATCATGGGTGAATCCAGGCAAACCATCGACGTCCACTGCAAGACCAAATCGGTTTGGAAAGAAGACAATGCTCTGTGTTTGGTGGGATCAAAAGAGTGTCATCTATTATCGGCTGCTAAAACTTGGTAAATGACCAGTTTAAATCGAGCATTACGTGAAAAATGACCGGAATATGGAAAGAGGCAACACAAAGTCATATTGCTCCATGATAACAGCCCATCACACACAGCAGAACGCGTCAGGGAAACGATCGAGGCGTTCAGTTGGGAAATTCTAGGGCATGTGGTTTATTCTCGAAACTTGGCTCCGACCGATTATCGTCTGTTTGCATCGCTGGGACACGCTCTCTCTGAACAACGCTTCAATTCGTATGAAAATGTACGAAAATGGCTCGCTGACTGGTTCGCTTTAAAAGAACTGTTTTTTGGCGTGGCATTCTTAGCCTGCCGGAAAGGTGGGAGAATCGTATAACTAGCAATGGAGATTATTTTGAATAAAATATTGTTTATCACTTTCAAACAACAGAGATGTAATTACTGCAACCAAATTCAGGTTTCATACTTTTACACCTGGTACGTCTACCATCTACCTTCTCTGTCCTACATTCCTTTGTTTTTTGTTTCTCAACATTCGTCTTTGCTGTTAAATATATGGGAGCCTTTATATTTAATGAAGTAACAGCTTTTTCATGAGATGAGAAAACATTTTATTTTCCAAGCACAGATCAAAGAACTCACGAGAATAAACAACTCGTAACCAAGCCGACTACGGCAAAGATAAAAATCTGTCAGCTACAGCTTTCACCCGCTGTTTTTGGCGCAGTGGATAAATGACGTCGCCACATTAGCCCCCCTCCTTTTGAAACCGGGTGCACCAGGTATGTGGGGAAACTTGCACTTGATTTTTCTACCAGCTCTCGTGAAAACATCTGGCGCAGGCAATGGCTGCTCCTGTTCTGCACTTGCTGCTTCGTTGTCCTCTTCTGAAACCGAGGGCTCGGCGAGACTATCTGCTGTTTCTTTGGCCTCCACGTTGGAGGGTGATTGTGCAGACCGAGGAAGGAGTGTACCCTCTTCGGTGTAAGCAGGTTTAAGCCGCTCACTTGAGACTGTCTCTTCTTTACCATCCTTATCGATTTTGAAGCTGTGGCTTCCTCTTGTGATTACCCTGTATGGTCCAGAGTAAGGCGAAACAAGCGGCTGGCGCACCGCATCATCCCTAAGCCACACGTGGGACGTTGCTTGCAGGTCTTTATGTACAAACACTCTCCGGCCTCCATGTCTGGCAGGGTTAGTGGGTTTGATGTTTCTCATTCTATCGCTGAGTTGTCTCGCGAATTGCGTGCATAGCTCAGGGGCGAACGTCTGTGTAGATGCTGGAACGATAAATTCTCCAGGAACCCTCAATTGCTCGCCATAAACCAATTCTGCGGAAGAGCATTGTAAGTCCTCCTTCACGGCCGTTCTCAATCCGAGTAGGACCAGCGGTAGTGCTTCAGGCCATGACGTGGAACTACACATTAACGCAGCTTTGAGCGTGCGGTGTAGTCGTTCCACCATTCCATTACTAGATGGATGATAGCTTGTGGTGCGTGGGTGGTTGCACCCGCACAGTAGTAAAAGCTCATTGAAAAGTTGGCTTTCAAACTGCCTTCCGCGATTTGTTGTTATGTTTTGCGGAACGCCAAACCTGGAGAACCATGAATGCAACAGTGCTTTTGCAACCGACTCCGCAGAAATGTCTTGTATTACAACTACTTCTGGCCACCTGGTAAAACGATCAATGATTGTGAGCAAATAGCGTTGTTCTGAAGAGCATGATAGCGGGCCCACAATGTCCACATGTATATGTGAAAATCTTGCAGATGGCGTCGGGAAGTCAGCAATAGGTGCAAAGACATGTCTGCCAATTTTATTACGCTGGCATGTTAGGCATGCACGCGCCCATGCACGACAATCTTTTTGTATTCCGGGCCACACTACTTTGGAGGAAACTAACTTGGCTGTAGCTCGTACTCCTGGATGTGATAGATTATGTAGTGCGCTATATATCTCGCGACGATATTGTTCTGGAATGTAAGGTCGCTCCTTTCCTTTTGCTACATCACACCAAATTCCGTCTGGAACATTTGGGACAGACACACGTCTGAGCTGCAGCACAGTTCTCTGTTCCTCTATTAGACGGCGCAAGAAAGGATCTTCTCGTTGTTTAGACGCCAACTCGGTCCAACGAATTGAATTTAAACTGGCGCAATTCCTAGACAGGCAATCTGCAACCAGGTTGTCTTTTCCTGAAATGTGACGCACGTCAGTTGTGAACTGTGCAATGTACTCGACTTGCCTGCACTGACGTGGTGAATTGAGCTCTGTGTCTCGTTGAAAGATAGCTACTAACGGCTTGTGATCGGTAAAAATTGCAAAGTGCCTCCCTTCGACAGACGTGCGAAAATGCTTTATGGCTAAGTAAATAGCAAGCAACTCACGGTCAATAGCACTCCATTTTTGCTGCTGTCGAGTCAGGTTTTTAGAGAAAAATGCGAGCGGCTGCCATCTGCCATCAACTTCTTGCTGTAGCTCCGCACCCACTGCTGTTTGGCTCGTATCAACCATGAGCGCTAAAGGATCGCTCAATCTTGGATGTCCCAGTAGTGTTGCCCGAGAAAGACATTTCTTTAAGTCATGGAAAGCTGCTTCAGCCTCTGGACTCCATGGAATTTTACGATTTCCTGTTGGATTTTTACCTGCAAGTAACGTTGTGAGTGGCTCTTGGGCGGCAGCTAATTTAGGTAAGTGACGTCTGTAATAGTTGAGCATGCCTAAAAATCTGCGAAGTCCTTTGTAAGTTGTGGGAAGGGGCATCTGTTGTACTGCTTCAACCCGCTCAGGCAAAGGTGACAGGCCTGCTGCTGAAACCAAATATCCCAGGAACTTAACCTCGCGTTTTCCAAACGTGCACTTTGATTCGTTAATAATTATGCCATACGCTGTCAGACGGCGGAAAAGCTGCCGCAGATGTTCGACATGCTGATATACAGAACCAGAGAATACTGAAATGTCGTCCATATAACAAAATACGAATGGTAATTCTCGAAGCACCCCATGCATGAATCTTTGCCATGTTTGGGCAGCGTTTCTGAGGCCAAATGGCATAAAATTGTACTGAAACAAACCGAATGGTGTGATAACTGCTGTTTTTTTAATGTCAGATGGAGCCATGGGAATCTGGGAAAATGCTTTGGCGCAATCAATCACACTAAATATTTTGGCATTGCTAATCGTACTGTTAAAATCAGTCACATTGGGTACTGTGTAGCGGTTGGGAATTGTGCGGGCATTGAGCGCCCTGTAGTCTCCACATACTCTCCATGAATTGTCTTTTTTACGGACCATGTGAATTGGAGATGCCCATGAACTATCAGACCTACTTACAATACCTGTTTTCAGAAGTCTGTCGAACTCAGCTCGCGCCGCGAGCAACTTCTCTGGAGGCAGACGCCGCGGGCGGAAGGCAACGGGTTGACCTTGTGTCGTGCTGATGTGGTGTTGAGTATTGTGTCTGCATTTCCTGGTTGCGTTGACGGGTTCGGTAAGTGCTGGAAAGTCTTGAAGCAGTTTACGAAAAAGTGATTCCTCCAACAGTGCTCTGATATTGCCTACAGTATACGAATCGGTATGACTGTCGGGTGTCTTCTTGCGTGACGCACACGTGTGCGCCCCGCTTAGTTGCGGGTACGAAATCGTATCACCATATCCCGACGCGGATGACGCGGTAGAGGAACCGGAAATCTTCGTGCGGAAAGACACGGGCACATCGCACTGCACTTGAACCGACGCGGAAGACGCAGTAGGCAATAGCCCTTCTGTGGGAACTGTCACCAAACGACGGTTAACCAGGTCGGGCATAAGTCGGTAGTTCCGTAAAAAGTCCGCCCCAATTATAGGACTCGGCACATCAGCAACCACAAAAGTCCATTTTGGATGGAAGTTGGAATTCAGATGTAATGCCAACTGTTTCTCACCATAGGTAGATATTCTGGAATTGTTTGCCGCAGTCAGTACATATTGCGTCGTTGTCGTGAGTATATCACCTCTCTTCCTCGGATAAACACTGACTTCTGAACCTGTGTCAATCAGAAACTTCTCACCTGAAGAGAGGTCCAACACGAACAATCGGTGTGATTGGTTGACTGCAGATACCGTGGCGTTTTCACCTCTTTGAATCACGCTATGACTCGGGCGCCTATGTTGTTGTTGACGAACGTTAGCGCCCTTTAACGCCCGCCTTTTAAGTTTGGGTAGCTGCAGGGTTGAATACATTGACGGGCAGTGTTACCGAAGCGTCTGTGGTACCAGCACCATTGATCTGTCAAATCCTGTCGGATAGCATTTCTTTGTCTTTTCCCACTGCGACTTCGTAGCTGCCGGTGGTGTGAAGTTACTTGCACGTTGAGTTTTGCCACTTGTGCTGCCAGTTGCTGTATGGTGGGTTCGGTCGATGAGCACTGCTGTTGGGAAGTATTATTGCATGTTCCTGGCTCACTGACGTTAGATTCCAGCACACTACACGTTCTTGGGCCTCTATCCTGGCTGTAGTTGAATTCGGAACACGCAGAAACTTCGGTTAAGGTGTTTGCGATGGTGTCTGCCTTTTTTGCTAAGACTTGCAATGGTAAGTCTGTTTCTGCTGCAATGACGGCACGGATGTTGGCAGGAAGTTTACGAAGCCATATTAGACGTAAAGACTCTTCAGGCAGGAGTTCCGGGCCGGCTAATGTACGTAAGGCTTTGAGTACTTGTGACGGAGTCTTGTCGCCCAAATCTTCGTATGCGAAAATTTTTTGTAGTCGCAAATCTGGTGACAACGTATAATGCTGTATGAGAGCTTTCTTTAGCACAAAGTAATTTTGTTGCGACAAGGTTTCTTCTACTTGCTCTATAACTTCTAAATTCAGATCTGAAACCACTATATTAAATTTGTCAATGTTGTTAGACACCCCATGCTGCCGAAATATGCATTCAGCCTGCGTAAACCAAAGCTGGGGGCGCGTCGGCAAGACGCGGAAAGCTTAACATTTCCGTGTCGCGCGTAGGTACTCCCATCTTTTGCGTTAACATCTGTCGTTCCGTTTTGTGGCGAATAAAAGGGCGTGGACCGCGATCCTTGGTCGAACAGACTGTAGTCTTCAATCTTGATTCCACTGCCCCATGCTTGTGTCTCTGAATTCATTATTCTCGTCGGTATATATATTTTCTTTATGCTTCTGCTACGATTTTTCGGGGTCACCACTATGGGAGCCTTTATATTTAATGAAGTAACAGCTTTTTCATGAGATGAGAAAACATTTTATTTTCCAAGCACAGATCAAAGAACTCACGAGAATAAACAACTCGTAACCAAGCCGACTACGGCAAAGATAAAAATCTGTCAGCTACAGCTTTCACCCGCTGTTTTTGGTGCAGTGGATAAATGACGTCGCCACAAATATGTACAATGCACCATCTCTGGTAACTTCTGATGTTATTGGTCAAAGCCGACGGGTTGTTTCCCATTCGTCTATAATCCCCATGAAGTTTTGTTACTACTAAGCCACTGCCACAGTAGTCAACTCAACGAAATTCCTGACACGCAGCAATGCCTTTGAGAACTTTCAACTGCTATGCGCAAACGGCTGTAGGTAAGAACGGTAGCCGTCTGTAGACCTAGGAAAAGGCGTTGCCATAGAGACGTTTACAAAATTGCGTTGTGGCCACGCGCAGCAGCTGCGCACAGAAACTGTGCGGTGTACAGTACTTACTGATTTTTACATTATGCATATTTGTTTGTACGACTGTTTCATAATTTCGAAGGTGTTTTCACGAACACATGGAAATGAGAATTTTTCGTTATTACTCTACAACCAGTTTTTAGTTTTTAATAGCAAAGTGGCAAAATGAATACTCAGTCAGTGCAGGGTTGTCATCTTGTACGAAATAATTATAGTGTTATAAAGGACAACATTGGGAAACGGTTTAGTTAAGTCTTGTCTCTTAGTAAAATTATTTTTCAGAGTAGAGCTTACCTCCGGACTACGTGTATTTTTCTTTTGTTGTTGTCACGGTTTTGGCAATAAAATACTGCAAGTTGATGATTCAGTATATCTTGCAGTACTTGCTATATTATTCCTCTTTTGTCATTTCGTCAGTACAAGAATAACGAACGACTTTGAGAGAATTTGATTGCATGTAGGGCACATTTCGTAATGTTTACATCACTGTTGATGTTTATTTGACTTTCTAACGTTACGTAAATCGACGTCACTGCTTACTGTTTTATTGCGTTCTGTTCAGCTTTACACAACAGCTATTGTGCCTGTTCCCATTCACTAGTCCCCACCAGTTACCATTGTTATCTGCTCCACTGCACTCTTTTACCTTGTACTACTATGTTATTGTCAGACGTCTTTTGTAGTGTTGTTTCCTGCTGTTACCGACACGGGATGCCCGTCCCCCGGTAGCTGGGTGGTGAGCGCGACAGGATGTCAATCCTAAGGGCCCGGCTCGACTCTCGGCTGGGTCGGAGAATTTCTCCGATCCGGGACTGGGTGTTGTGTTGTCCTAGTCATCATCATTTCATCCCCATCGACGCCCCAAGTGGCCAAAGTGGCGTCAAATCGAAAGACTTGCACCCGGCGAACGGTCTACCCGACGGGAGGCCCTAGTCACACGTCATTTACATTTACCGACACGAGATTTCGTATTTCCGAATTTATAGTGGAACGGTGTATCTTCTGTCTTGAAATTATGGACGCGCCGGCTGCGATAGTGTGTGTGTGAGTTTCTTTTTTACTTCTCTGACTGGTGGCATTTAGCCACTTATTGCAAGTGGAAACCTCGAGAAAATTTTATTAATTTTTTAACTTTTATTTATCTCCTTGATGATTCATCTTTCCCGTACTAAATCATCATAGGACCATTTTGGAATAAAATTGTAAGATAATTAGGGGCGAAATTTAATGCGAAGTGAAAAATTCAAGATTCTATATAGGAAAAAAGAGGGAAAAATAATAGAAACGTCGGAAATTTTACATTAATTTTTTTCCGAGCAGAGAATTAAAAACTAGCCAGAATGTAGACTGTGCTGGAAGTAATACACTGTCCAGTTATATTAATTTGACCACCTGTCAAAAACTTGAATAAGCAACTTTCACAGCACATACCGCTGCAAGACGTGCGGAAAGAGAGTCAATGAGGTTTTCGAAGGTACCAGCAGCAGCCATGTGGAACCATGCCGACCCCAGTGCTGTGGCCAGCTGTGCCAGGTTTCTCTGTCCAGGATCCATAGCTCGAACAGCCCAATCGATGTGGTCCCACTGATTTTCGACTGGGTTTTAATCCGGAGAGTTTGGTGGCCAGGCGTCACTGTAGACTTACCCTGGTGTTCTCCGAACCACAGACACACAATGGGATCCGTGTGACACATTGCATTGTCATGCTGATAGGTGACATCGTGCAACGAAAAACAAACTGCATGTAGGGGTGGACGTAGTCCCTAAGGATAGAAGAATGCTTGTGTTGATCCATTGAGCCTTCCAAAATGACCAGATCATGCAGCGAATGCCACGAAAACATTCCTCAGGTCTGGACCTTTCCGACGATTTGCTTTCATCTACATCTACATCCATACTCCGCAAGCCACCTGACGGTGTGTAGAGGATGGTATCTTCAGTACCTCTGTCGGTTCTCCCTTCTATTCCAGTCTCGTATTGTTCGTGGAAAGAAAGATTATCGGTATGCCTCTGTGTGGGCTCTAATCTCTCTGATTTCATCCTCATGGTCTCTTCGCGAGATATACGTAGGAGGGAGCAATATACTGCTTGACTCCTCGGTGAAGGTATGTTCTCGAAACCTCAACAAAAGCCCGTACCAAGCTACTGAGCGTCTCTCTTGCAGAGTCTTCCACTGGAGTTTATCCATCATATCCGTAACGCTTTCGTGATTACTAAATGATCCTGTAACGAAGCGCGCTGCTCTCCGTTGGATCTTCTTTATCTATTCTACCAGCCCTATCTGGTACGGATCCCACACCGGTGAGCAATATTCAAGCAGTGTGCGAACAAGTGTACTGTAACCTACTTCCTTTGTTTTCGGACTGCATTTCCTTAGGATTCTTCCAATGAATCTCAGTCTGGTATCTGCTTTGCCGACTATTAATTTTATATGGTCATTCCATTTTAAATCACTCCTAATGACTACTCCCAGATAGTTGATGGGATTAACTGCTTCCAGTTGCTGACCTGCTGTATTGTAGCTAAATATAAAGGATCTTTCTTTCTATGTATTCGCAGCACATTACACTTGTCTACATTGAGATTCAATTGCCATTCCCTGCACCATGCGTCAATTCGTTACAAATTCTCCCGCATTTCAGTACTATTTTCCATTGTTACAACATCTCGATATACTACTGCATCATCTGCAAAAATCATCAGTGAACTTCCGATGTTATCCACAAGGTCATTTATGTATATTGTGAATAGCAATGGTTCTATGGTCACTCTTACTTCGGATGACGTCTCTCTATCGAGGGTGACGTGCTGCGTTCTGTTATCTAGGAACTCTTCAATCCAATCACACAATTGGTCTGATAGTCCATATGCTCTTACTTTGTTCATTAAACGACTGTGAGAAACTGTATCAAACGCCTTGCGGAAGTCAAGAAACACGGCATCTACCTGGGAACCCGTGTCTATGGCACTCTGAGTCACGTGGACGAATAGCGCGAGCTGGGTTTCACCTGATCGTCTTTCTCGAAACCCATGTTGATTCCTACAGAGTAGATTTCTAGTCTCCAGAAAAGTCATTATACTCGAACATAATTCGTGTTCCAAATTCTACAACTGATCAACGTTCCACGCCGCACACGTCAACGACCATCTGTCCGATGGAGCATGAAACGTGGCTCATCTAGCAGGCCGAGGTGGCCGAGTGGTTCTAGGCGCTACAGTTTGGAACCGCGCGACCGCTACGGTCGCAGGTTCGAATCCTGCCTCGGGCATGGATATGTGTGATGTCCTTAGGTTAGTTAGGTTTAAGTAGTTCTAAGTTCTAGGCGACTGATGACCTCAGACGTTAAGTCCCATAGTGCTCAGAGACATTTGAATTTGTGGTTCATCTGAAAATACCACCTGTGGCCTCTCGGTGGACGTCCAGTTGCGGTATTAGCTTGCTAATTCAAGCCTTCGTCGCCGATGAACAGCAGTCAGCTTGGGTGCATGAACAAGGCGCCTGATGCGGAGGCCCATCCGCAGCAACGTCCGCTGAACGGTCGTTGAGAAGACACTCTTGCTAGCCCCTTGGTTCATTTGGGCGGGCATTTGCTAAACAGTTTCACCTCTATTCGCCCGTACATATCTCTGTATTCGTCGTTAACCCCTATGGGCTGTGATGCACAACAGTTACCTCGGCACAGGTTTTTGATAGCGTCATTTTACCATGCACTGCATACTTTAACCATGGCGGCACGCTCGATTTCGGAACTGCTTCCACTTTTGATCCGAAGCCAGTGACCATGTACTCTTGGTCATCAGATAAATCGCCCTATTTTCCGCATTACAACAACTGCACTATTTTCCGCGTTCTTCCGACAAGTTTATATACCCTCCGCCGGCCGCTGTGGCCGAGCGGTTCTAGGCGCTTCAGTCTGGAACCGCGCTGCTGCTATGGTCGCACGTTCGGATCCTGCCTCGGGCATAGATGGGTGTAATGTTCTTACGTTAGTTAGGTTTAAGTAGTTCTAAGTCTAGGAGACTGATGACCTCAGATGTTAAGTCCCATAGTGCTTAGAGCCATTTCAACCGTATACCCTCCACTGCTAGGTTTCCACCTGCCTTCTGTGAGTGGGTATTGCCCGTTGAAATCGAACTTAGGTGGTGGTCACGTTAATATGACTATATCTTAACGTCCGTCAGTTGTAGAATTTTGGAACACGTATTGTGTTCGAGTATAATGACTTTTCTGGAGACTAGAAATAAACTCTGTAGGAATCACATGGGTTTCGAAAAAGACGATCGTGTGAAACCCAGCTCGCGCTGTTTGTCCACGAGACTCAGAGGCCCATAGACACGGGTTCCCAGGTAGATGCCGTGTTTCTAGACTTCCGCAAGGCGTTCGATACAGTTCCCCACAGTCGTTTAATGAACAAAGTAAGAGCATATGGTCTATCAGACCAATTGTGTGATTGGATTGGAGAGTTCCTAGATAACAGAACGCAGTATATCATTCTCAATGGAGAGAAGTCTTCCGAAGTACGAGTGTTTTCAAGTGTGCCGCAGGGGAGTGTCGTAGGACCGTTGCTATTCACAATATACATAAATAACCTTGTGGATAACATAGGAAGTTCAGTGAGGCTTTTTGCGGTTGATGCTGTGGTATATCGAGAGGTTGTAACAATGGAAAATTGTAGTGAAATGCAGGAGGATCTGCAGCGAATTGACGCATGGTGCAGGGAATGGCAATTGAATCTCAATGTAGACAAGTGTAATGTGCTGCGAATACATAGAAAGAAAGATCCTTTATCATTGAACTACAATAGAGCAGGTCAGCAACTGGAAGCAGTTAATTCCATAAATTATGTGGGAGTAGGCATTAGGAGTGATTTAAAATGGAATGACCATATAAAATTAATCGTCGGTAAAGCCGATGCCAGACTGAGATTCATTGGAAGAATCCTAAGGAAATGCAGTCCGAAAACAAAGGAAGTAGGTTACAGTACACTTGTTCGCCCAATGCTTGAATATTACTCACCAGTGTGGGGTCCGTACCAGATAGGGTTGATAGAAGAGATAGAGAAGATCCAACGGAGAGCAGCGCGCTTCGTTACAGGATCATTTAGTAATCGCGAAAGCGTTACGGAGATGATAGATAAACTCCAGTGGAAGACTCTGCAAGAGAGACGCTCAGTAGCTCGGTACGGGCTTTTGTTGAAGTTTCGAGAACATACGTTCACCGAGGAGTCAAGCAGTATATTGCTCCCTCCTACGTATATCTTGCGAAGAGACCATGAGGATAAAATCAGCCCACACAGAGGCATACCGACAATCTCTTTCCACGAACAATACGAGACTGGAATAGAAGGGAGAACCCTTTAGAGGTACTCAAAGTAATCTCCGCCACACACCGTCAGGTGGCTTGCGGAGTATGGATGCAGATGTAGATAGATGTAGACCATGAATAAATTAACATATTACGCGTTCTAACGAGTAACTACTAACGAACTTTCAGGAAGTTTAAAACCAAGTGCCTGATCTCTGTTACTATAACATAAATCTTCACGTGCAGATCTGAACTGATACACCGCGAGAATACTTGAGCGAAATATCTGGGAAGTTGCAAGAGAAAATAAATCCGATATGTGGAACAGTAAGGCGTATGCGGAAGAGTGAAGGATCGATGCGACCTGTATCATCTTGAGGAAGTGCGTTCGCCTGAAATGTTGAAGAAAAACACAGAAAATGCAGATCGCGATGGTCAGATGCTGATTTGAACCCTAAAAAGTTGTGTGATTCTAGTGTGTAGACCACTCAGCCATCTCATTAGGTCCACGTCTACATTTCATGTAGCCACTGGGCGAATACATCATGGATCACGTACTCAAATTCAGATTTTGAGTTAATCATGGTATATGTGTTATTTCAGTAAGTTAGCATAACTCTTAAAACATCCTCCATCATCGGTATATGAGGTATGAAATGTAATGAATATATAAAGAGTAATTGGTGAAGATTATAGACAGTGGTATCACTGCCACAGCTAGGGGAGAATATGTTCTACTCATCTGGTAGGAGTTGTTTAGCGCTTGGAGTTGGAGGCGTTAATTATAAATCCAGTAACAAGACAACGAAGTTGGGAAATATTTCTTCATTTTTGTGATATTATTGCAGATGTGCTACACGTACTGGTGGGCACTTTTAATACCACTGAAAGTACAATGCGAGTAATATACTTAGACGATAATAGGAAACAGTTTCCACCGATAAATCTACGAAGATCTTTGAACTGATGTGCAGACTTTGTAGGCGCTGTCACATTAATTGCATCAGCCGTGGAGACATGTAATCAATCATTCCTCTCACACATCGTCAATTAACCTGCTGAGGGCACGTGAGATTTCTCGTACAGTGACGGTTATCTGCTGCAACGACCTTCAGTCCGTTACTCAGTGCGTATACAGATCCAGCCAGAGATAAAAGAACAAACCAAGAGAGGAGAGCTAGATTTTAGCCTTCCGTCGACATCGTAGTCATTAGAGACGGAGCACTGACTCAGGAATATGTCTTGTATTAAAAGAGACATCCTTGAATTCATGCGAAGGGACTAAGAAAACAAAGGCAAAAATTTGTGTAGCTTGGCGGTTACCAGAAATCTGGACCTTTCAAACATAACTGAAGTCTCCGCGAGCTGGGCAGCTGAAAATGTTAGTGTACTATGCTTTGTTTTAATTTCCAGTCCAACTTTGACATGTACAAGTCAAAAGAAACGGGATAAGGCTGTATACTGTTACATGTTCCGCTATCCTAAAAATTTGTGGGATTATTGCTGCAACTACCTCTGCTCTCAGAATGTGATTTTCACTTAGGAGCAGAGTGTGGGGTGATATGAAACTTCCTGGCAGATTAAAACTGTGTGACGGACCGAGACTGGAGTTCGGGACCTTTGCCTTTAGCGGGCAAGTGCCCAACCGACCAAGCTGCCCAAGTACGCTTCACAGCCCGATTTTCACAGCTTTACTTCCACCAGTACTTCACTTCTATCTTCCAAACTGTCACCCCTCCCCTGCTCCCCCCCCCCATCCCCTCCCCCCCTCCAGAGGTCCCTTGGCGACCCCTGCTTGGAGGCACAGTATGGCCTATATCACTCAAACGCTCAGAGAGGTCAAAATGACCCATTTCGGTTTTGAAGAATGATTCAACCAACATTTACTTTGGTGAAATTTATTTATTCGACACATACTTTCATTATATTAAAAACAGTGCATTTCGCCTAATTGGTTATCACTTTCTTCCAGTTTTACTTTTAACGCCCAGAAGGGTCATATTGACCCCTGTAGAAAAGAACTATTATTTTGTTAATAGTTATGCCATACATTTATCTCATGCATTCTCAAGCCTCGGTTACTTTACTCTGTAGTGCAATAATTTATTTTCGTTCATGTTATTCCTGTATGAAATGACAACAATGGACTCGCTACACCATTGTTCGTCATTCCCTTGTAAGAACCAGTCATTCAAAGGTGATTGTGAGCTGAAGATTGAAATGCACCGGAAAGAGTATTTACGAGATGAAGAGATTCTCGCAGAGTTACAAAGGGTTGTGGAGTGTGATTCAAATGGTGGCGAACTTTTTTCTGATGATCCAGAGGAAGAGTTTTTGCTGCAGACATTGAGAGAAGGTGAATCATCTAATACTAATAATTCTGATTCTGCAGGTACAGATAATGGAAGTTTACAGTGTAGTAAGTATATTATTGTTATCGCTGTTAATTTATAATCGTCATATTATTATCTACATATAATGTTACTGAACTTAATTTAGATTTTATGGTGACTTTCTTACATTTGTTCTATTATTCGTGCTCTATAGATCGAAAAGAATCATGTAGCAGAAGAGGAGATAATCCTGTTCTTCCGAGTGTAGAACAAGTGACTGCTTCCTCATCGTCTGATGAAAGACGTAAAGAAGTTCCTCCTGAGGGAACAGTCTGGATAGAAGCAGTGCCGATTTCACAAGTGGGCGTCTTCCGAATCACAATATTTTGAGAGACTCTCCTGGACCTACACGACATGCAAAAAGAAATGTAAGTGATGAGCTTGTATAAAGTACTTAGCACTTGTTCATAGACAATTATATGATCAAACATATCTTGAAATGTACTATAACAGAGGCACACAGAGTGCTAGGAATGACAGCAGGTCAATGACCACGGAAGAACTAGAAGCATTTATTGCAATTATTTATGCTCGTGGTGTGAATGGTTGCCGAAGTACAGACCTTCACAGATTATGGTCAGATTCCTGGTGCCCACCATTTTGTGTGGAAGTCATGAGAAGAAATAGATTCTGTGAGATTGAAATTCCTGAGGTTCGACGAGACGTCTACACGCTTCGTGCGATTACAGAATGATAATTTTGCATTTCTGCTGTCAGAAACAAATCCATAGAAAACTATATAAGGTGTTACAAAACTGGAAGTGCCATAACAATAGACGAGAAGCTTTTTCCAAGTAAAACTAGATGCCCGTTCACACAATTCATGGCTTCAAAGCCTGACAAGTATGAGCAAAAATACTTGCTAGCTGTAGATCTTGAAAGCAATAGTATACTCAATGGTTGCCCTGTACTGATGTGTCTTATGGAACCATTTCTGGGCAAAGGCAGAAACATCACTACAATTACTTCACTTCACTCAAGCTAGCAAAAAAATTGAAAGAAAACTCAATCTCCATTGTAGGAACAGTAAATAAAGCAAGAAGAGAAATACCACATGCTCTGAAGTCCTTGAAGAGTCCTCTGTATTCCGCAAAAGTTTTAAAGCATGATGATATTTCCTTGGCAGTCTATCAAGGAAAGAAAGCAAAAAAAAAAAAGTACTAGTGGGCCTAATATCTTCCCTTCATCCTAGTGTTACCATAAATGAGAAAAAACTCCACAAACTGTATACTATTACAAAAAAACAAAATTTGGGGTTGACTAAGTAGACAAAATGCTGAGGTAGTATTCAGTCAAGGCTTCCTCAAGAAGATGGCCAGTGCACTCCTACAATATTCTTGACGTAGCAAGAATAAATGCATATGTAGTATTGAGGGCTGTTACCGGGAAAAAGGTCATAAGAAGACATTTTATTCAGCAGCTTGCAGATGAACTACACTCTGGAAAAATGAAGACGAAATGGCACGGGAGCACCGTAAATGTCAAGTTCTCAAATTCTGCAAATGTAATAAAACTATTTCCAAGTGCAGTGTTTGTAAGAAGATGGTTTGTGGAAAATGTACAATGGAAACTGAATACGAATGAGTCATTTGCTCAAAACAAGGAAGTAGCTGAGGTTTCTGTACATATGAAAAGTTCAATTTTTTATGAATTTAGAACAAAGAAAAGCATATCACATGCTTACACTTGTTTCGATATTACAAGGTTTAGTAAAATTTGTATATACGTCAATAAATAATATAATTTGTGTCTGTTCCTTTTATTCACAACCCTGTATCTAAAATTTATATAAGTCCTGCAAACGTTAAAATATAATAAATGCTTAAAATTTCGAAATAATAGTTCAGAAAACTTTTCTTAAATGGTAGGGGTCAAAATGACCCGTCTGGGCATTCGTGGGGGCGGGCAAAGTCTGGGCGTCCGAGTGCTATACCCTTTCCACCATTTCATTCCCATCATTCTTTTTCATTTCTCGATTTTAATGCCTTGTCTTGACTGGTCTTTTAACGACTTGCCTGTGCTGTCTTCTTTCTAGGCTTTCATCTCTCTTTTTTATTGTATTATTCACACTTAGCCTTCCCAGGATTTGCCTTTCGTTTCCTTCCTTTGACGACCACTCCTGGTTGGCCACTTAACGGATGAAGGGGCTTATGATTTTGCAGTTTAATCCCTTTCACTCCAAACCAACCAACCAGACTGGTGGAAGAACTAATTGTTTACTTTTCATTGTCTGCACATCAATGTTTTAAGACGTTCACTATATTCCCAATGTCAGAAGTATGTCTGCCTAAATCTGTGAGAGCCTTTTGATAGCTTGTAGAATTCTTCAGCATTGTCGATGGCCTGTTTTCTTCCTTGCGATCGAATGCAGGATTGTTGTCGCAGCCGGTCATAGCATGAAAAGCAGGTAAGGATTTTGCTTGAGCGATTCTGTTGTTTCATACAGACGTGAAACAATATAACGGCTGGAATTACCAATGCCAACATCCACCGAAATCTTTATGGAACTTTTTACAAGCTCCATATTCCCAAGCATTACAATTTATTCAGTGTTGAATACTGAGTAAATATTCCCCCTCGTTAACTAATTTGACAAACGTGATAAAAATCCTAGTATCTGATCTCTCGTGTTCTTGACAGGTTAGATCTTCATTAACTGTTTAACAGTACCATAATCAACGCAGTATTCATAACAGATGTCATGATTAATATGGATAGTTTTGCTCACGTTAATCTACGCCTTGTCCTGTAGTGACCAACTAATAATTAAAAATTTGACAACAGCTTCTTTAAACTTTATATTTCTCAATTATTTGGCGAAATACGAAGGTCTGACTTGATGGGTTCGTGAGATATGAATCGGAGGACAAGATCAAAACAAGTAAATAGCAGTGATCAGCATGAGACCGTAACAAGCGGTTGAAAGTTCTTTCCGTTTTTGGAAGTAAAGGTGACATCGGAAATGTCTCTCGTGTCAACCTTTTCATCTCATAGTAGCAAAAATGAGATCGACAGGAAGTGCAAAATGGCTAAGCAGGGATGGCTAGAGGACAAATGTAAGGATGTAGAGGCTTGTCTCACTAGGGGTAAGATAGATACTGCCTACAGGAAAATTAAAGAGACCTTTGGAGAGAAGAGAACCACTTGTATGAACATCAAGAGCTCAGATGGCAACCCAGTTCTAAGCAAAGAAGGGAAGGCAGAAAGGTGGAAGGAGTATATAGAGGGTTTATACAAGGGCGATGTACTTGAGGACAATATTATGGAAATGGAAGAGGATGTAGATGAAGATGAAATAGGAGATAAGATACTGCGTAAAGAGTTTGACAGAGCACTGAAAGACCTGAAACAAGGCCCCGGGAGTAGACAACATTCCATTAGAACTACTGATGGCCTTGGGAGAACCTGTCATGACAAAACTCTACCATCTGGTGAGCAAGATGTATGAGACAGGCGAAATACCCACAGACTTCAGGAAGAATGTAATAATTCCAATCCCAAAGAAAGCAGGTGTTGACAGATGTGAAAATTACCGAACTATCAATTTAATAAGTCACAGCTGCAAAATACTAACGCGAATTCTTTACAGACGAATGGAAAAACTGGTAGAAGCGGACCTGGGGGAAGATCAGTTTGGATTCCGTAGAAATGTTGGAACACGTGAGGCAATACTAACCTTACGACTTATCTTAGAAGAAAGATTAAGAAAAGGCAAACCTACGTTTCTAGCATTTGTAGACTTAGAGAAAGCTTTTGACAACGTTAACTGGAATACTCTCTTTCAACTTCTGAAGGTGGCAGGGGTAAAATACAGGGAGCGAAAGGCTATTTAAAATTTGTACAGAAACCAGATGGCAGTTATAAGAGTCGAGGGGCATGAAAGGGAAGCAGTGGTTGGGAAAGGAGTGAGACAGGGTTGTAGCCTCTCCCAGATGTTATTCAATCTGTATATTGAGCAAGCAGTAAAGGAAACAAAAGAAAAATTCGGAGTAGGTATTAAAATTCATGGAGAAGAAGTAAAAACTTTGAGGTTCTCCGATGACATTGTAATTCTGTCAGAGACAGCAAAGGACTTGGAAGAGCAGTTGAACGGAATGGACAGTGTCTTGAAAGGAGGATATAAGGTGAACATCAACAAAAGCAAAACGAGGATAATGGAATGTAGTCAAATTAAATCGGGTGATGCTGAGGGGATTATATTAGGAAACGAGACACTTAAAGTAGTAAAGGAGTTTTGCTATTTGGGGAGCAAAATAACTGATGATGGTCGAAGTAGAGAGGATATAAAAGGTAGACTGGCAATGGCAAGGAAAGCGTTTCTGAAGAAGAGAAATTTGTTAACATCGAGTATAGATTTAAGTGTCAGGAAGTCGTTTCTGAAAGTATTTGTATGGAGTGTAGCCATGTATGGAAGTGAAACATGGACGATAACCAGTTTGGACAAGAAGAGAATAGAAGCTTTCGAAATGTGGTGCTACAGAAGAATGCTGAAGATAAGGTGGGTAGATCGCGTAACTAATGAGGAGGTATTGAATAGGGTAGGGGAGAAGAGAAGTTTGTGGCACAACTTGACTAGAAGAAGGGATCGGTTGGTAGGACATGTTTTGAGGCACCAAGGGATCACAAATTTAGCATTGGAAGGCAGCGTGGAGGGTAAAAATCATAGAGGGAGACCAAGAGATGAATACACTAAGCAGATTCAGAAGGATGTAGGTTGCAGTAGGTACTGGGAGATGAAGCAGCTTGCACAGGATAGAGTAGTGTGGAGAGCTGCATCAAACCAGTCTCGGGACTGACGACCACAACAACGACAACAGTAGCACTTATAACCGACGTCCTCGATTATTTGCTGGATGTATTCCGATATGGCTTCCTCTACAGTTTTTACTCTCTACAGCTCCCTCTAGTACCATGGAAAGTATTCCCTGATGTCGTAATAAATGTATTATCATTCTGTTTCTTCTTCTTGCCAATGTTTTCTATATATCCCTTTCCACACCAACCCTGCGTAGAACCTCCTCATCCCTTACCTTATGAGTTCGCCTAATTTTGAACATTTTTCTGTAGCACTGTAAATTGCTTCTGCGCTTCTGTTACGATTTTAACACAGACCATGCTTCGCTACCATACAATTCTGTGCTCCAACGTACAGTCTAAGAAATTTATTCCTTAAATTCGATACTAACAGACTTCTCTCTGTCAGGAATGCCCCTTTTGCCATGGCTACTCCGCTTTCTACGTCCTCCTTGCTCCGTCCATCATGGATTATTTTGCTGCACAGGTAGCAAAGCTCCTTAACTTCGTTTACTTCGTGATAACCAATTCTGATGTTAATTCTCGTTGTTCTCAGTTTTGATGCTTTTCATAACTTTCGTCTTTCTTCGATTTACTCTGTCAGTATTCCGTACTGATTAAACTGTTGATTCCATTCAACAAACACTGTAATTCGTCTTCATTTTCACTCAGGATAGCAATATCAGCGAATCTTATCATCAATATCCTTTCACCCTGAATTTTAATGCCACATTAAATTTCTGTCGTTGTCTCTCCGATTTATACATTGACAATTAGCGGCGAAAGACCACATCCCTTCTTTCAACCCTTTTTAATCCGAGCACTTCGTTCTTGGTCTTCCAGTGTTATTGTTCTCTCTTGATTCTTATCCATATTGTACCCGTCTTCGCATTTGGTAGTGGAATTCACGTTGCAGTCCTAATGTTAACGCCCTTGCTTTTAATTTCACAGAAGGCTATTTTGACCTTCCTGTATACTGAGTCAGTCCTTTGGACAATGATTTCCTTTTCGATTTCTTCATATTTTCATACAGCTTTCCCACCTTAGCTTGCCTGAACTTTCTGTTTATTTCATTCCTATTCTTGTACTTTATTATTTCATCGACCAACTGAAGTATTTCTTATGTTACCCTGGTTTCTTCGCAGTTACCTGGTTTGTACCTATGTTCTTCTTTCCAAATGCTGTGATCTCCCTTTTCAGACGTGTCCATTTCTCTTAAAGTGAACTGCCTACTGAACTATTCATTATCGCAGTATCTGTAGCCTCAAACACCTTCAAGCGTATGTCTTCATACTTTCGTATTTCCGTATCCAACTCTTTTGTGCACTGATTTTTCCTGACTAGTCTCTTAAACTTCAGCCTACTCTTCATCATTACTAAATTGTGATCTGAATCGCTGTCTGCACCTGGGTACGCCTTAAATCCAATATCTGATTTCAGAATCTGTCTGACCCTTGATGTAATCTAGCTGAATTCTTCCCGCATTTCCCGGCCTTTTGCAAGCGTACCTCCTCCTCTTGTGATTCGCTATTACTAGCTGAAATTTACTGTAGAATGCAGTTGACCTTTCTCCTGTTTCATTCGTTCTGCCATGCGCATATTTTCTCGTAACTCTTTCTTCTACTCCTTCCCCTGCGACGGCCGGTGTGGCCGTGCGGTTCTAGGCGCTTCAGTCTGGAACCACGTGACCGCTGCGGTCGCAGGTTCGATCCTGCCTCGGGCATGGATGTGTGTGATGTCCTTAGGTTAGTTAGGTTTAAGTAGTTCTGAGTTTTAGGGGACTGATGACCTCAGATGTTAAGTCCCATAGTGCTCACAGCCATTTGAACCATTTGAACCTTCCCCTGCAACCACGTTCATATTCACCATGACTATTAGATTTTCATCTCCCTTAACGTACTGAATTATCCGTTCAACATTCTCATATACGTTCTCTGTCTCTTCGTCTTCATTGTGCGACGTCCGCATGTATACCTGAACTGTCGTTGTCGGCGTTGGTATGCTGTCGATTCTGATGACAACAGATCAATCATTGATCTGTTCACAGTAATTCACTCTCTACCCTGCTTTCCTATTCGTAACGAGTCCTACTTTCATTATATCATTTTCTACTGCTGCTGAAACAACCCTATACTCATCTGACCAGAAATCCTTGTATTCTTTCAATCTCACTTCACTGACCCCCCATTATGTCTAGATTCAGCGGTAGCATTCCCCTTTCCGGATTTTCTACCTTCCCCACCACGTTCTTATCTCTTACGCTCCGACTCATAAAACATTATCCTTTCATGGGATATTCAGTCTTTTTCTCATGGTCAGATCCCCCTTCGCATTCCCATTCCCGAGATCCGAATCGGGATTCAAGCAGGCTGCTTGTCCTGTGGATATACATTATGCGGCCTTAAAGCAGTGATTTCCATTGCTTTCTGCATCCTCATGCCGTTAATTATTGCTGATTCTTCCGTCTTTTAGAGGCAGATTCCCATCCCAGGGGCCAGAGAGTGCCCTGAACTTCTGTCCGTTCCTCCTCTTTCTAAGCCGGTCGCTGTGGTCGAGCGGTTATAGGTGTGTGATGTCTTTAGATTAGTTAGGTTTAAGCAGTGCTAAGTCTAGGGGGCTGATGACCTCAGATGTTAAGTCCTATAGTGCTTAGAGCCACAAGGTCTTTGTCAGAATGTTGATGACTTATGTCGAAAATCTTTGACCGTCATTGCTGATGATTTATATTCAAAATTTAAACAGTGGTGGTGCCTTTTGATTACTAGTCAAGGAGGCTACCCCTAGAGGGTTACCTACTCTGACGAGTTTATACGGTTTTGGCCGTAGAACGGTGAGACATAGTTTTTATTTTGGGCTCTGGTACTAGTAGGAAAACGTGAGTCTTTGCTGGAGGCATCATTCTGGAGAGGAGCATTCGTTTGTACTTCATCTGCTTGCGACTTTATAGCGATTCTGCCTTTTCTCTTTTTTCGCCTTTAGCAAAACTGGTTAAAAGCTTTGTTGCATCCAGTTGCAGTTATCGTTGGACGACATGAAGTGGCGTCTAGTTTCAGAAGTAAGTTACGTACACATTAATACACTGCCGCGAAGAAAAATTTGTATGCCTGTTTAGAGGTTTCCAATTCATTCAAGATTTATTGCTGCAACTGTGCATGTGGAGTACGTGAAATGATTACATTAACATATCAGTAGCACAAGCGGTTCTGAGGTACCAGGTATCGACCCAGGCCGAAGCACCCATGTTAGTACATAGAGCAGCCTCCACAGGCGGCAATACAGGCGCTGACTCTGGCGTCCAGTCATCGTACAGAAGGCAAGTACTGACCTGGGACACATTATGCCACGCCTGCTCGACCTGTTGACGTAGTTCCGTTAACGTTATTGGTCGACGAGTAGCACGAGTCGCTTCTCGTCCCGTCATAACTCTGGACTGGAGACAAGTCCGCATATCGTGGTGGTGGCCAAGGGAATTGCTGCACATCTTGCAGAAATCATTAACGTGTGGGAACACCACATCACCTTCTTGTTGCAAGAACGGCTAAAGAATCGGTCTACCAACATCCTGCACCAACCTAGTGCTTGTCAGCGTCCCCTCCAGAAGCGCCAAAAGTGAACGACAGTTTTATCTTATCGCACCCTAGACCATGAGGTCTGGCGCGGGGCTAGGTTGTTTTGGACGAATGGAGTCTACGAGACAGAGCTCAGCCGGTCTACGCCGTACGTGCAAACGATCATCACTTGATTGCAGGCAGAATCTGCTTTCATCGCTGAAGATCATGGCACGCCATGTCAAGTGATCCTCTGACGGCACCAGTCGATACTCTGTTGTGAGTGGAAGACGGGCTACATGTGTGTGCGCCCCTAGTCCCACTGCTAGTAACAGCTTGGTAACAGTTGATGTTGACAAGTCTGGGCTCACAAGCTTTTATCTGTGCTGTGGCAGCTGTAAGATCTGCTACTGCTGCCCTTACAATAGAACGAACCTTGGGGGAGGGGAAGGGGGGGGGGGGAGGGGAGGGGAGGGGGGGAATCAGTGTAGCGTGATCGTCCAGAACCTCTACTGTGGGTGTGAGGAAATTCACATGAACATTGATACCATCATCGTTGCAATACTGACACAGAACGTCCAATTTGTTTGACAACTCTCCGAAAGGACTATCGCGACACTCGGAAGGCCACTATTTGACCTCTTTCAAACTCACTCAGTTGGGTGTAAGAAGCTCGATTGCTTTACCGTGGCACGGTTGCCTGCTTGCGTCACACGTTTGCATCGCACTGAGCTTTCTGGCTGTGGGCATTCTCTATTAAAAGGTGCACAGACGGCGCTCTTGTTGCCGTGCCACTACGCTATCTGTTGACGGACGACCCTGAAACCATTATCAGTACATCTACTATCCCACAGGTGGCATATGCCGTCATTGGTTCAAAACTGACATTGTCTTTCTAGGCGTACTAAATGTTTTTCAGGCACTGTTTCATGAAAAGACAATAATGTTTGAGAAACGCAAAAAATGCTACAAAGATACGTAAAATCTTTTCAGATTTCCTCACTTGCGTCCAGAAGTTAAAAAAGTGGGTCCATGCAGTATGAAGGGAATGCTGGACTCTATCGAAATATTGTGTCAGTTGCAGCAATCAAAAGACTGCTGTGTCTTTCGTCCAGGAGCTGATATACAGCTGCTGAAAGATTGACTCTGTACCGGGTATACTTAGTTTTTTCCTGTCCGTATGCAAGTGAAAATCAATCAGAGAATGTAACTTATTCAGAATACGGTAACAGTTTCTGAGATAAAACCATTTATTTAAATAACAACAACGACACATATCGCTGTTAATCGTTCTTTATGTGGTAGCCTGTAAATATTACTGAGAAAATTTTTAATTTTGTTTTAGGAAATGAATGATATCCAGATAATGAATACTTTACGTGAACGCGTTGTGAGCCATGCCAAATGTGTTGCAAGTGTGCGGGATTCCACGAGTAGTCTGGTTTTGCGCCTGATTGATCTGACCGATACAGTTACGGCGACAGATTACTCATCAGGAGCCAGTGATGATTAAATTACGCAACTGAATTTAATAAAACGTCATCTGTTACGGGGTTCTGAGCCGAGAGAGTCTCACTGAACTTCTTACTGCTCGTACCTAGGGACATGTGATTCAGGGATACAAAGGGAAAATAATTGAGTAATATTTTATATTTATAATTTATTCCACAGCTGATACTTTAAATATCGAAGGGATTAAACACTCATTGCTAACAATCAAAATTACGTAGTACATAGATAGTTAAACTAATGACACAAACTAGTTGTTAGCAAGGTTCTGAGATGGAGAGGGACGGCAATTTGGTTACGACGATTCGCTATTATTGTTATCAAACAGCGAACTTATATGACAGGTATGCAGTGATTGCAAGACATCTTAATGGGACAGAGCGAGATATAGAGGATTCACCGCTTCCATACAAGTTAACAAGTTATCGCCCCTACCCATCCCTGTCATACTGGTTCTGCAATGTATTCTACTCGATGTAACGGTCCGTCTTGAATGCTATTATGTCTTTATTTTAAAAAAATACAACTTAACTCTTTTGAAGCACTACGATCATCAGAATCTGTCAATACACAGAACAAGTGAGATGTAATATTCCTACAATAATAGCAAGAAAACATTGTGTAAAAACAGAACGAAGACATTGCACATTTAAAAAGTCTATAAACTGTACACTAAAGTGACAATAGTCATAGGATACCTCCTAATATCGTATCGGACCTCCTTTTTCCCAGCGTTAGTGCAGCAGCTTGAAGTAGCGTAGACTCAACAACTCGTTGGAATCCCCCTGCAGAAATACTGAGCCATGCTGACTCTGTAGCCGTCTGTAAGTGTTGCCGGTGCAGGATTTTGTGCACAGACTGACGATTATGTCCCATAAATGTTCGATGGGATTCATGGTGGGCGATCTGGGTGGCCAGATCATTCGCTCCAATTGCCGAGAATGTTCTTCAAACCAACTGCAAACAATTGTGGATCGGTGACATGGCACATTGTCATCCATAAAAATTCCACCTTGTTTGGGAAAATGAAGTCCATGAATCGCTACAAATGGTCTCCAAATAGCTTAACCTAACTATTCCTAATCAATAATCGGTTCACTTGGACCGGGGGACCCAATCCATAGCCCACACCATTATGCAGCCACCACCAGCTTCCACGTACCTTGTCGACAACTGGAACCCATGGGTGCTTTGTGTTTTTGCCACACTTGAAACCTACCATCAGCTCTTACCAACTGAAATCTGGCCTCATCTGACCAGGCCCGGTTTTCCACTCGTCTAGGGTCCAACCATTATAGTCACGACTTCAGGAGAGGCGCTGTAGGTGATTTCTTGCTGTTAGCAAAGGCAGTCACGTCCGTCGTCTGTTGCCATAGCTCACGGATGCCAAATTTCGCCGCATTGTCGTAACGGAAACGTTCATTGTTCGTCCCACATTGATATATGCGGTAATTTCATGCAGTGTTGCTTGTCTGTTAGCACTGACAACTCTACGCAATCGCTGCTACTCCTGGTTGTTAAGCGAAGGCCGTCGGGCAGTCTCGGCACACTCTTGATACAGTGGATCCGGGAATTTTGAATTCCCTAACGATTTCCGAAACAGAATCTTCCATGCGTCTAACTCCAACTTCCATTCCACATTCAAAGTCTGTTAACTACTGTCGTCTGGGAATGATCACGTTAGACATCTTTTCATACAAAACACTTGAGTAAAAATCACAGCTTCGCCAGTGCACTGCCCTTTTATACCGTGTGTACGTGATATGGTACTACGGCAATCTGCTTATGTGCGTCTCGCCATCCAATCACTTTTATCCCCTCAGTGTATTACATCTCATTTGTTAAGTTTATCTGAGGGATTCTGATGATGGCTCTGACCGAAACGTGTTAAGGTGTACTTCCTTTTTTTAAACAAAACGATGCAATAGCGATGAAGACAGACAGTTACACTGACTAGCGATAATGAATGAGGACTCCTACATGGATTTTATGTCATTCACCGACAAAACAATGTATTCTTACTGTCACCAATCACAATCAGCCTCTAACTGTAGCGGAATGGCTCAAGAAAGCCCTCTCTCCGGTAGTTGGGTGTCTGCTCTTCTGAGTTCATTCATTTCCGAGTCCCAGGGTCCAAAATTGTGACGCCACATGTATCTTGTTCTGGACTCCAAACAGAATGTATGCAAATTTCCCGACCCACCTGCTGAAACTCGAGTGTCTGCGACTGTCTGGTTCTGCTCTCAAGGTCCGAATCTTCATCGATATGCAAAAGCGCACTTCATTGTGCCTGGCTATAGTTGTTGCGTGCCTAAAATTTCTGTCAATCGCCTAATTTGGCGTCAATACTGGCCATTGGTGTAATTTTGTAATGCCTTCCATCCTCCATCCTGCAGCGCTATAAAAGCTCCCCCTACGATCGACTTCTTTAGCGACCATCTGTCTTAAAAAAAGAAACTAAGGTCCTATGTCACACGCCGCACGCCAATTACAGACCATCCTTTTCCCCGCCGGCGGGATATCGCTATTGTGGGAAACAAAAAGAAAAAAAAACCTACTCTCTCCACATCCGCTGGTCGATCCACCAGCCATGCAATAAAATCAGTCAGTGGTGTTTTGTCACGTTTTCTTTTAAACCACTCAGTCACATACCAACGAGACAGCCAATCCCAAAGCCCCACTGAGAGGTTGCTGACCCATCTGACTGTGTGTGGGCACACTGCTACTGCGTGGTAGACCCCACCTTCATCCAGTTACATGGGAACTTGCACCATGCCAAAATAGAAGGGAAAAGGATGGATTGTGGGGTGGCAGGTCACGACTGGCAGGCAGCAGTACACTATTGAAGTAGATGCATCCTGATCGTGCTCCCAACCACTATAAAATCGTAAATCACGAAGGAAAATGTGTCAGGGCAGACCTGCTCAACAGGGGGCGGTGAGGGGGTAGAGGCAGGGGGCGGGGGGGCGGCGTTGGCTGACCGGTCGGCCTGCGAGTGGGTGGTTTAAAGATGTTATCTGCTGTTGTGCTGTTGGAGCCTACCCTGTTGCACATCCAGAGTAACATTTCTCTTAAATCCATCACACCATTGGGAATGTTTTTCTCTATAACCTCAGGATGCCTCATACAGCCCACAGGTTACACTAGGGGAGCAGTGGGGGCTGTGTTTCTATCACCACAAATGTGTCCCATGTACTGTCCTCGGCTCTGGTGATCTGTGGCATGGCGCCAGAATGGAGATTGCCTGGCTACCTGCACAAAGCCCTATTCTTGTGCTTTCCCTTTGGCTGTGGGTTCACTGTCCAGCTTCTTAAACGACACTGCCTACTACATCCCAAAGGAATGACCCCCGTGTCACACCTTCAGTCTCTTTAATGCCAGCCCATCCTTGGCACCACATTGTCCGCCTATACGTAACTTTACACTACATGCAAGAAATACTATCGCAGTAGAGAAGCACAGAGAGTTAGTACTGCCACTGCAGTCTGTCATATTGCTCCTTACGATTCTAAGTGCAATTAGTGTGTTTAATTGTCATTAACATACTAATGTGTTCCATCACCACTTACATGTATGAGATGTGGCTAAATGAACAGATTAGGGACTTCCTATGTGTTTAGATTGTAATATCTCACAAAATTGTGGCTGTCTGGAGAAAAGAGAGAAGACTGCTGGTGAAATTTAAGTGGTGTGAAGAAATATGGAAACCATGATAGAATTGATTTCAGTACTGAAGAAAAAAGCTCTGTAAATGAACATCTTGAAAGTGTACTTCAGGAACACTCTAGTGGTTCTTCTCCATATTTTATTGTTACTTAATTGAAAAGCAGTGCTGCTATAGTAAATTGACTAAGCATTTGGCCCTCACTCGGGATCTTTATTGTTCCTGGGCATACAGATTTGTACACTTGATGTTTCTTTTCCCATACCCTAGTATTCCTTGTGGTTGGGTATATTCTGCAAATTGTGAACCTGGCTGTCTAAAAGTGGTTTTCGGTTATCTAAAACAGAATAAACGTTGGATAATCTTGGATGGTCACCGAATATTGAAAACTTTGCCTCTTAATTCAAGTATCCTGGTAAAGAGAGGAATTTGCGTGCTGAAACTCACTTGTGAAACTTTATCTGAAAAGAAAGTTATTAATTGTGAAGCTGTACATGTGAAGTGGGACTTCATTTTGAAGTTGCATTATCTGCATGCCTATGAGTCTTTCAAATCCACCAGTTAACTTTCTGTTTCACATGTGAATTTCAATAATAAGGAAGTGAATGTCTCCCTCACAGTTCAAACACGTCCCAGTGCTGTTGATGCTACTGAATTTCAAGACGTCTCTCTCACTGTATTTTTCATAAGAATATTGATAAACTGTTTGATGCATACAACTCTGGGACTGTGCATGCCAGGCGCTTCAAACAACCATTGGGCACTGAAGACGCAAACTCTTGGAAAGAATTTCTTTGTTATTCAGTAAACTTCCTTCCAACATTAAGGATTGATTCTACATGTGCATTAGTACATCGATGGAAAACATTTGTGTTGGGATTTTTAATATGCATATATGCTGTCTGCATTGAGACAGTCAACATTTAAAGTATTTACTGACATAAAACTCTCTCATTATCATATAGAACGCTTATTTTTATTGCTTCAGATCTAAGTTTGGTTGGAAGAACAACCCAAAAAACTTGCAGTTTCTGTCTACTCTAAGAACAGTGTTGCTCAAGAACAATATTACTGCAGGTTATAAGGGATCGATGATACAGAGCATGTAAGCTCTTTCTGTGATAGTGAATTTATTTGCCATAAGAGTTCATTAGTTTGCGTTCAATGGATGATTTGTATGTTTAATCATAAAAATTTGAAAGAAGTCATTTTACATTCACATTACACATTGATATTTAAGTATGGCTACCTGCTAACTATTTACAGTTTTTTTGATACAGTTGTGAGCCAGTAATTCCTGCTCATCGTCTTTTACAAATTGTAAGAATAGAAATTGTTGTATGGAATAGAAAGACTTGTCAAGAAGAAATTTTTGCAGTTTGTTTTCAGTTTTCGTGACATCATTACGCTCCGTTTTTTGCACTAAAGACGACCTTAATGTGAAGCAATGGAAGGCATTTTTTCTTTTGGTATTGTGCTTATATATATCATTGTTTCTGTTGACCTGCAGAGGATTATTTACAGTAATCTTAATGAAGGAATGAATATACCTGAGGTAGTATTCAAAATGCCTAAATCGTTAAGCAAATGTTAACAAAATGATCGTGGGCGAGCACCACACGTTATTCTTATAGCACGATTTTTGGGTATTGAACATTTCTTTCTTACATATGAGTTACCTCAGAACATATTCCATATTGAATGAAACACACAAAATATGTCAACTTACTGATATACCTCTCTCCAAGATTTTCAGTGGTTCGAAATGCAAATGTAGATGAATTACGTTCTTTTAGAAGCAGCAAACTGTTTTTTTTTCAGTTTTAATTCTCATCATCATGGGCACCTAAAATTTTGAAGTTTTCATAGTAGCTACTATTTCCTTGCTATGGTTTATACTTATCATTGGTATGGTGCCTATAGATGTGCAAAACGGAATACGTTGTGTCTTTTTGAAATTAAAAGTGACACCATTTGTAGAAAACCACTCAATAATGCTTTTAAGGTTCAAATGGTTCAAATGGCTCTGAGCACTATGGGACTTAACATCTGTGGACATCAGTCTCCTAGATCTTAGAACTACTTAAACCTAACTAACCAAAGGACATCACACACATCCATGCCCGAGGCAGGATTCGAACCTGCGACCGTAGCGGTCCCGCGATTCCAGACTGAAGCGCCTAGAACCGCACGGCCACACCGGCCGGCCATGCTTTTAAGAACGTTATTTACCGTTTCTTCTGTTCCTGTATGTGCAAGGTCTCTCACATGTATAAGAAACAATATTACCTGAGATTGAGCCGATAAATGATCTCTCCCCAGCCAGAAGACCATTCCCTGCTTACACTGGTTGAATCATTAAGTATAACTTTCTGGATTGTTCTGGTTAGATGTGAAATTATCCATTGACTGTAACATCTCTTCCATAGAAAAACAAGGGAAGTGATGAGCGTATTTATGATCGTGACGATATTAGTTACTTCAAGGCTCTCAGTAAGTACCAGGAGAATATTACGTATTGTATAACAGAACATGTCTTGCAGAAGATTCTTCTGATGTTAAGATGTTCAGAGTACAGAGAACATATTACTGTACCCTACACAACTACTGCAAGGTGACTATGGCAAATCCAGTTGCCTTTAGTGCCGAGATTAACGGAGGTGGTTTCGTACACTCATCTGAAGCAGAGTTTAAATCTGTACAGCACACCGAAAAATCCTTCTGTTCTGCTCTGGTGACATTAACCTTGAACTCAAAGCATTTTTGTCACTGGCTTAGTAATTCTGTGTGCTGTTTCTTTGGTGAGCCAAGCCAATATACGAATATTAGGCAAAGCACATACACCAGTCTCTGCAGCTAATTGTGAAAACATGCGTGAACCACACGCAGTTTGTATGGCGTATTGATGCTTTGTGTCTTCACGTTAGATTCAAATACCACAAAGAAAGCAAAACAAAGACAATTATTCGGATACGCGGCAAAAGTTAAACAAGCTAATTAGATTTGCCAGTGGGTGACATGTTACAAATATCTACTGAATGAAAGAAAATAATACATACATAATAAAGTGTAATATTTACGTCTCTAATTTCACTAAACCCTTTCATTCCTAAAATTTTGCAGACTGTCAACGTAACTTAATCTATTAAGTATTTGAAGTTCTTTTCTTCTGTCTGCAGATAGTTTAATATTTGGAATGAAGAACAAAGCAGTGGTTATGCAGTTTCGCTGCCTAATGAGGGGTTCAGAACTTTTGTTTTGTTACGTTTATTTCTATATGGTTATGGACTCATTTTCAGACTTTGTCTTCAATTGATTATTGTCTATTGTCTACGAATTTGCTTCCCGTCCATCGAGATGACTGTATTAAGAACAATTCTCAGTTCAATGTTTTGCTTGTCTTGTGTCACTATATCGTCCCGTCATTCACCAAATAAAATGCGAAAAGTGAAAACTAAAAATTTCTTCTACAGGAATAGGATTTCTGAGAAGTATAATTTGGGAATATGTTTAGCACTGACACGAAAATTACAAACGTAAACATAGCAGAATAATTGTGGAATTCATCTTACAGAGAAGAATTAGCAGATACAAAGCAATATTAACGGTGAACTGCAAACTAAGCCCAAACAACTCGCCCCGACTAATACGGAGGCTAAGACTCGTATAACCTGAGCTTACTGTCCGCCATGTTTTCCTCGAGGTATAGGACGCTCATACTTGTTTACGTATGAGTCACGGTGCTAGTGGAGATCTCGAATTACATCTATAGAAGAATTCGTCGTAAATGTGGGTGGCTTCTGAGCTGTGAACTGTACTAACCATTGCAGAAATGGTTTTCGCGTGTTTTGATATCATACGAAGAAAAAGATGGTCCATTAATTGCCGCAGATGCAACTCGGAACGAGAACCTGGTACTCAGTTGTACATTAAGAGTATACGCTAATAAAAGTAATTACAAACACGAAACGATTTATATACAATTGCGTTTCTTCACCAAGTCGATAACTGTACTGAAGCAGTTTGTCTCAAAACTTTCGATTCCTTAGATATTTTCGCAATTGGCTAAGTGAGGAGAAACATTTATTGTGATGTATTTATATCTCGTTATCATAAACATACATACAAAACTGGGTAATACTTACCCCATTTTTATATAGGTGCGGTAGGACAAGTGATGATTAAGATATTTTTATAGCGAATAGGTCATTGTGAGGGAGCCTGCACAACTAAAGGGATAAAATTTTGAGCGCAACTCGACAAACAACAAATGAAACTATTAATAAAAATTCGTTTCGCTGGAACATGAAACTCTATTTTTTAACCCTCTGTGCGGTAAAAATTCCGCTCTTCTTTAAGTACCTGCTTATTAAAAAATAAACACCACTTTTCAAGTGCCAATATATGGACAAGAACTAAGTCACAGGTTGTTACTCCATAGCACTCCTGTCTGAAGACACTGCTACTGAGTTCTTAACTCATCACTGTTGTATGCTCGTCGCCTCTGTAGTATCCTCGTCGCCACTGTAGAGTCTTGTACCGTAAGGAAGCAAGGAAGCGGTTGTTTTTATGGGTGGCCTGTAACCTCTTCCTACAACACGAATGCACACGTGGATTAATATGGTTCTTTATTTACATGAACTGGATACTTAACGTGAGTAGAGTCCATGTGCTGTGGTACAAGCTCGTCAGTAATAGTCCTCTTGCAGGCAATATTGATAATCTTACTGTTACAAACTTTAGTCTCACTGCTAGTCCCGCTATGGCCACTAATCTGGTCGCTATGTACAGTATGTAGTACCTGTGATGTGAACTGAGCCCGCTCTGCAAATGTACCGACGGGCGCCAAACTCTATGAGTGAGCCAGTGAGGCCAGGCGTTGGGGGCGTGTTGCTTGTGGATGTGCATCTGGCCACTCTTGTGACAGGCAGGCTTGATAGAGCGCCTACTAATCCATCTTCGCTTCGTCTTTGCCGATCCGTGTGCTGGTGACAGCTTTCGCCAACATAATTACGTTAAATACTTACCGCCTACTACACAAGTTCCGAGCCGTGTAATATTACAACTTCTATGTTGTGTGAAAAGGGTATTATAAATATACCTGTACACATTGATTACTATTTGGTACACTTTGTTCGTGCAATATCAAATATTTTATAAGAAATATTGTAGAAAATTGTGGGAATAGGTTAACTACCAACACAGAGAGTATTGCCGAATACTCAGAGTTGGTGAAAATATGAGAGACGATTCAGACAATTGTATAGGAGCTGTAATGGCAGCTGTGACATCACGTGTCAGGCAGTGCCTCACCACACAAGACAGTAGTCCGGTGGCCCAAGCAGGTCTAAATGACACTGGGAATTCCAAAAGAAGTGGAAGTTATGGTACTTGAACATCAGCTTATCTTAAGCAAGGCGATAGTGAAAAGGTGAAAACCAGTCATGGATCAGTTTTCGACAGCTTGCACGACGATTCCAACATACGTGACAATATTCGCTGACCTCAGGGTTCTGCGACTGCTCACACCAATTCAAGAAACCCACAGAATTGAGGCAGCAGCGGAAATGTTGCATTTGTGACTGGACAATCCAGATCATGACTCTGAAACAAAGGATCAAGGTAAGCAATGGAGACATGATGACTCACCACTGTCCCCCATCAGAGGTTCGAGGTTCGAGTCCTCCCTCGGTTCGAGTCCTTAGCGTAAGTTAGCTTAAGTTAGATTAAGTACTGCGTAAGCTTAGGGACCGATGACCTCAGTAGTTTGGTCCCATACGATCTTACCATAAATTTTCGAAAAAACTCACCAGTGCCGAAAATGAGCAAAGCTCCCAACCGTCACTGGGCAGGGCAATGCGTTTTTGGTACTGCATGTAGTGCCAACATATTGTGATAGTAAGGGACAAAACATCACGGGAGCATACTGTTGAAATCTCTCGACGAAGTTATGGGAGTCCGTCGAGACGAGGCAACGAGAGAAGCTGAGCACGGGTGTGTTTCTAATCTAGTACTTCAGGTTTTCTGCAAAGGATACAGTCACACATGCTGCTTCTTTCGGATATCAAATTTTTACAACCCCCCCCCCCCCCCCCCCCGCCCTCCCGCCCGCTCGCGCCTTGTCCTCCAATATTCTCCTTACATGGTACCCAATGACTTGCTCCTCTTTCGTCGGATAGAGACGCCTTTCCGTGGAACGAGTTTCCAGAATGACGAGGCGATTTTCGGGACGTGATTTTTGGTGTTTCTTACAGTCAAAATGCGTTCTACAACTTAAGTCTCCTACAAGTCATGAAATTTGTTGCAATGAAGGATGAATACGTAGAGAAGGACTAACAGCAGATTTCATGGACCAGCTTTATTGTTCCGAAGTACTAATTAAAACTTTGTGACCAACCATCGTATTGTTGAGGCTGTCCCTAATAGGCCTTGTAAAACTCAAACAGTAAATTGTTCTTAAAGTGGTCTTCATTATTATGTGTTTATAATACATTACCACGCTTGGTACCGCTGACATAACCTTGCACGTTCAATTTCACTGCTTCAGTTACGTAACACGTTTGTTCCTAAACACGCAGTCTTCTTGACTTGACATCACAGCGCCTACAATAACTGTAATGAAGCAAACTATTACGCTCAGCATTGAGTATTTGTCCGGACAGCTAAGTAGACGCAGGTAAGTGAAAATGAAAGACCTTCCATGAAATCAGCGGTTGCAGATTATGAAATCTGCTCGTCGGTGCAAAGGCTTCAGAGACTGAGTGTTCTATGTACTCTGAGGGGAGGAGCGTCTCTGCCGGTGATGGCATTTACGGCTCGAAGGAAGACGCCATCACTGAAAGTTAACAGCGGACGAAAATTGAGTGAAATAGGTGAATGCTGATGAAATTTATCAAGAACTGAAACAACCAGAAATTCGAATAAGCAAGCGACCTACACAAACTGAACTGCAATCAGGAAAATCCAAATCCCTGATAATCATAAAATAAGCGGTAAAATACCGTAAATACCAACAACATACACCAACGGAGATTAGAAGAGACTAATTTGGTTCAACGAGTCGTACAATTTATTTTCAGTTGCCTGGAAAAAGGAGTCTTCGTGAACATGCTCGCTGCAGTTTCTTAGCTGAGCTGAAGATTTTCTTCGCTAGGAGGCTGGGTGTTTGTGTTGTCTTTATCATTTCATCTCTTCATCATCGATGCGCAAGTCACCGAAGTTCAAAATGGTTCAAATGGCTCTGAGCACTATGGGACTTAGTTTCTGAGGTCTTCAGTCCCCTAGAACTTAGAACTACTTAAACCTAACTAAGCTAAGGACATCATACGCATCAATGCCCGAGGCAGGATTCGAACCTGCGACCGTAGCGGTCGCACGGTTCCAAACTGTAGCGCCTAGAACCGCTCGGCCACCCCGGCCGGCGTCACCGAAGTGGCGTGAAACAGAAACACTTGCACCAGACTGCCAAACAACCGGAGATGGGTCTCCCCGCCTATAACGTCATACCACTATTTAAACTTCTCATGAATTCCCCTCTCATCGGTCGAGGAAAAAAGAATGATCAGATATTCTATGGATATTTTCGGTGAACATGTAAAACTTATGATGCATGTGTACGCGGAAAATCTGTACAGAACGCCCTCGAGGAAAGTTCTGCATGAAGTTTCGTTCTATAGTGTCTGTACAGTGTATACAGCTATAATCATAGACCGATGAACCTACGAGCAGGTTGTCTTAGGAAACCATATTATTGTCTTGTATAGTCTTCCCTTGCTACAATATATTCCTGTATTCACACACAGCGGCGCGGGGTAGCCGTGCCTTCTCAGGTGCGTTGCCACGGTTCGCGCGCCTCCTCCCGTCAGAGGTTCGAGTTTTTCCTTGGCACGTGTGTGAGTGTGTTGTCCTTAGCGTGAGTTAGTTTAGTTAGATTAAGTAGTGTGTAAGCCTATGGACCGATGACCTCCGCAGTTTGGTCCCATGGGAACTTAGCACAAATTTCCAAATTTTTAATCACACTCAGAACTGCTTAAAGAAGTGTCTCATGTCATCTTTGGAAACAGTCTTCCATGATAAATTCTCATGTTGTTGCATATGATCAAGTGAGTGACAGTTCCAACTATCTTTATGAACAGGGTAGTCTAATGTCTTGGATAGCACGATGGACAGTGCTGTTGGAAGAGCATATCAAACAACATGAAGTGTATCCTACATTTATCAGTATTGCCATTGTATACTTTACCTACCCATACCATGATACTCAGGACTAGGCATGGGAGTTGTTGGCAAATCATCGATGCTGAGTTTCGGTTTTATCATCGACTATTAAACATCTATGGCCGATGCTAATCGACACTAGAGTTATATGATGAATTTACAGAATGACGTAGACAGAAACATGCTAATACATCTAATGCCCTATTGATCATTCAATAATAAAGCAATAAATAACATCATGAATCCCACTAGCTTTTGCGTATCTACCACAACAGTAATATTTTTGAAAAAAGTTTCCCATTCAGGACATAGCATCGTTGACAAAGAGCTCGTCCTGCTTTTGAGTTTCAAGTAGTTCAGAGCAATTTTCTTAGTATTCCATGAAGTCTCTGGGTTACATCTGGATGACGTCGGCTTCTCGCCAGCTGACAGCCATTCAGCTGTTTTCAGGTGAGTGTTTTACACCTGAGATAGAGCGTCACAATGACATCATTGTACTGCACCTTGAAGGTGTGGCGGTGGGACTTGAAGTTCCGTACCACCCTCCAACGGTTTGAGTTCAAGGTTGCTGATCAGATGTGATATAAGTACAGAGATAGAGTGGTGGTTGCACCTAGGATTGCACAGATTGAGTGACTATATTAAAACAAACATTATTTGTGACCGTACCAGGGATATCGTTAGCCATGTTCCGAATCCAAGACCTTGAGGATGGTAAGAGAAACAGAGTGACGCTGTCAGTGGCGGGAGGTTGGATTGACAATGTCGAATTGCATTCAGGTTCTGAGCTGTTTCACTGCTGACAGCCCTGATGATCTGTAGCAACTCTCGTATGTCATCCCGAAACGAAGCATCTGGCTCCACCACTGAGGGGCTGTTTGACCCTGCTGTGGGCAGAGTTGGGTGTTGGGATAGGTTGAGAAAGTGGTTCAATGGAAACCTGTGACATGTCAACTAGTGAGCATAACGAGACTGCAGATAGACTTTCTATTTGGGGGGCATTAATAAAGCTCGCTTTATGTAAGAAGCGCTTCCGCACATAGAGGAGTAGCAATAGGGAGGCGTGGAGGGGATGAGGTTTGCGCGTGGATGGCGGCAGAGAGAGTGGGAAAACGAAGTGTGTTGCCAAACTATGTTGTTGCGGACAACAATCATGTTCATTCGCCTTAGATACATCGTATTATATGTTTAAATCTATGAGGAAATAACACATTTTAAAAACGATTTCGTTCATTCGTATACATGAGAGAAACCTTACTTTTGGTTCTAGACGTTGTGCCCACTGCTCGAAAGCAATTGTCTGTGTGACATCGGAAGGCGAGAACAGGTTTGTGAAGACGTCAAGAACAATTTTCTTCCAAACGACGATTGTCTAACGACAAGATCATCGAAAATAGTTGTAATAATTGCTGTTTATTGCCATTTGGACTGTATTGTAAGTAAAAATGTAATACGTAGCAGAACAAACTTCAAACTCAAGTTCTCCACAAGGCAGTGGTGTACTCTTGTAATTAGCTTCAGGGAGGATAGGTTGCCTCATCCACCATCGCCACCATTCCGAAGATCTCCTCTGACGAAGGTGCTGTTAAGGTCTTCTCCTGTAACCATGGGCATGGGTTCCACGTTATACCCCATGAAGCTAGGCCCCTGCCTCGGCTTAGCCATTATATTCCTTTCACAACTATTTCTACTCCACATAATTGTTTAAATGTGTATAATGCGAGTATGTGGGTGTATTTCATTCCAGTTCAGTGTAAATCACTACGCGCAAAAAAGAATTACTGGCAGCGAACACTAGTTTAAAAGACTACCGTAAAAATAGTCAGTAGGTTGTTATATTTTTTGGGGTCAACAGGCATTATGTGTTTAAACTAACTCGTTCGACATTAGAGTGGGAGAACCCATATATGATCCATTGAACAAGCTAACAATTAACCATCTTTTGTATACAACTCGACTGAAAGCTGGCCGATAACGTTTAAAACCACCGATATATCGACAGGTAACCCCCTTTCATTTTAAAGCATTTTCCGATTCGTGCCATGAAAATGGCAGGGGTTTACGTGCCGAAATACAGGCGTTTGTGAAGAATTTATCCAGCCTCATTCTCGCGAGTAATACAACAGGCTGGGAAAAGCTTACAATCTCCTTGTGTTGAATGTTATAGTCTGAGTGCTTCACAGGCCACATATTCCTAATCAATAAAAGATAGGAAGTTCTCGTGTACAATGTGTGCAATTGATATGTTGACAAAAACGTTTTTAAACCAAGAGTCTTTAAAACAAAGAAAGATCATCACTTTGCTTCAAACTATACATCGTAATATCATCTATTATCTGAGTTCATGTCAGATCTATTTGATTGTAAATTTAGGATGATACGTTCAAGACTTTTACCCATCTTCACCTCCGTGTGAAAGTCATTTGAAACTTTTCAGCGTGACACACACAGTGTGCCGGCGTTGAAGGGGAATGCTGTCTATTGCACCAAGCACAAACCTTTCAGTGTCTGTTACCTTGAATGCTTTTTTTTCCTACATGGCTTGTAACCTGTGTGCAAATTAATTCTGTTGGATTATACTCGAAGTAATATGTGGGTAAACGCAAAACGGTGTGACCACATTCACATGCAAGAAAGTCAAATTTGTACATTCTGTCACGTGTCTTTTATAAATTAACGAGTTGCAAGAGTTCAGCACGAGTCTGGCTTATATTTTCCGGAATATTTTTATTTTTGAGCCAGAGCACAAGATCGCGTTCCTGGTGCTCGTACTTGGTCATTTCTCTGTAACAGCTGAATGAGCACGGTAATTACAACGACGACTTCGTATTGCTTAGCGAATCATTTCTTGATAGCGACAGCGTTCATTTCCGAATGGTAGTCACTACTGTTTTTCTGACATCTAAATATAAGTTTACTCTCAGGAACCAGATCAGAAAAAGTGCTAGCATGCAGAATAAGAATCCGAGAACCTTTTCCTGAGGGAACTTTAAAACCGCCAGTACCGTCACTCATTTTCCAGCAGGTATTGATGGAATGATCCAGAATCACCTATGTTTAATCAAGGTAAATACACTGTAGAACTTCCTCCTCCTCTTGTATCGTGTATCTTCGTGACGGACGTGCTTCGTGCTGTTTCTATGTCACTTCTTTCACTAAAACCCTCTTCTTATCATGTTTAACCAGTGTATTTTAATATTATTTACATTGACGAAGCGCTACCTTTGAAGCCAATTTACTAAGGCATAATTGCAACAAGTTTTTGTGATGTTGAGTATTCCCTTCTTATATACATTTCAAACACGGAGCGCTTTAAAACATCGGTGTCAAAATCATCTATTTGTGTCTGGTTCCTGGAAATTTCTATGATTTTCAGGCGACACGAAAACAAAATTTCCTGAGTTTTACACAGATCCGACACATTTGTTTACTATTCTCTGTACAGCTACGACACTTTTGTTTACTATCCTGTGTACAGTCCTCTTGCCGATACGTGCTTCTGCAGTTCCATCTTGATTCTTGAAAATGTCAAAAATAGAAGTTTCGGTTTCAGATTCAAATTTGAAAATGTAAATGATGTACATAAACCTCCTCGACTGCTTGTGAAGCGTTTACATCTACATGATTACTTCGCAATGCACAATTAAGTGCCTCGAAGAGCGTTCATAGAACCATCTTCAAGCTACGTCTCTATCGTTCCCCTCTGGAATAAGGCGCAGGAAACATGAACGCTTTTATCTTTCCTAGTGAACTCTAATTTCTCTTTTTTTTCGTAATGATGAACATTCATCCGTAACTAGATGGGTGCCAACAAAGTATCTTGACGTTCTGAGGAGAAAGTTGGCGACTGAAATTTCATGAGAAAATCCTGCCACAACGAAAAACGACGCGTATCATATCCGTGGGAATCTCTCCCCTATTTCGCGAAAATACAAAACGAGCTGCTGTTCTTTGAACTTTTTCAATCAATTCTATATGCTGTGGATACCACATATGATAGCAATACTCCAGAAGTAGGCGTAAAAGCATAGTGTAAGTAGTCTCAGCAGAGGACCTGTTGCATTTTCTGAATGTTCTTCCAATAAATCGCAGTCTTTGGTTTTCCTTCCACACAATGTTATCCATGTGACGGTTGCATTTTAAGTTATTCGTAATTGTAATCGCTAAGTGTTTAGTTGAATTTACAGCCTTTAGAAACGTGTGTTTTATCCTGTAAACCGAATTTAGCGGATTCCTTTTAGTAGTCATGCGGATGACTTCAGACTTTTCAAAGTCGTTTTCTAATTTGTTTTAATCTCTGATGACTTTATAAGACGGTAAATCACAGCATCATCTGCAAACTGTCTAAGAGGGCTGCTCAGATTGTCTCTTAAATCTTTTACTCGATTTTCCGTAGATTACCTTTCTGACAGGAAGTCACTAACTCAGTCGCACAATTAAGACGGTACTCCATACAAACACAACAAACAGTTGCTTGTGAGGAACTTCACGTTTATTGCCGTAGCCTGACATTCATTTGCAAATCTCACTAAAACGTTTACAGATGCACATTCATAGCTATACTGCTACAAGAAAGTAACATGAAAAAGTGAAACTGCATTGGCGCAAAAAACGGCAACAGCACAGCACGTGGGAGATAGGTTCTCGCAGTCCAGTTTGTAACTCGTGGCTAGCCGCTCGGAAAGAGGCTCAATCTTATTGTCTACTAGCAGTTAATGGTGGGGGACGCACAGAACGGCTGAAAATAGGGCCGCCTTCCAACATGACACGAGCTATAGTCATCACAGGAGGTGGAGGAGTAGGAGAAGATTGAGCTGCAGTGGCACGGGTGGTTGTAGAAGACGGAGTTGGAAGAGGCCCCTGTGTAGCAGATGTCAGATGCCTAGGCATCTGTGGTTTGATGGGCATCCAGTTTATCCCTCAAGACGGGAAAATTTGTGTGGTCCCGTGGTGGGGGAGACGGATGATTTGTCCTTGGCTTCCTGCTTGGAGGACAGGAAGACTTCATCACCTGGTATACAAGATAGCCCTTCCACGAGACCAGATGGTGGAGGTTGTGAGAGGTACCCAAAGAGTGGGCACAGGTGCGTTTCTCTGAGGCAGGGCTCAAATGGTTCAAATGGCTCTGAGCACTATGGGACTTAACTTCTGAGGCCATCGGTCCCCTAGAACTTAGAGCTACTTAAACCTAACTAACCTAAGGACATCACACACATCCATGCCTGAGGCAGGATTCGAACTTTCGACCGTAGATGTCGTGCGGTTCCAGACTGTAGCGCCTAGAACCGCTCGGCCACTCCGGCCGGCTCTGAGGCAGGGATTTTGCAGTTCTCTGACACATGTGGGCCAGTATACTTGACACACTGGAAAGGCAGTGAGCAGTAATTACTGGTGTGTCACAAACATTGACACCTATGGCAGATTGATGGGTCACTGCAGCCTTCATAGGATTCAATACGCACCTTTGTGCACAGGAGATACCTGCTATGGTGATTGCGTTCTATGTCTTCTCTCCTACTAAGGGAAACAACATGGGTTGGCATAGGGATTAACTTCCGTGTCTCAGAGTCTTTCTTGTTGTTGTGGTGGACCAAAGGGACCATGAACTTGAGGCAGTCATTCATTCCTTAAGTCTGTTTTTGTATCTTTGGAGGGAAGGTGTTTGATGACGATTTTTGTCGTTCTGTCACCAGAAACCTGGAGGGTATAGTAATTCATTGCCCTCGACTTCACGAATTCGGGGACTATGAGTTAGTCGTCCTTTGTGTCAAGCAGGTACTTTACATGGTCTTTGTGGTAAACTGGTTGCAGTTGGCCTGTCGTAAGGCGATGGAGTTCAGTGTTCAGTTCAATGTAATTCGTGGGGCTGTAAACCATGATAGGAGGGATCTTCTCCTTCTTTGATGGTGGCGGTAGTGGATTCTGAGAAGTAGAGTCAGGAGAGGGAGCCCATTTCCTGATCCATGGCATCAACAGGGTATGGTTTACCCTGGTAGGGAGGGGTCCAAATCCAAATCACAGTTGCTACAATGGGCACAAGTAGATGACTATTTAAATTTTGGCCATTATGTGGGGGGGGGGGGGGGGAGGCCGACAGGTGAATCGCCCTGGGAATGCTCAACGGGCTGACAAGCTGGTGTAGCAGAGAGAGCACTCGATGGTGCGTCCACATGGTGGTCGGTTATATCAGCGTTTAGTGCGGACAATGCATGACTGTCAGTGGGTGAGCGGTCTATCGCCAGGCTGCCATGAGTACCATCGCATGACGAGGTGGAAGGGCAGTCCATCATGTGGGGCTCTGGACAGGGCTCTAGCGAATCGGTATCGCTGTCAGTGGCTATCAGTGACTTGTGGCGGGAGGCACAGTGTGCTCCGTCCTTAGCCCTTTGGATGGTGTCAGTAGCTTCTAGCAGCAACCTGGGATGAATTTCGATCAGCAGGCATCTTATTGTTGTGGGAAGGTGCGGCAGAGGATTCGTGAGGCTGCGGATTTCTGCCCTTAGCCCTATTCATGTTTTGTCTCGGCCCAACTGACGTAGCCAGGGCCCCAGCTGACACAAACCCAACTCCTGTCGTCTATAAATCCTAGGGAGACCGGTTCACATGCGAATGAAAACAGTGGCTTAGAAGGCAAACGAAAAATCAACGTCGAATAAGACACTGTGACTAACAATGCTGAATGGAGATCGTGACCATATCGAAAGACGCTCACATACTTGCAAGTAGACACTGTCAGGGCCCCAACCTGACTGAGCTGGGAGATACCTAGTGTTATTTTCTTTATTGTAGTTTCGTTCCCATATGGGCATGGGAGGGCTGGCAGCAGCACAGTCCACCGCTCTTCAGCCAATTGGCTTTACAAAAATACAGAAGGGTGATTACATAAAAAGAGGGGGATAAAAAGGGGGACATAAAATACAAAGTAAACAGAGGTGAGTTAAAATATACGCTAAGATCCCCATCTTAGTGTATATTTTAACTCATGCACTGGGGGACAGTTAAAAAGTCGACATAAAGTTAAAAGAACACAGCTGGAAAATCAATGAGCACTTAAGAACCACTGGAGGCAAACACAAGTTAAAAGTTGGCCACAGGATAAAAATCACACAGAACAAGACACTTAAAAAAACCACTGGAAACGACGGAGCATTCATGAAGAATAAAAACAAAAACGCTGGTAGGGACCTGCCGACGGACTGGAGGCTGGAGAGGAGGGAAAAAGAGGAGAGGGAGGTGCGGTGGGGGGCTGGAGGGTGGGAGGAAGAGGAAAACAAGGGGGCAGGAGGCGCAATGAGAGGCAGGAAACGGGCAGGGCGGAAGATGAAGAAGGAAGACAAGCAGGGGGGAGTGCAGAGACACTGAAGGGACGCACAGGAGAGAGAGGGCTAAAGCCACTCAGGAGAAGGGAGGGGGAGGAGAGGGAGCCCTAAGGAGAAGGCAGGAGGAAGGTGGATTTAGAGTTGGTAGAAGGGGCAGACGTCAGGGTGAAGCTCATCATCTGGGAGGGGTAGTTGCTGGAAGTTGCATTGGGAAAGGAGGTGGAGGATTTGGAGATGGAAAGAGGGTGGAACACAACAGTAAAGGCACAGCAACGGGCTGGGGGTGGAGAGGAAGGGGGCACCAGGGGGGGGGGGGATCGAGTCAGTGGACAATATAAAGGGTGCAGATGTGTTCAAGGAAAAGGAGAACGTGGAGGAAGGGGATGAGGTCGTAGAAGATGCACATGGGGAACGGAAGGCAGATATGGAAAGCAAGGCAGAGTGTATGGTGTTCTAGGATTTGGAGGACGTTGTAGAACCTGGGAGGGGTGCAAATCCAAACAACTCTGGCATAACAAAGGATGGGGTGGATCAAGGATTTGTAGGTGTGAGGGATGGTTGAGGGATGCAGTCCCCATGTCTGGCCAGACAGGAGTTTCGGGAGGTGGAGTCTGTTGTGGGCTTTGTGTTGGATTGTAAGGAGATGGGGAGTTCAGCTGGGGTGGCGGTCGAGGTTGAGCCAGGGTATTTGAGGGTAGGAGTGAGTTGGATAGGACGGTCATAAATGGTTTGGTAGAAATCATGGAGAAAGAAGGAGCGGTTCGTGCGGCCTATGATGATTGCCTGGGTCTTGGAGGGGTTGATAGGAAGGAACCAAGTGGTGAACTGGTCAAGGTGGGTTTGGGCGGTACGTTGGGACCGTTGAAGGGTATGATAAAGGGCTAGGAAGGCGGTGTCATCAGCAAATTGGAGGAGATGAACAGGTGGGGGAGGTTAGGACATATCAGCAATGTACAGGAGATAGAGGAGAGGGGAAAGGACAGAGCCTTGGGGCACGCCGGCGAAGGAATAGAAGGTACAGCAATTGGAATTGTGGATAGTGACATAGGAGGGACGGTGGGAGAGGAAGGAAGCAACGAGACATACGAAATTGATAGGGAGAGCATAGGTCTGGAGTTTGAAGAGGAGCCCAGGATGCCAGACACGGTCGTAGGCATTCTGTAGGTCAAGGGAAACAAAGATAGCGGAGCGACGGGAGTTAAGTTGGAGGGAAAGAAAATTGGTAAGGTTAAGGAGCTGGTCGTCGTCTGAGAGGGAAGGCCGGAAGCCGCACTGGGTAAGGGGAAGGAGGTGGTGCTGGTTAAGGTGGCCGTTGAACACGGCGGGAGCGGACGGTCTCGAAGACCTTGCTGAACACGGCGGTGAAACATATGGGACGATAGGAAGAGGTATCAGAGGGGGGTTTGTTGGGTTTGGAGATTCCTAGTTCACATCACTAACTTTATAGCAAAAGTTGGCGCGGAGACGCAAGTGCAATGGCAACCGCTACATGAGCGAACTCTGTCGAGTTTCGCGCCCACTTCGAATATTGCCCCATCTACGTCGTGCAGGCGTAGCTTGGAAAAGGTGGTAAAGAAAGATGATGTACCTTGAATGTAGTGTACACATAATATTTTCTAGTCGGCGTTCCAGTCAAATGAACCATTTTAGAATCGCGTGAAGGAATGCACACTAGAGTCCTCCACAAACAATTTACGGTATTTTCTACGACTTTTGTTGCTGTGAGAGGTTAGGTTAGGTAAAGTTGATTGGGGGAGGAGACCAAACAGCGAGGTCATCGGTCTCATCGGATTAGGGAAGAATGGGGAAGGAAATCGGCCGTGCCCTTTCAAAGGAACCATCCCGGCACTTGCCTGGAGTGATTTAGGGAAATCACGGAAGACATATATCAGGCTGGCCGGACGCGCGATTGAACCGTCGTCCTCCCGAATGCGAGTCCAGTGTGCTAACCACTGTGTCACCTCGCTCGGTCTGTTGTGAGACATTTAATAGCTTAACTATTTTACCTGTCTTGAAAATGAAAATTTGTGTCAAACCCAACTAGCTACTGCTTGAAAATGTATTTAACTTATAACTAGTTTTAGATAATAATTCTACTTAATTTGATTTCACTTACCGATTATTTGTGTCTAGTAGAATAATAATATCACAGATGGACATGACAATATTTTACTACTGGAACATTTTTAATTCAATGCAATATTTGTTTGTAGCTAAATGACATGCTGTACGCTGGATTTTTTTGTTTTGCATTTGGAAAAGCTTACTTTCTTTAATCATCAATCTTCTGGCCGGTCTTATACACCCCTCCACGAATTACTGTCCTGGGCCACCCTTCTCATCTCAGAGCAGCACTGGCAACCTGCGTTCTCAATTATTTGCTGGATGTGTTCCAACTTCTGTTTTTCTCTACAGATTTTACCCTCTGCAGCTCCCTATAGTACCATGGAAGTTATTCCCTGATGTATTAACTGATGTTCTACCATCCTGCCCCTTCTTCTCCTCAGTATTTTCCATATATTCCTTTCCTCGTTAATTCTACAGGGAACCTCCTCACTCCTTGTCTTATCAGTCCACCGAATCATCACCATTCTTCTTAACAACGTATCTCAAATGCTTAGAATCTCTTCTGCTGAGGTTTTCTCACATCCATGTTTCACTACTGTGCAATGCTGTGCTCCAAACGTTATTTTCAGAAATTTCTTCCTCAGATCAAGGGCTATGTATGATACTAGCAGATTTATCATGATCAGGAATGCCCTTTTCACCAGTGCTATTCTGCTTTTTATATCCTCCTTGCTCCGTCCGGCATGGGTTACTTTCCTACCTAGGTAGCAGAATTCCTTAACTTCATCTACTTCGTGACCATCAATCCTGATGTTAAGTTTCTCGCGGTTCTCATTGCTATTACTTCTCATTACTTTCGTTTTTCTTCTATTAACTGTCAATCCATGTTCTGCGCTCATGAGGCTATTCATTCTAGTCACCACATCCTGTAATTCTTCTTCACTTTCACTTACGATAGCAAAACGCGAACTTCGCTTTTTCTTACCTGGTTCTCAAAATCTACAGAGAACAGGAGCAATAGCGATAAATACCATAAAACCCAGCGAAAGCTATTCAGGATTCTCGTGATACCGAAGGTGTGAGAGAACTTCGGGTGGCTCATCAGTCATCACAATAACGGCGGTTCGTATTATGTCGTCTGACCACTGTACCATCCGCGCTAATTCTTGTTGGTCGAACAAATCTGGTGTTCATTATGGATCGGAAAAAGTCAACGGTTAAAAACCGATGTCGGTGTTTTAGTTCTAAATATCCGGTATTTTTCGGTATTTGCATGAACTGGTTTAAAACTGCTTTTTTATTTTTTACTAATAACTAGGTAAAAAAAAAAACAGTTTTATCGATCTGACATAGCAGTGGTGTTAAAACTTTTGGTTTTTAAATTGAACTGATTTTAAAAACGAGCAATGTGTATTAGCGAAATTTCTGTTGCCTTGAAATAGTGGGTTATTACAGAAAATGGGAAAGCTATCAGCGGTGTGTTAGTAGCAACGCTGATAGAAACGAGCAACAAAAACATAAGAATGGTTGCAGCAGTGCTATGACAGTGTACGTGTTGCCATGTGGCGTAGGCTGAAAGAGGATGCGTATAGCCTTTGTAAATGGATAACTTAACACGAGAAACAGAATTCTCAAATCTCAGTTATCATCCTTTAGCACTGACTACTCGTAATGCCCTAATAATGGTACGATCTTAGATTACAGCATAATTTTTAGCAGGTTTTCAAAAAAATAGAACACTCCTGATTTATTTGTGGTATTCAACCCCTCCTTTTGAGAAAAGCAGGGAACATGGACGGACGAAGTTTTTTTTATTTACCTTCTTTTTTCCTACTTTGATTCAACATACCTTGAAATGTAAAATGCAAAAGTGTTACGGGGTCTTACTTTTTATCTTTGTTCGGCATTTAAGTTTATAACTTAAAATGGTAGCAATAAAAGAACGAAAATCGGTTATTTTAGAAACCGGTTGTCTTGCGCGGTTTTAACAGTTAAGTTAAACTGGAGATGATAAAAACGATATAACCAAAACCGTCTGTTTCAGCGATAACCGTCCCCCTAATATTAACGCCAATTGCAGTTACGCAATATGGAGAAGAAAGTCGGGTTGTAATGCGTGTACCATTTCGTAATCAGTACTTGTAGCTTTAATTGCTTGCAGGCGCTCTTAACAAGCGTTTTCGTGACAAACAAACAAGCTTAGCAATCGCAAGCACACACCTGAAGAGCGGCAGAAAAATACCACATAACCGGATTGCTATCGCACTTTGTTCAGTGTAGAGAGATACCGCTAAAGGATGTCCCTCTCTCATCAAAATACGGTGATAGTAGTTTCTTATTGCTCTAATTTCGTAATGCTCAATGTGCGGGTGCAAGTGTTTTGCTTGTAAGCTCCTTGGGAAATTGGCTCGTCCCTAACTTACCCAAATTATCCATCCTGGAAAGGAGTCCTACAGTTTAAAGTGGAATCTCAACCACGCGTGGTTCCTAGCGACTGCTCACGTTGTTGAGAGGTGAAGCCCAGGTTAAAGACAGACTGAAAATTTCCATGGTCACACCAGGATTCGATTCAATGACTCCTCGGTTTCAAAGCACGTGCTTTACCACTAATCCAGAAGGTCCATCATCATAATAGGGTAAATCGCCAAGAGTGGTAGCTGTCACTGTAAGATTAACTGATCTGATTATCGTATTGTTGTCTTGAGTGTTTTACGTATATACCTCAGTTGTAGCAAGTATCATTCTGAACTGATTGCATACTGGCTTGTTGTCCAACCATAGTACTGGTTCGGTGATCTGTCTTATTGATCTAAGGCAGAACTATCGAACCGTACGAACGAGGAACACCCATTTCATAAAATTAAAGTAATGGGGCACTGTGATGTGCCGAAATTGTTTTCTGAAAGTCGAGCTTGTTAACCAACATCTTTACAGTGAGGCATGCAGTTGTAAAAGAAATGAAATTGTTGAAAAAAATTAGGAAACGGGATCTGAAATCTACCCCACGAGAGTTTGCTTTCACTAGGTCGGAGAAGTACCCTTCCCCCGTGCTTAACTTGGATTTATTTCGGATTCTTTCTCGCTGAATAGCCCAAAGTGATTGGGAATAAGAGTGTGCAGTACTAGTTTATAAGAAAGGTATGAGAGCAGACGGGCTAAATCATAGACTAATATTCATTACCACCACTCTGTTGTCAGGTCCTCCAGACTGAACCTAAAGATGTGTGAAGTGAGAAGTTTATCTTGAAATATCATCGACGATTTATGTAGCATGAGTCATCCAAGTCGTGACTCTCACGTTTCACATGCGGTATCACGGAATTCTAGAATGATTACGTTCTAGAATGATTACGTCCCTAAAAGAACTCCAATGGAGATGAGGAAAATATTTGCTAAGTATTATGTCTGAAGTGCAGTGCTATACAACAGTGAATCATGGACAGTTAAAATGAAAGAAGAAAAATGTTTAGAAAGTTTTGAGATGAAGAACATAAAATAGATGGAGGATGCTCAGTACAGGACATACCGGAGAGCCTCCAGTTAAACCTATCGTAAGACAGATACACTAAAGAAGAGAAGAATATGTCCAAAATGTAGTCAGTGCTCTATCATTTTGAATTCTCATATTCATTAAATATCTTGGCTTAGTATTGGTGTGAGTATGAACCGGGATGAACTGATAAAATCAGCTGGGAGGTATCTTGGTAATCTCATAACTGGCAAGTTCAGTCTCAATGAACAGTGTTACGGAGGCGTGGAAGGAACTTACTAATGAATCGGTATTAATAGTGTTATTTATTCCTCCGTAATCTTAATGTTGAGAAGAAAGAAGACTTTCTCCTCTGCAAACAATGGTACGTGAAATGAAAGGACCAATAAAGTAAACTTGCTCTCAGTGCGAAGGCTTCTTCGAACACAGAAATGTGTTACTTGTAGTGGTCCTATTGCAGGTGGTATGTCGTTACATTTTTCTGACCTTATAACTGAATGTGAAAGGGAATGTACAGTTCAGTGTGGACTCTGAACTATGGGGTTTGAACATTTGTAGTATGATAATTTCCCACTACAGAGTTATACGGAATAACGCTTTTAGAGCAAATTATACATTGAGAGGACAAAATTCTTTGTATACCTCTTAATGTAGTGTCGGAAATCCTTTTGCACGCTTAGTGCAGAAACTAGACGTCGCATGGACTCAACAAGTCGATGGAAGTCCCCTGTAGAAATATTGAGTCATGTTGCCTCTGTAGCCGTCCATAATTGCAGAAGTGTTGCCGATGCAGGACTTCGTGCACGAACTGACTTCTCGACTATGTCCCACAAATGTTCGATAGGATTCGTGTCGGACGATCTGGTGCCCAAATCATTCACTCGAACTGTCCAGAATGTTCTTCAAACACATAGTGAACAGCTGTGGCCCGATGACACGGTGCATTGTCATTCATAAAAATTCCGTCGTTGTTTGGGAACAAAGCTGCAAATAGTCTCTAAGCAGCCGAACATAACGATTTACTGTCAGTGATGGCTTCAGTTGGACCAGAGAACCCAGTATATTCCACGTAAACACAGCCCACACATTATGGAGCCACCACCAACCTCCAAAGTGTCTTGATGACCTGGCCCCATGGCTTCGTGGGATCTGCATCACACTCGAACCCCGCCATCATCTCTAACCAACTGAAATCGGGACTCTTCTCACCACGCCACGTGGTGTTGTTTGGGAACATAGCTGCAAATAGTCTCTAAGCAGCCGAACATAACGATTTACAGTCAGTGATGGGTTCAGCTGGACCAGAGAACCAAGTATATTCCACGTGAACACAGCCCACACATTATGGAGCCACCACCAACCTCCACAGTATCCTGATGACCTTGATGACAACCTGGGTCCATGGCTTCGTGGGACCTGCGCCACACTCGAACCCCGCCATCATCTCTTATCAACTGAGATCGAGACTCTTCTCACCACGCCACGGTTTTCCAGTCGTACAGGGTCCAACCGACATGGTCACCAGCCTAGGAGAGACGCGGCAGGTGATGTGTTGTTGGCAAAGACCTTCGTGTCGGTTTTCTGCTGCTGTAGCCCATTAACGCAAGATTTCACGCACTGTCTTGAAGGATACGTTCGTCGTACGTCCCTCATTGATTTACGCGGTTATTTCACTCAGTGTTGCTAGTCTACTACTGCGCTGTCCGTGGAGAAAGGTAATGTCTGAAGTTTGGTATTCTCGGCACATTCTTGACACTACGGATCTCGGAACACTGAATTACCGTAACGATTTCGGAAATGAAATGCCCCATGGATCCAACTCCAACTACCATTCCCCGTTTGTTAATTCACGTTCTTCTTCTTCTTCGGTTATCAACCCACAGGTTGGTTGGCAGCAGCACGCCATTCCGTTCTTTTGTCAACTTTCTTCTTCATATCTGCATAGGTCTGGCACCCGATGTCATTTATTACTTGTTGAATGTAGCTTAATCTAGGTCGTCCTCGGCGAGTTCTTCCTTCAATGATTCCTTCTAATATTCTCTTAATGAAATTGTTATGCCGTAAAATGTGACCTATGAAGGTTATTCTTCTTTTCTGTATATTTCGCCAAAGAGATCTGTTTTCTTTCACTCTTCTGAGGACATCTTCGTTTGTAGCCTTGTCTCGCCAGCTGATTTTTTCCATTCTCCGGTAGCACCACATTTCGAATGCCTCTAATCTTCTCTTTTCTTCTTTTCCACTAGTCCAAGTTTCACATCCGTAAAGGGCTGTACTCCACACATAGGTTTTCATGACTCTCTTTCTTACGTCTAAACTAACATTTCTACTCGTCAGTAAGTTTCTTTTTCCATTGAATGCTATTTTGGCAAGTTGTATTCTGTTTTTAATGTCACTTTTGCTCCTTCCATCTGCTGTTATTTTGCTACCTAAGTAGTTAAATTCTGTAACCTGCCCTAGTTTCTCTCCCTTTATTGTTATTCGTATGGGTTCATTGTAGTTCAGGGCGCCACTCACCATCACTTTAGTCTTTTTCTTATTTATTTTCATTCCATACTGTTCTTTTAAGGTGTTTTCCATTTCATTGAGTGCGGCTTCTAAATCTTCTTTCCTTTCTGTAATTATGGCGATATCATCTGCATATCGCAACATATCTATTTTCATTCCGTTAAGTTTTATTCCTACTTCAATATTCTCTCTTATTTTGTCTATTGCTTCTTGGATATATGCGTTGAAAATTACTGGAGATAGTGGGCATCCCTGTCTCACTCCTTTCCTTATTCTTGCTGTTTCTTCTTTGTTTTCCTTCTTAACTAAGGCTGTTTCATTTTGGTATATTTTAAAGATTATCCTTCTATCATTGTATTTCAGACCAGCCTTCTTCAGAATTCTAAACATTTCTGGCCATACAACATTGTCAAATGCCTTTTCGAGGTCTACGAAGGCTATAAATACTTGTTTGTTTTTGGAAATTTGTTTCTCAATTATTAGTCTTAAAGATAAGATTGCTTCCCTCGTCCCTACACCGCTTCTAAAACCGAATTGGTCTTCACTTAGAGTGCTATTCAATTGGTTTTCAACTCTTTTCAAAATTATTCTTATTAGAATTTTTGATGCGTGTGAAAGAAGACTGAGTGTTCGATGGTTTTCACAGTCCATAGTAGATGCTTTCTTAGGTATGGGGAATATGATGCATTTCTGATAGTCTTCAGGAACTTCACCTGTTTTGTATATTTTCTGTATGAGTTGCAGTAATGTAGCTTTCATTTTGTCTCCTGATTTCTTAATTAGTTCAGAAGGTATATCATCAACACCTGCCGCTTTCTTATCTGGTAGTTCTTTTAGTGCTTTTTCAAATTCATCTTTCAGAATTGTGTCCCCTAGTTCTTCTTTCTCTACTTCTTCGCTTAATTCTATCATATTATCTGTTAGAGGGTCTCCTTGATATAGCTCTTCAATGTATTCTTGCCATCTCTTCAGCGTGTCATATCCAAATAGTACCTTGCCCTCTTTGTTCTTTATAGTTCCTGAAGATTTTACTTTCCGTTTAGCAAAGTTTTGTTTTATTGTTCTGTAGGCCAAGTCAGTTTTTCCTTTAACCATGTTTTCCTCCACCTCTTTACAAATGCTGTTGAGGTAATTTTCTTTTGCTTTCCTAGATTCTCTGTTTATTTGGTTTCTAAGCTTTCTATATTTGTTTTCGCTTTGCTCGTCAGAGGCATTTTTGTATAGTCTTCTTTCTTCCATTAGACAAATTATTTCAGGTGTTATCCACTCTTTCCTGTTTACAGGTTTGGCTTTCCCAATAAATTCTTCTGCTGCTTTATGTATGCCTTCTTTGATTTGTTTCCACTCCTCGTTAGTACTCCCGGGAATAATGTTTGATGCCATCTCATCAGTTTTCCGTGCATAAGGGATCACTAGTTCTTCAGACTTTAGGTTATCTCTGTTCCATACTTTGTTCGTTTTTCTCTCTAATCGCTTGAGTTTGAGTAAGCATTTCATCATTACAAGGTTGTGATCACTATTAATATCCGCAGACGGGTAGCTTCTGCAATCCTTGATTTGGTTTTTAAAACGCGATTTTACTAATATATAGTCGATTTGGTGTCTTCTAGTATCTCCTGGGGCTTTCCACGTGTACCTTCTTCTTTTATGGTGGTTGAAAAGGGAGTTCGCTATGACCAACTTGTTTTTGGCACAAAATTCAATTAGCCGGCTTCCTCTTTCGTTTCTATCTCCTAGACCATATTTCCCTACAATTCCGTCAACTTTCTCTTCTCCAACACTAGCATTCCAATCTCCCATTATAATTAAGTTCTCTTCACCTTTAACATAATTTATAACTTTGTTGATGTCTTCATACACTGTTTCTATTACATCGTCTTCTTCTGCCGATGTCGGCATATAGACTTGTACTATTACCGTGTTCTTTGGTTTGGTTCCAATTTTGACTAGTATTATCCTAGAGTTAAATTGCACATATCCTGTGACTAGATTCCCGAGTTTTCCTTTTAGAATTATTCCAACTCCACCGATTCCAGTTGTTCCTTGGTTAGTACCTGTATGAATGATACGATAATTTCCTGATCTGAAGTCTCCTGGTTCAGGCCATCGCATCTCAGATATTCCTATTATGTCTGTTCCCATTCTGTCCATCTCTAGTTTGAGGTTCTCTAATTTCCCGCATTGGAGGAGTGTTCTTACATTCCATGTTGCTATTTTTAGTGTATTCTTCAACTTTGCCTGACCTTCCATTGTCCCCGCCCGGAGATCCGATTGGGGGACTATTACTCCGGATTTATGTTTAACAGAAGATTCTGGCATGGTGCGCTACTGATTCTTGGGATATCACGTTGTGAGGCCATAATCACATCGGAATCCTATTCACACGCCGGCAGGAGTGGCCGAGCGGTTCTAGGCGCTACAGTCTGGAATCGCCTCGGGCACTGATGTGTGTGATGTCCTCAGGTTAGTTAGGTTTAAGTAGTACTAAGTTCTAGGGGACTGATGACCTCAGAAGTTAAGTCCCATAGCGCTCAGAGCCATTTGAACCATTTGAACCCATACCCACGAATCACCTGAGTACAAATGACGCTCCGCCAATGTACTACCCTTTTATAACTTGTGTATGCGATACCACCGCCATCTGTATATGTGCATATCACTAGTCCATGACTTCCATCACCTGACTAAAGTTCTATTGCTTCCACCATACACACTTGTAGTGAACGGCGGTTAGTATGGGCGGGAGAAAAGTATGGGCCTCTATATCTACATCTACATCTACATTTATACTCCGCAAGCCACCCAACGGTGTGTGGCGGAGGGCACTTTACGTGCCACTGTCATTACCTCCCTTTTCTGTTCCAGTCGCGTATGGTGCGCGGGATGAACGACTGTCTGAAAGCCTCCGTGCGCGCTCGAATCTCTCTAACTATACATTCGTGATATCTTCGGGGGGTATAAGTTGGGGGAAGCAATATATTCGATACCTCATCCAGAAACGCACTCTCTCGAAACCTGGCGAGCAAGCTACACCGCGATGCAGAGCGCCTCTCTTGCAGAGTCTGCCACTTGAGTTTGCTAAACATCTCCATAACGCTATCACGGTTACCAAATAACCCTGTGACGAAACGCGCCGCTCTTCTTTGGATCTTCTCTATCTGCTCCGTCAACCCGATCTGGCACGGATCCCACACTGATGAACAATACTCAAGTATAGGTCGAACGAGTGTTTTGTAAGCCACCTCCTTTGTTGATGGACTACATTTTCTAAGGACTCTCCCGATGAATCTCAACCTGGTACCCGCCTTACCAACAATTAATTTTATGTGATCATTCCACTTCAAATCGTTCCGCACGCATACTCCCAGATATTTTACAGAAGTAACTGCTACCAGTGTTTGTTCCGCTATCATATAATCATACAATAAAGGATCCTTCTTTCTATGTGTTCGCAATACATTACATTTATCTATGTTAAGGGTCAGTTGCCACTCCCTGCACCAAGTGCCTATCCGCTGCAGATCTTCCTGCATTTCGCTACAATTTTCTAATGCTACAACTTCTCTGTACACTACAGCATCATCCGCGAAAAGCCGCATGGAACTTCCGACACTATCTACTAGGTCATTTATATATATTGTGAAAAGCAATGGTCCCATAACATTCCCCTGTGGCACGCCACAGGTTATCTTAACCTCTGTAGACGTCTCTCCATTGATAACAACATGCTGCGTTCTGTTTGCTAAAAACTCTTCAATCCAGCTACACAGCTGGTCTGATATTCCGTAGGCTCTTACTTTGTTTATCAGGCGACAGTGCGGAACTGCATCGAACGCCTTCCGGAAGTCAAGGAAAATAGCATCTACCTGGGAGCCTGTATCTAATATTTTCTGGGTCTCATGAACAAATAAAGCGAGTTGGTTCTCACACGATCGCTGTTTCCGGAATCCATGTCGATTCCTACACAGTAGACTCTGGGTTTCCAAAAACGACATGATACGCGAGCAAAAAACGTGTTCTAAAATTCTACAACAGATCGACGTCAGAGATATAGGTCTATAATTTTGCGCATCTGCTCGACGACCCTTCTTGAAGACTGGGACTACCTGCGCTCTTTTACAATCATTTGGAACCCTCCGTTCCTCTAGAGACTTGCGGTACACGGCTGTTAGAAGGGGGGCAAGTTCTTTCGCGTACTCTGTGTAGAATCTAATTGGTATCCCGTCAGGTCCAGTGGACTTTCCTCTGTTGAGTGATTGCAGTTGCTTTTCTATTCCTTGGACACTTATTTCGATGTCAGCCATTTTTTTGTTTGTGCGAGGATTTAGAGAAGGAACTGCAGTGCGGTCTTCCTCTGTGAAACAGCTTTGGAAAAAGGTGTTTAGTATTTCAGCTTTACGCGTGTCATCCTCTGTTTCAATGCCATCATCATCCCGGAGTGTCTGGACATGCTGTTTCGGGCCACTTACTGAATTAACGTAAGACAAGAACTTCCTAGGATTTTCTCTCAAATCGGTACATAGAACTTTACTTTCGAATTCACTGAACGCTTCACGCATAGCCCTCCTTACGCTAACTTTGACATCGTTTAGCTTCTGTTTGTCTGAGAGGTTTTGGCTGCGTTTAAACTTGGAGTGAAGCTCTCTTTGCTTTCGCAGTAGTTTACTAACTTTGTTGTTGAACCACGGTGGGTTTTTTCCTGTCTCTCACAGTTTTACTCGGCACGTACCTGCCTTGAAATTTTTCCATAAACAATCAACATTGTCAGTGTCGGAACAGAAATTTTCGTTTTGATCTGTTAGGTAGTCTGAAATCTGCCTTCTATTACTCTTGCTAAACAGATAAACCTTCCTCCCTTTTTTTATATTCCTATTAACTTCCTTATTCAGGGATGCTGCAACGGCCTCATGATACCTCTTGATGTTCCTCACTTTTTGTGCAGAACAGCAGATGCCTGCAGTGTTCGCAATAAAGCACAGACACGACTCTCCTATTTTCTACAACTTGAGTTACGTACGTAGCTGTCGAATTTGTGTCACAAGTAATTTCATTTAACGATATAAATGGTGGCAGTGCCGTTGCATTAGGAAGTCTCATTTATTTATTGGTGGTGACTAGTTTCGGACTTGCGTCCATTTGCTAACAATCCTATGGGAAAAGAGTTACAGCAGATGGGGTAACGGTAATAGTACAGCACATATTTATATAAAATATGAATATGTATAATACATAACAGGGAAACATTGATAGAAAATATCTCGAAAAGTGCTTGACCGATTTACTTGAAATTCTTACACGATACTCTAATAACGTAGGCTATACGTTTTATTACGTATGTGTGTTTATAATATATAATGGGAAAAATAAGTTACTCTTGAGAAGTTCTTGAGCAGTTTATTTCAAATTTTTACGCGATAACTAATAACACTATTCTACAAAGGAAAATTTTATAATATGGAAAGAATAGTTTCTAAAGCAAATTTAATTGGGGAATTCAAAACCGAAACTAGAAATTCCACATAAGGTACAGCTGGAAATTTGTGGTAGGGTCTTATGGTACCAAATTGCTGAGGTTATCGGTACCTGAGCTTATGCACTACTTAATCTAACTTAAACTAACTTACGCTAAGGACGACATACACACCCATGCCCGGGGGAGAGCTCGAACCTCTGATGGGGGGAGACGCGCGGACCGTGACAAGGCGCCCAAGACCGCGCGGCTACCCTGTTCGGCAAGGCACAATTTTTTTAGCTGTATGAAAATGTATACAATTTAATTCCCAGAAGTAATATTGTTTCAAGAGAAGGGTAAATTTACTAAAATTGGTAGGCAGCAACAACTTCGTCTTTTAACTTAATTTAATTGGTACCCATCTGTGTAAAAGTATTGCCTTGTTAACCTAATTCTGGCCTTTCTGAGTGTTAATTTCACCATAAGAAACCACACATTTAACATTGCTGACGTAAAGGTTCAGCGATTGTAATTTAATTGCGAACATACAGTTTAGCCACTTTTATATTTGTCTTTGCAATTACACTCCTGGAAATGGAAAAAAGAACACATTGACACCGGTGTGTCAGACCTACCATACTTGCTCCGGACACTCCGAGAGGGCTGTACAAGCAATGATCACACGAACGGCACAGTGGACACACCAGGAACGGCGGTGTTGGCCGTCGAATGGCGCTAGCTGCGCAGCATTTGTGCACCGCCGCCGTCAGTGTCAGCCAGTTTGCCGTGGCATACGGAGCTCCATCGCAGTCTTTAACACTGGTAGCATGCCGCGACAGCGTGGACGTGAACCGTATGTGCAGTTGACGGACTTTGAGCGAGGGCGTATAGTGGGCATGCGGGAGGCCGGGTGGACGTACCGCCGAATTGCTCAACACGTGGGGCGTGAGGTCTCCACAGTACATCGATGTTGTCGCCAGTGGTCGGCGGAAGGTGCACGTGCCCGTCGACCTGGGACCGGACCGCAGCGACGCACGGATGCACGCAAAGACCGTAGGATAATACGCAGTACCGTAGGGGACCGCACCGCCACTTCCCAGCAAATTAGGGACACTGTTGCTCCTGGGGTATCGGCGAGGACCATTCGCAACCGTCTCCATGAAGCTGGGCTACGGTCCCGCACACCGTTAGGCCGTCTTCCGCTCACGCCCCAACATCGTGCAGCCCGCCTCCAGTGGTGTCGCGACAGGCGTGAATGGAGGGACGAATGGAGACGTGTCGTCTTCAGCGATGAGAGTCGCTTCTGCCTTGGTGCCAATGATGGTCGTATGCGTGTTTGGCGCCGTGCAGGTGAGCGCCACAATCAGGACTGCATACGACCGAGGCACACAGGGCCAACACCCGGCATCATGGTGTGGGGAGCGATCTCCTACACTGGCCGTACACCACTGGTGATCGTCGAGGGGACACTGAATAGTGCACGGTACATCCAAACCGTCATCGAACCCATCGTTCTACCATTCCTAGACCGGCAAGGGAACTTGCTGTTCCAACAGGACAATGCACGTCCGCATGTATCCCGTGCCACCCAACGTGCTCTAGAAGGTGTAAGTCAACTACCCTGGCCAGCAAGATCTCCGGATCTGTCCCCCATTGAGCATGTTTGGGACTGGATGAAGCGTCGTCTCACGCGGTCTGCACGTCCAGCACGAACGCTGGTCCAACTGAGGCGCCAGGTGGAAATGGCATGGCAAGCCGTTCCACAGGACTACATCCAGCATCTCTACGATCGTCTCCATGGGAGAATAGCAGCCTGCATTGCTGCGAAAGGTCGATATACACTGTACTAGTGCCGACATTGTGCATGCTCTGTTGCCTGTGTCTATGTGCCTGTGGTTCTGTCAGTGTGATCATGTGATGTATCTGACCCCAGGAATGTGTCAATAAAGTTTCCCCTTCCTGGGACAATGAATTCACGGTGTTCTTATTTCAATTTCCAGGAGTGTATTATGGGCCCGCAGTTGGCATCACTGTTTCTGAACCTCTGCTACATTCTGTAATGTACAAGTAATTAAAGTTTTGGACATGGCTGCTTAGTCAGCTACCGTTTACAAAATAAAATTAAAGCAATAACAGCCCTCAGTCGCAATAAGAAGTCTTTTGACATAGGTTTTGGCACTACTATGAGTGCCTTCATCAGAAGAAAACACTAAAACTGGCATGTTACGTATAAAATAAATATCAAGCGATAAAGCTTCAGCCATAAAATTTTTGAAATAGTATACATAGAAGGCAAGCCACTACGGGCTGCTCATATATCTGGAGCTACAGGTAGTTAGTGTGATGCTACCTGTAGCTCGAGTCAACAAAAGTGAATTATCTCCCCACTCATTTATTAACTGAGATGACGGAAGGCTAAAACGTCGAATTCTGCCTTTCGGAAATTACGTTGATTGACTGTTCCGTCGGATGCTGGTAGAATACACTCCTGGAAATTGAAATAAGAACACCGTGAATTCATTGTCCCAGGAAGGGGAAACTTTATTGACACATTCCTGGGGTCAGATACATCACATGATCACACTGACAGAACCACAGCCACATAGACACAGGCAACAGAGCATGCACAATGTCGGCACTAGTACAGTGTATATCCACCTTTCGCAGCAATGCAGGCTGCTCTTCTCCCATGGAGACGATCGTAGAGATGCTGGATGTAGTCCTGTGGAACGGCTTGCCATGCCATTTCCACCTGGCGCCTCAGTTGGACCAGCGTTCGTGCTGGACGTGCAGACCGCGTGAGACGACGCTTCATCCAGTCCCAAACATGCTCAATGGGGGACAGATCCGGAGATCTTGCTGGCCAGGGTAGTTGACTTACACCTTCTAGAGCACGTTGGGTGGCACGGGATACATGCGGACGTGCATTGTCCTGTTGGAACAGCAAGTTCCCTTGCCGGTCTAGGAATGGTAGAGCGATGGGTTCGATGACGGTTTGGATGTACCGTGCACTATTCAGTGTCCCCTCGACGATCACCAGTAGTGTACGGCCAGTGCAGGAGATCGCTCCCCACACCATGATGCCGGGTGTTGGCCCTGTGTGCTTCGGTCGTATGCAGTCCTGATTGTGGCGCTCACCGCACGGCGCCAAACACGCATAAGACCATCATTGGCACCAAGGCAGAAGCGACTCTCATCGCTGAAGACGACACGTCTCCATTCGTCCCTCCATTCACGCCTGTCGCGACACCACTGGAGGCGGACTGCACGATGTTGGGGCGTGAGCGGAAGACGGCCTAACCGTGTGCGGGACCGTAGCCCAGCTTCATGGAGACGGTTGCGAATGGTCCTCGCCGATACCCCAGGAGCAACAGTGTCCCTAATTTGCTGGGAAGTGGCGGTGCGGTCCCCTACGGCACTGCGTAGGATCCTACGGTCTTGGCGTGCATTCGTGCGTCGCTGCGGTCCGGTCCCAGGTCGACGGGCACGTGCACCTTCCGCCGACCACTGGCGACAACATCGATGTACTGTGGAGACCTCACGCCCCACGTGTTGAGCAATTCGGCGGTACGTCCACCCGGCCTCCCGCATGCCCACTATACGCCCTCGCTCAAAGTCCGTCAACTGCACATACGGTTCACGTCCACGCTGTCGCGGCATGCTACCAGCAGACTGCGATGGAGCTCCGTATGCCACGGCAAACTGGCTGACACTGACGGCGGCGGTGCACAAATGCTGCGCAGCTAGCGCCATTCGACGGTCAACACCGCGGTTCCTGGTGTGTCCGCTGTGCCGTTCGTGTGATCATTGCTTGTACAGCCCTCTCGCAGTGTCCGGAGCAAGTATGGTGGGTCTGACACACCGGTGTCAATGTGTTCTTTTTTCCATTTCCAGAAGTGTATTTAGTACATTATGAATGAAGCACACACAGTTCTGGTGTAATATTCCAGAATCTTTATTATTTGTTACACGAATCGTTTTCCCCCGTTACGGCAACATCACGTACTAAGACAAGTATGTTGTGCAGTGAAATCTTGTTGGATCAATGATTTTAAATTAGTGCATGTGCAGTGTGTTTCCATTTCCAGAGATGAAAAGTGATAATGTTAGAATTAGGAATAAAACAAGAGGGATTATTTCAGTGTAAATGCGATGTAATATTGTTTAACTAAGATAAAAAAATGGCTCTGAGCACTATGGGACTTAACTTCTGAGGTCATCAGTCCCCTAGAACTTAAAACTACTTAAACCTAACTAACCTAAGGATATCACACACATCCATGCCAAGGCAGGATTCGAACCTGCGACCGGACCGGTCCTGCAGTTCTAGTCTGTGGCGCCTAGAACCGCTCGGTCACCCAGCCGGCAACTAAGATAAAAATGTGACATATTAACTAATGAACTATAGACAAATTAAAACAGCTGCGCGTAGAAGAAAATATTGAACAATAAACTGTGGTGACATATACCAAAGGTATGGCTGAACAAAACCATCTTGTCTTTAATAGATCCTAAATTACAAACAGATAAAATTTAATAGTGATATTAAGCTGTTGAGTGAAGAAGCTGTGACTCTAAAAAATAAATTTTTTGTCATAACGAGACGAATTATAGAAACTGAAGCAAAGGAAATGGGGGGTGCGAATAAGAGAGAGCCTGGATGGGATTATGAGTGACATCTGCAGTTAGAATTGGCGAGTTAGGGAACTGGGAGTGATCTTTCAGTACTAAGCTTGGGCTGCGGGAAAAATGTTTATTAATTTCCATTATTTCAAGACAGTTTATGTTTCTTCCTTTATGTTTCATGATTCATCTTGTAACTAGGGCCTTCTTTAAGCAGGCAGTTTGAAAACATAAATTCTCATTTTCTAAGTTGCAAACTTCTGTAGTGTTCATTCAGTTGGGAACATATTGCCCTGCCGTACTGACCTGTATAGAATTTGTCACAATTGCTAGTAATTTTATATATTCCACTCTTATACAAAGCTAGAGTGCTGTCTTGACCGCTGGGCAAAAAGCGTCCAACAGTGCTGTGCACATAAAATGGCGTTTTTAAGTTCTTGGATTTATGTTTCGTGGTTACATCGAGTAAGACTTTACCTAAGTACGGAATTGTACACCATTTATTGCATTCTTGAGGTGGTGGTTCAAGGACATGGTAAAGAAGAGAGTACACCCGTTGTTTCTGCTTTTTGTGCATCATGGAGTCCACTAAGGTAGGAGGATAGCCATTGTTTGATTTTGTTTACTTGATTGCATTTAATTCCGTTTGGAAGTTGTCTTCCCTCCTGGTGATGGATATTAGGCGATGTATCATAGAATGAGGGCCAGCATGTTTATGGGTCACTGGCTGTTGAGAATTGGCCCATATTACGATATATGTGTTGGTAGGTTCCCTGTAATCTTGAAAGTATGAATATAATCACTGATATCTGTGGTTAGAGCTAAGTAATTTAAGCAGTTACCTCAAACTCCATTGTGAATTTGTTGTTTAGAATTTAGCTGCTTGAGGAATTTTTGAAGCTGTCTGGTAGACCTGTCCATAAGCAAATTACATCAGCAACTTACCTAAACCAGTATCCAACCTTTGAAGAGAGTGGATTATGTTCTAAAAACTGTGTTTCAGGATTGTTCATGAAGATTTCAGCAAGGACTGTATTTAGGGGGGAGGGAGATCTCATATCTAGCCATCCAACTTTTTCTATATATCCCGTCACTGAAACGGAAATAATTTTGCGTTAGACAAGTTTCTGTCGATAACATTATATCATCTGTGACAAATGGGTTAACTCCTGATCTATCTAGTAAGCCTGTGTGAATGTTTAGGCACTCCTGAATAGATATATTAATCAATAAGTTGCTAACATCAAACGAAACCAGCTTGGCACTAGGGGGATTTGCATCTCTTTTTACTTGTTCACTACGTCAACTGAATTAAGGATACAATGGCTAGGTTTCAATCTGGTTTTGATCTTGATCGGGTCATTTAACTCTCTAGCTAATTTTTAACATGAAGCTGAGAATGTCGACACCACAAGATGGGTTGGGATATTATATTTATGGCGTTTAGGGTGCCCGTAGAGTCAGGGAGGTATAGGATTCATGTTCGTAAGGAAATAGGCATCACAGTCTGATATACTTTTACACAGTTTGATAACAATTCTAATTTTATCATTACAGCGTTGTGTGTCGTCTTTCTGTATCAGTTGGAAGTTGGTGGCATTAAGAAGATCTTCAACTTTGTTAACATAATCACATTTGTTCATTAAGGAAACAGCATTTCCTTTGTCTGTTCGGATTGCTTTAACATTATTGTCAATAATTTTATTCTTAAACTGTTTAATACTTGCTCTATAGCTGACGGGAGACTAGAAACGAGGTTAGATATTTCCAGTTCATCGGCTACGAGATGCTTAGTGGAGATGTCATCGCCTAATGCACATTCTAGGTGCGCTTTTATTATTTCCAGTTGTTTTTCGGAGACTTCTTGTGGTGGCGTATATTTGAAGCCTTTTGCGAATACAGTGAGTTCTTCGTTGGTAGTTTTTAAGTCCAAGAGATTATTTAAACGACCTACAAGCTTCAATTTTTCAATTGGTTTTGAAAGTTGTTTTCTACCACTGAATAGTTTATTGTACTCACGTGATCACGAATGCCTTACCATCATTTCATTTCTTCCTTGATCCATGTTCTTTTGTGCTAAATCTAGTGCCTTTACAGAAGGAGAAGTCTTCGGTCTTAGGCTTAGAAACGCATATCCTTTTGGATACACTGACTGTTGAATGAAATACGTTGACCAGCTTTTGCTTTTTGCGTTATTAACGTCTTGTAAATGCCATATAACCGTGCTGACACATTTAATTATACTGGTTGACTGTTTCGTCGGTTCTTGGTAGATAATTTTATACATTATGAATGAAACACACACAACATTGGAGTAATATCCTACAATCTTTATTATTTGCTAAACGAACTGGCTTCCAGCTGTTACGCCTTCATCACGTACAAATAAAACTATTTGATGCAGTGAAATTTTGTTGGATCAAAAATTTTAAACTATTGCATGTACAGAGTGTCTCCATTTCCAGAGACGAAAAGTGTTAATGTTAGAATTAGGAATAAAACAACATAGATTATTTCAGTGTAAATGAGATGTAAGATTATTTAACTAAGATAAAATAGGTGACGCATTAACTAATGAACTATAGACAAATTACAACAGTTGTACGCAGAAGAAAATAATTGAACAATAAACCTTGGTGACATGTTACAAAGATGTGGCTGAACAAAATAATCTTGTCTTTGATAGGTCCTAAATTACAAACAGATAGAATAAAACAGTGATATTAAACAGGTGAGTGAACCAGCTGTGATCGTACAAAGCAATTTTTGTAACACAACAAGAGAAATTATAGTAACTGAAATAAAGGAAGTGAGAGCATGTGAGCAAGAGGAGCAATTTACAACACAGCTTGGACGGGATTGCGAGTGGTGTCTGCAGTTAGAAGTGGAGAGCAAGGGAACTGTGTCTAGTCATTCAGTACTAAGTTTGGGTTGACAGACGTATGTTTAATAATTTCCATTTCTTCAAGACAGTTCATCTTCCTTCTTTTCTGATATGAGATGTAATACTTCGTTTTACTTTGTAAATATGGCCTTCATTAAGCAGATAGTCTACAAAAATAGAGTCTCCTTTCCTAAGTTTTCAACTTCTGTGGTGGTCCTTCAAGCGCGTACACTTTGTCCTGGCAGAATTCACCACAATGGCAAGTGATTTTTATATATTCTGCTCCTTTTCAAAGCTGGAGTGCTGTCTTTACCATTCGGCAAAAAGTGTCCAACGGTGTTGTGCACATAAAATGATGTTTTTACGTTCCTGGATTTAAGTGTTCTCGCTACGTCCGGTGAGATTTTTCCTAAGTGTAGAATTGAGCACCATTTATTGGAATCTTGAGGTTGTGAATCAAGGATAGGGTAAAGAACAGAACATACCTGTTGCTTCCAGTTTTTTTTTGCATTATGGAGTCAACTAAGGTAGGAGGATAGCCATTGTTCAATGCTACTTGTTTGACTGCATTTAATTCCATTTGGATGTTGTCTTCACTCATGGGGAATGAGTGAAATGATTCTGAAGAAAATCTTAGTACGGTTACTCCTTATTACGGTAACAGAAACAGTCTTGTCTATTCTCAGGTTTTATAATCCATGTGACAACATTTAAGATGTAGTGGCACTTTCGGACGTTCTGCGACCATGAAACTTTCTTTGGTCAGTTCCCTATTCTCCCTCTGTCTTTCCGTCAATGAAGAACTGCATGAAGCTGTACCTCTCTCGTCGGATGATAGACCCAATTCACACTGGTTTCTTGTGTCCGATGGTGGTTATGAACTCAAGAATTCTGCTTTTCCTGTGTCCGATGGCGGTTATGAATTCAAGAATTCTGCTGTCACAATAAAGTATCTTATCAATGCCATATAATACACTCATTGAATCTTAACATTCAGCGTTGCATCCATGTTTGTCACTTACGCGGCCTGTTCGTAGATAAGGCTTTAACTGTCGAATATTATACTCCATGCAGCAGTACCAGTAACACAATGCACTGCACAATTTGCCAACGTGTACTAAGTTTAAGACTGAACATTAAAAATAAGAGTCAGTAAATAATGGCGCTCAAGTTGACGCCTCGACTTCCAGAATGCATTCTGCACAGTGCTGCACTGCCACTTAGTGCACAACATACGAGCTTGTGGAATTTCCGAACAGGTTTATGGTTGGTTCCAATGGTTCAAATGGCTCTGACCACTATGGGACTTAACTTCTGAGGTCTTCAGTCCCCTAGAACTTGGAACTACTTAAACCTAACTAACCTAAAGACATCACACACATCCATGACCGAGGCAGGATTCGAACCTGCGACTGTAGCGGTCGCGCGGTTCCAGACTGTAGGGCCTAGAACCGCTCGGCCACTCCGGTCGGAAAAATGTGTGTGAAATCTTATGGGACTTAACTGCTAAGGTCATCAGTCCCTAAGCTTACACAATACTTAACCTAAATTATCCTAAGGACAAACACACACACACTCATGCCTGACGGAGGACTCGAACCTCCGCCGGGATCAGCTGCAGAGTCCATGACTGCAGCCCCTTAGACTGCTCGGCTAATCCCGCGCGGCCATTATGTTTGGATTTGGGACTTAATAGCAGATAGGTTTCTTCTTTCTTGTTGCTTTTTTGTGGTCATTAGTCTTCAAGTTTTATGGAGTTCTCGAAAATTGCTTTGCCTGTGGCAGTCACTTCCTCTTCGAGTGTTAGACTCAAATTCCTCCATTATTTCGTGTATATACGGGGTGTTGAAAAAATCTTTCCACAGTGTCGTAAGACTGTATGCCGCGCGTGCCGTATAATTGTTCGCCTGCCTGGGTTACTTCCCTTCAAGTGGACTACCCCAACCTACCCCAACATTCCACTGTTTCGTTTATCTCAGCCAGCGTCAGTAGTATCGTTCGTTTGTGTCGTTACGTGTTGACGTGAACGTTTAAGTTTAGTTCCTTTGTTCGTTTGTTACGTTTTTGTCGCTGTGAAAATGCTAACCATTGAAGAACGTATGTTTTTAGTCGAACAGGTGTTCAAAGGTGGCGCTAAAAACACAGTTTCAGTTCGTCAAACACTTAATTCAGTTTCCCCGGAGGCAACACTCCCACATCGCGATACTGTGTGAAATTTGATTAACAAATTTCGAAGTACGGGTTCAGTGACAGATGCACCGAGAAATGTTCGTTCTAGCGTTTTGTCTGAGGATAAAGTACTCGATATTTCCGATAAAATGTGCATGAGTCCAAACAAGTCAGTAAGAAAACTCGCCCACGGAATCGATGTTAGTGTCGGAACGGCCCACAAACCTGTAAGGAAAAAAATTAGAACTTTGCCCATACAAAATGACAGTCGTGCAAGAACTGAAAAATACTGAACATGGCAAGAGACTCCATTATTATCAATGGTTCAAAAATTTCGTTCAACAAAATGGAAGGGATATTCTTAATGAAACGTTTTTCACTGATGAGGCGTGATTTCATTTATCCGGGTACATGAACTCCCAAAATTCTCGTATGTGGAGTACTGCAAATCCGTTGTGTATTCATGAGGAACCACTTCATTCTGTGAAAATAGGAGTTTGGAATGCTTTTTCTAGACGTCGGATTAAAGGGTCCGATATTTTTCAACGAAATAATAAACGCACAACGATACTGCAGTGATATTCTGTACCCATTCATAAGAGAACTTGTGTTAAGTGAAACTCTGAAAGGTTATTTTCAACAAGATAGTGCAACGGCGCATACAGCTCACGATTCAGTGTCACTGCTTGCTGATGTTTCTTGTGATCGCATGATTTCACAGGGACTTTGGCCTCCAGGATCGCCTGACCTAACACCACCTGACTTTTTTTTTGTGGGGTGCAGCGAAAGCCACTATCTATAAAAACCGTCCAAAATTCATCGATGAATTGAAAACTGCAATATCCACTTTCACTGCTTCTGTTACAGAAGAAATGTTACAGCTTGTGTTTGGAAACATGATTAGACGAATTGAATTGCGTATTCAGCAACAGAGGGGACACCATCAACATTTAATGTGAAAATTTGTAAGTAAAAATTAATATTCAATAAATTATTAACTTGTATTTCACTGAGTTTCATTTCGGTATATACACCGCGGCATACGGCACGCGCGACTAACCATCATACGGCATTGCGGAAAGACTCTTTGAACGCCCCGTATAACCAGCAAACTATAACATCCAGCACTTTATGGAAAGCCTAGGCAATATATATTGAGGTAACGTAAGTCACGGACTAGTGATATGCACATATGCAGATGGCGGTAGTGTCGCGTACACAAGTTACAAAAAGGCAGAGTATTGGCGGAGCTTTCATTTGTACCTGGGTGATTAATCTGAAAAAGTTTCCATCGTGAATACGGCCACACGACGGGAATTAACGCGGGATATTAGTTGGAGCTAGACACAGGGGACCTTCCATTTCGGAAATGGTTAGGAAAGTCAATATTCCGAGATCCACAGTGTCAAGAGTGTGCCGAGATCACCAAATTTCAGGCATTTCATTTCACCACGGACAGCACAGTGGCTGCCGGCCTTTAACGACCGAGAGCAAAGGCGTTTGAGTAGAGTCGTCAGTGCTAGCACACAAGCAACACTGCGTGAAACAGCCGCAGAAATCGGTCTGTGATGTAAGACGAACATATCCGTTAGAACAGTGCGGTGAAATCTTGAGTTAATGGGCTATGGCTGCAGACAATCAATGCGAGTGACTCGCCAACAGCACGACATTACCTGCAGCTCCTATCCTGGGTTTGTGACCATATCAGATGGACCCTAGACGACTGGGAAACCATGGGCTAGTTAGATGAGACCCAATTTCAATTAGTAAGAGATGATGGTCACTGTGATGCAGGCCCAAGTTGTCGACAAAGCACTGAGCAAGCTGGTGGTGGCTCCATAATTGGATGGTCTGTGTACATGGAATGGACTGGGTTCTCTGGTCCAACTGAACCTATCAGGAAATGTTTTTCGGCTATTTGGAGACCATTTCCAGCCATGTTCCCAAACGACGATGTTATTTTTGTGAATGAAAATGCGCCGTGTCACCGGTCTACAGCTACTCGCAATTGGTTTGAAGAACAATTTGGACATTTCGAGCGAATTATTTGCCACCCAGATCGCCCGACATGAATCCCGTCGATCATTTATGGAACATAATGAGAGATTAATTCGTGAATAAAATCCTGCTCCAGCAACACTGTCACAATGATGGACAGATATTGAGGCAGCATGGCTCAATATATTCTGCAAGGGACTTCCACCGACTTGTTGAGACCATGACACGTCGAGATTCTGCACTATGCCGGGCAAAAGAAGGCCCGACACGATACTGAAAGATATCTCACAACTTTTGTCACGTCACTGTATCGAATACCAGAAATCATTAGGCAGGGTATGAAATGCATCTTATTTAATATTTTGCCCAGGCATTTAATAGAATAGCAGTTACGTTTAAGACAATGTGCGAGAAAAAGATAATTTAAGTATTTCGATTGTTACTGGATCCACGTAAATCATTGTCGTGACAGTTTAAGTCCAGTTCGACTGGAGTGTCAATTTCACTAAAGTGGAGGCTGCAAGTGAAAGTTTAGATTCGGTTACTGTTTATTATATATGTATAGTAATTCCTAGTTCATGAACCACGGGCAACGTATGAGTGGCCAAGTAAGTGGTTCCGACAGTCGGGATACCAGTTACTTTGGAATAAGGCTGGGCATCTCGGACATATTCTGAGTCGTGGTCACCTTTGTGCTCATACGGCAAAGACTACCAAATCCACCGGTTAGTCCCTCAACCGTTAGGGGTAAAACCCAATGGGGCTCGGAGCAAGTAAGGCTAGCAACCTGCTTCCCTGGTACCTTAAATATGATGCTGGCAACAATCAGAGCAAAATGCCTCGGACCTTTGGAGGTGACGGAGTCCCACCTCTAACTGACAAACCAGGGACTCCTAAGATACGACTTGGCAAACAAATGGTAATGAGATGGGGAGCTATTAATATCAATGGGGGCTACTCTGGGAAGAAGGTAGAGCTGGCAGAGGCTGCAAGTAAGATGGGGCTGGACGTTTTAGCTGTTAGTGACATTCGGGTAAGGGGTGAGAAAGAAGAGGAAGTGGGAGAATACAAGGTCTACCTGTCAGAAGTCAAAGCTAGAATAGCACAATGGGGTGTAGGGCTTTACATCAGGAAAGAAATGGAACCCAGCGTAGTTGCAATAAGGTATGTAAACGAACGACTGATGTGGATAGATTTGACAGTGTCTAGCAAGCAAATTAGGATTGTGTCAGTATATTCGCATTGTGAAGGGAGAGATCAAGATAAGGTGGATAGTTTTTATGAGGCACTCAGTGATGTAGTTGTTACAGTAAAGGGCAAGGACAGTGTTCTGCTCATGGGTGATTTTAACGCCAGGATTGGAAATCGAACAGAAAGGTATGAAAAGGTTATGGGTAAATTTGGAGAGGATATGGAGGCCAACAGGAACTGGAAACAACTCTTGGATTTCTATGCCAGTATGGCCTTAGTAATCACAAACTACTTTTTTAAATATAAGAACATTCACCGGTATACTTGGGAAGGCAGGGGAACCAGATCTGTCATTGACTATATAATAACACATCAGGAATTCAGGAAGGCTGTCAGGGACACATGTCTATTCAGGGGACTCTTTGATGACACTGATCATTATTTAATCTGCAGTGAAATTCGGATTGTGAGGCCGAAAGTGCAGGAGGTCAGGTCCATATGTAGGAGGATAAGAGTGGAGAAACTTCAGGATAAGGAAATCAGGCACAAGTACATAACAGCCATCTCAGAAAGGTACCAGTTAGTTGAATGTAGTCAATGACAGTCATTGGAAGAGGAATGGACAAGGTACAGGGACACAGTACTAGAAGTGGCTAAAGAATGTCTTGGAACAGTAGTGTGTAAATGTAGGATGAAGCAAACAGCTTGGTGGAATGACACAGTCAAGGCAGCCTGTAAAAGGAAAAAGAAGGCGTATCAAAAATGGCTGCATACTAGAACTCAGGTAGACAGAGAAAGTTATGTTGAAGAAAGAAACAAAGCCAAACAGATAATTGCAGCGTCCAAGAAGAAATATTGGGAAGACTTTGGAATCAGGTTGGAGACTATGGGTCAAGCAGCTGGAAAACCATTCTGGAGTGTAATTAGCAGTCTTCGAAAGGGAGGTAAGAAGGAAATGACAAGTATTTTGGACAGGTCAGGAAAACTGCTGATGAATCCTGTGGATGCCTTTGGCAGATGGAGGGAATATTTTGAAGAGTTGCTCAATGTAGGTGAAAATACAATCAGTAATGTTTCAGATTTCGAGGTAGAATGGGATAGGAATGATGATGGAAATAGGATCACATTTGAGGAAGTGGAGAAAGTGGTCAATAGATTGCAGAGCAATAAAGCAGCTGGGGTGGATGAAATTAAGTCGGAACTCGTCAAATACATTGGAATGTCAGGTCTTAAATGGCTACACAGGATAATTGAAATGGCCTGGGAGTCGGGACAGGTTCCATCAGACTGGACAAAAGCAGTAATCACACCAATCTTTAAACATGGAAACAGAAAAGATTGTAACAACTACAGAGGTATCTCTTTAATCAGCGTTGTGGGTAAAATTTTCACAGGTATTGTTGAAAGGAAAGTGCGAGTATTAGTTGAGGACCAATTGGATGAAAATCAGTGTGGGTTTAGGCCTCTTAGAGGTTGTCAGGACCAGATCTTTAGCTTACGGCAAATAATGGAGAAGTGTTATGAGTGGAACAGGGAATTGTATCTATGCTTTATAGATCTAGAAAAGGCATATGACCGGGTCCCTAGGAGGAAGTTATTGTCTGTTCTACGAGATTATGGAATAGGAGGCAAACTTTTTCAAGCAATTAAAGGTCTTTACATGGATGGTCAGGCAGCAGTTAGAGTTGATGGTAAATTGAGTTCATGGTTCAGAGTAGTTTCAGGGGTAAGACAAGGCTGCAACCTGTCTCCACTGCTGTTCATATTATTTATGGATCATATGTTGAAAACAATAGACTGGCTGGGTGAGATTAAGATATGTGAACACAAAATGAGCAGTCTTGCATATGCGAATGACTTAGCTGTGATGGCAGATTCGATTTAAAGTTTTCAAAGTAATATTTCAGAACTAGATCAGAAATGTAAGGACTATGGTATGAAGATTAGCATCTCCAAAACGAAAGTAATGTCAGTGGGAAAGAAATATAAACGGATTGAGTGCCAAATAGTAGGAACAAAGTTAGAACAGGTGGACGGTTTCAAGTACTTAGGATGCATATTCTCACAGGATGGCAACATAGTAAAAGAACTGGAAGCGACGTGCAACAAAGCATATGCAGTGAGCACTGAGCTACGATCTACTCTCTTCTGCAAGAAGGAAGTCAGTACCAAGACTAAGTTATCTGTGCACCGTTCAATCTTTCGACCAACTTTGTTGCATGGGAGCGAAAGCTGGATGGATTCAGGTTACCTTATCAACAAGGTTGAGGTTACGGATATGAAAGTAGCTAGGATGATTGCAGGTGCTAGTAGATGGGAACAATGGCAGGAGGGTGTTCACAATGAGGAAATCAAAGAAAAACTGGGAATGAACTCTATAGATGTAGCAGTCAGGGCGAACAGGCTTAGATGGTGGGGTCATGTTACACGCATGGGAGAAGCAAGGTTACCCAAGTGGCTCATGGGTTCAGCAGTAGAGGGTAGGAGGAGTCGGGGCAGACCAAGGAGAAGGTACCTGGATTCGGTTAAGAATGATTTTGAAGTAATAGGTTTAACATCAGAAGAGGCACCAATGTTAGCACTGAATAGGGGATCATGGGGGAATTTTATAAGGGGGCTATGCTCCAGACTGAACGCTGCAAGGCATAATCAGTCTTAAATGATGATGATGATGATGATAGTAATTTTTAAACAGCTGTTTTTTCAATGATTTATTAGATATTGTTAATTGTTAGCAACTATTAAAACACATGTACTTCAGAATAAGCCAATTTTCAGACACAATTGTGATTATTTTTATGTTGTAATTTAACTGTAATTAAACATATACATTTCTAGTTACTACGTGTTACTTCATAGAGATTTTATACTTCGCCTGAGTCTATTTCGATTTATATAAAATACCTGGGGGTTCTATACATGTCCTAGGAAACGTATCAAATTAAAATTAAATTAAACACCTCGCCAAATAGTTTTAAGTATTCAGTATGTTGCCTAGGCATTCTTTTGACACTGTTATATACTTACTCTACAGTTTTTTGCCTGTGCAACATCGTCTAGAAGGTCGTTTTCTGGTGTTACATGCATCTACCCGGTCGCTGTGACCGAGCGGTTCTAGGCGCTGCAGTCCGGAACTGCGCTGCTGCTACGGTCGCAGGTTCGAATCCTGCCTCGGGCATGGATGTGTGTGATGTCCTTAGGTTAGTTAGGTTTAAGTAGTTGTAAGTTCTAGGGGACTGATGACCTCAGATGTTAAGTCCCATAGTGCTCAGAGCCATTTGAACCAGCAAGTAAGATGCTCATGCAACTTGTGAGACTCCTCTTCGTAGGTAATTACTCCTCTTTCTGTCAATGACAGATTGTTTCGTCATCAGTATAATTTGATAACAGATTGGGTGGAGTTCGTTGAAGACAAATGGACCGAGAAGTCTATTGGTTTATAATATCCTTTGTCGAAAGGTATCATTGAATTACAGCAACCAAATCATGGCAAGAATTTTGAATTTAACTTCAACGTGTATGAATACTTCAATCGAGAACAAAATTCCCTCCTTGAGAATTCTGTCTACTATTCTTCCGACACGCTACTGAAAAATTCAGTACGCTACAGTTACTTTCTGCATCCGAATGTTGGCGAATGACATCTGTAGGCTCCATTTGTACGACATCCCCGCTGGCGCACGCTCAAACACAACCAACCATGGAACTTATTGTTAAGCCTGCATATTGTTAAACTCGCGTTGTTGCATCTTACGTAGTTTTACACATGGTCTCGTATCGATCGAGATGCAGCAACCGCAACTTCACGAACTACAGTGTAGGACATTACAAGAATGGAAAGGCTTAAAGTTATAGTTACGAGAACACACATTCAAAATTGATGAGCACTATACGACTTAACATCTGAGGTCATTAGTCCCCTAGAACATAGAACTACTTAAACCTAACCTAAGGACATCACGCACATTCATGTCCGAGGCAGGACTGGAACCTGAGACCGTAGCGGTCGCACGGTCGCAGACTGAAGCGCCTTGACCGCTCGGCCACACCGGCCGGCGTTATTATTACACTTCTGATATGACAAGTCGTCATAGACAGCTGCATAATCAGCGAGAAGTATCAGATTGAAACTTACACCAACTGGAATTTGAGTAATATGTTGCACTAGCGTAGGGTGACCAAATTATTTTCGGTGAAAACCGGGACACATTCACCCGGGTGCCAATGGACACCTCATCCCACATGTACCCAGGTTTCTTAATTTTAAATATTAATGTTTTGTTGATACATTTTGTTAACCCGATTATTATAACTAATAAGAGGATACAAAAGATTGATATAATCTACATTATCTGTATAATTAATGACATTTAATAAACGTATGCAGTAATAAAGAAATGTATTACGATTTTACAAAATTTTACAGCCATTCAACTTTTAATCAATTGATATTAACATGAGCTTCAATATTACTGAGCACTTGTGGATGGAATTGACTGCCCTTGGAGAAAAGGGTATTTTTCACTGCCTCCAGCCTTCTTGATCATGTCTTTGTTCTTTGAGACACAGTGATAAAACTCGTCACAATCCATTTCGTAGTTGTACAGGATCTGCAGGTTTGCTTCGAGAGAGTCCACCTCCGTTCTGTTTCTTTCATCAGTCCACTGGATATTCATGAACGAAAATATTCTTTCCACATTGGCATTAAGGGCTGGAATTGCAAATAAATGCCTTGCAATTATTACCAACTCAGAGTAATGCTGAAGACAGACACAGCTTTTAAAAAAACTCACCCACTTCTCATGACATTTCAATGGCATTTTTTTTTTCATCATTCCACTTGTGAAGACTTTCTTCAGCAAAATTTGTCAGTATGCCGAACTGATCAAAGTGAATGGAATCATCGATTTCAATCTCTTTCCTCTTCAAATAAGAAACTGTCTCTTCAACACTTTCCCATTTTGGCACTCTCTTCAGTAACATCCAATCAAACACCGGCGATGAGGGTAAATATGAGGCACTCCACTAGCTGAGATATTCGACACAAGTGTCATAAAACTTGAAACTTCCTGGCAGATTAAAACTGTGTGCCCGACCGACACTCGAACTCGGGACCTTTGCCTTTCGCGGGGAAGTGCTCTACCATCTGAGCTACCGAAGCACGACTCACGCCCGGTACTCACAGCTTTACTTCTGCCAGTATCTCGTCTCCTACCTTCCAAACTTTACAGAAGCTCTCCTGCGAACCTTGCAGAACTAGCACGCCTTAAAGAAAGGATACTGCGGAGACATGGCTTAGCCACAGCCTGGGGGATGTTTCCAGAATGAGATTTTCACCCTGCAGCGGAGTGTGCGCTGATATGAAACTTCCTGGCAGATTAAAACTGTGTGCCCGACCGAGACTCGAACTCGGGACCTTTGCCTTTCGCGGGCAAGTGCTAGTTCTGCAAGGTTCGCAGGAGAGCTTCTGTAAAGTTTGGAAGGTAGGAGACGAGATACTGTCAGAAGTAAAGCTGTGAGTAGCGGGCGTGAGTCGTGCTTCGGTTGCTCAGATGGTGTCTGCCGCCGTCAGTGTTACGAGGCGGTCACGCGCCAGAGCGCTGCGGGCGAGGCGCGCACGGTGTGTTTGTGTTTACTTCGGCCGCTGTAAGTGCCGTTTTCCTTCTAGACCACCATGGCGCACAACTATCGGAAGAAGACATTACGTTTTAACTTTTGTTCCGTCTTCGCCAGACCCAAGGCCCTGGAGGTAGAACGATTTATTCGCTATGAAGTTAAAATACCACCAACGGATCTCATTGGTATCCACTTGTCCATAGTTAGCAGTACCGTCTACGTCAAAATGATCAACGACGCGGCGTGCGACAAAGTGCTTCAAGAGGCAAAACGTGGACTGCGTTTCTGTCATTCCGACGGCAACGTCGAACCCGTTACCGTCGATCACGCAGGTCTCGGCACACGGACGATAAGGATCTTAGAACTGCCGTTCGAACTACCTGCAGACGTCGTCATCGAGGCGCCCCGTCCCTATGGCAACGTTCTGGAACATGTTGCCGAACGATGGGTACAATTTCAAACCTATCCCGTTTTAAACGGTGTTAGACAGGTCCGCATCGAGTTGCAGAAACACGTGCCTTCCTATCTACGTATCGGAGGCTGCCGTGCCATTATAATGTACGACGGCCAACCTCGGACCTTTTCCGGTTGCGGGAAAGAAGGTCACCTACGATTTGAATGCATTCAACGACGTGTCGCGCAGCTCCCGTTGTCGGAAGCGTCCATCACACCCACGATGACCGCCCTACCGGTCACTTACGCAGCGGCTCTTGCCACGTCTACAGTTTCGTCCAGTCCGTCGCCCGGTCCTTCCGATCGGCACGTCCCACCGTCCCAGTCACCTACGGACGGTGCAGACGTCCCACCTGACAACCTTGCCGCCGAACAGGCTCCCGCACCGGACGCTGAGGAGAACAGTACTTCTTCACAACATCTGTTTGACAATTTCATTCTACCCACCGACGCCTTCGAATCAGGTCGACGCTCCTCCTTGCCGTCGTCCGACACTGAGGAACACGTGCGCAAACAACGCTCGCCACGTAGGCGCAAACGCCGTCGCCGTTCACCCACGGGCTCTCAGAGCGTTGCCACCCGCGACGACGAAGACGACACCCAAGCAGCCGACATTTCCACGCAGAGGTCGGCGGACAACTTTCACGATGAACAAGACGTATCGCAGGACTGGACCACCATGGAGTTCGCCACGTACAATGTAACCATCGGTGAGACAGGTTGAGACACCTGTCTCCCCGCCGACATCTTCAGATCTCTCTCACCACGACGCAATTCCCATGGACAGACCCACGGCACAGGAGCATGGGCCGACGACATTGGGGAAGATACGCCCCCTCCACCGGATGAATTGCCTCCGCCAGACAAGGCTGCCTGTTAACATCAAAAACGAGGCACTGCAGCTGATGGGACGGGGCTTCCTGTCGGTGCCCTCCTCTTACTTCCCTTGGTGGTGGTAGATGCGCGTCCACTACCACTGAAACAAACGTACCGGTTTGCCACACTGAACATCAACATGATCGGCACTGCACCCAAGCTCGATCTCCTGTGTGACATGCTTCGGGCCTCTGACGACGACGCCCTTCTTCAGGAAGTACGCGTTGCCACACTTCCACCAGTCTACGGCTACGACTGATACACGTCCACATGTAATCAATCAGGGCGTGGAGTGGCTTTCTACATACGCGAAGGAATCCCACTCAAGGACACGACAATCCTTCCCTGTGGAAGGGGCATGGCTGTTACCATCTTCGACACGCGCGTCATCAATATCTACGCTCCGTCTGGCTCCACGAACCGTCGGCAGCGGTCCACTTTCTTCGGACATGACGTGGCGCCCCTGTTTTCTGGACGCTATGATCGCCTTATCATGGGAGGCGATTTCAACTGCGTCCTCCATCCGCAGGACCAAATGCCTGGTTATTCGCCATGCCCGGCGCTGCTCACCTTAATCGAAGATTTTCACCTTGTGGACGTTTGGGAGAAAATTCATGGCAATACCCCGGTTTTACCCATTATACAGCACATTCTGCGAGCAGACTGGACCGATTTTATGTCTCTGCCCACCTTGGCAATGAAGTCGCCCAAGCTGAACGATGGTCCCTTGCATTTTCGGACTACTGCGCCGTCATTTGCTCCCTGGCTCTGCCACCTCAGTCAGTGTGGCGCATCAGAGGTTACTGGAAGCTTAATACTTCCCTCCTTAATGATCCACACTGCGACAATGTATTGCCACTACATGGGCGTCTTGCGAAAGACGCCTCCCGCAGTACACATCCACGTTCCGTTGGTGGCTCAAATGTGCCAAACCTGCGATCAGAAAGGTCTTCATACAATGTGGCATGGAAGCAGCAGCATGGCATCGAGACACCACAAATTTTCACTGCGCCGTCCTCCGTGAGCTCGATGCGCTCCCTCCATCACCTGACACCCATAGGGAACGACAGCGTACTAAAGATCGTCTCCTCTCTCTCCAACGTGCACGACTGCATGATGTCGTGGTGCGTTCCCGACGACAAGACCTCCTCCACGACGAAACCCCATCCACGATCCATGCCGCATCCGACCATAGTTGTCGATGTCGACTTTTCGTCCCCAACATCATGACCTTCCATGGTGTTCACCACACAACACAGGCGGCAGTGGTGTCTGCCTTTGCTGAACATTATCGCCAATTTTATGATGATGAACCGATAGCAACGCCAATTCCTGATGATCTCCGTCCTTCCCCTGATCGGACCCTCACCGTCGCGGAGTCAACGTTGACGACGTCTGCAATCACCGCAGAAGAGGTGGTAGATGCGATCAACAAAGGGGCCAAGAACAAATCACCGGGACCAGATGGTCTCCCAGTGGAATTTTACCGGGCGTTCACCACGTTAATGCTTCCCAATTCCACCTGAATTCGTCACTGGCATTCTTCTACCTGTGCCTAAGCCGAAGGGAGGGTCTCATGTCTCTGCATATCGCCCCCTTACACTACTGAATGCAGACTATAAAATCTATGCACGCCTCTTAGCAGCGCGCATACGCACCGTCTTACCTACGGTCCTTTCACCGGAGCAGACTGCACGTGGTTGTGGGGCCACCTTACCAACAGCCCAAGGAGAATGCCGTGACCTCTTCGCACTGGCGTCGGTTTGTCACCTTCGTGCAGCACTGATATCCGTCGATTTCACGAGATCCTTTGATCGCGTTCGACACCCATTCCTCCTCACGGTGGCGACACGTATGGGGTTCCCATTACTTTTTGTCGATGCCATTCGCCGGTTACTACTTACCGCGGTCTCGATGGTACAAGTCAATGGGAGGCTTGTAGGACCGATTCCTATACGCCGCTCTGTGCGTCAAGGATGCCCTATGTCTACTTTACTATATGCCATTGCACTTGATCCCCTCATCACTGGTCTTACCCCTATACTGCAAGGTCTCACTTTACGTGACTACACCTTTCACTGTAGGGCTTATGCGGACGACCTCCTCTGTCTCACCTGCTCCTCCACGGAACTCAGTGACGCCATCCAATGGATCCACCAGTATGGACGTCTTTCTGGTAGCATTCTTAATGTCCGTAAATCGACTATGATGCACATTGGGCGCGGCCTCCCTGCTATGGTGCCAACCCCACTCCCAGTCAGTACCACCCTTCGTTACTTGGGTATCGACTTTACGAGCTCCACACACCGCACAGTGGCCCTGGCTTACCGGCGGCTTTTGCAGTCGATTCGGCACCATGTCCGCGGTCAAGTGCACCGTAACTTAAACCAACTCCAACGTGTGTCCTGTGTCAACATGTATGTCGCCCCTAAACTGGTACACGTCGCCCAGATCCTCCCAATGCCGTTACTCCTTGGCCGCCGCATCCAATCAGCTTTTGGATATTTCGTGTCAGCAGGGGCACTTTTCAAAGTCCGCTACAACACTCTAACACTGCCTTCTGCAAAAGGTGGCCTCGGACTCGTCAACGTCTGCACTCTTTGTCCGCACTCTGTTGCGGCACTGGCAGGGGCCGGTCCCGTCCTTAACACGCAGTCTCTTAGATATCCTCCAACCAGCTTCTCTCGATCCACCGATCAATGTGGCGCCTATTTCTCCATTATTATACCACTTCGCCAATTGTTTCACAGAACTCAGCTACGTTCGGGCCGATCTTCCAGTTACCCGTCCTCCCCGTACAAAATATTACTATCGTTTGTTTATGCTGTTCAACCCTTGCGACCCCATGGTACTACAGCATCCTGACATTAACTGGCGAACGGTTTGGGGATGTGTGCATGCATCCTTTTTACCGTCGTCTGTGTCTGCACTCTGGTATGTTTTAGTCTATGGAAAATTCCCAACTAATAGTCGACTTTATCGCATAGGATTGACCACCTCCCCACTCTGCCCTGACTGTCAGCTCGAAGACACCGACGAACACCGTCTTACTTGCCCCCTGAAACAAAACGTATGGCTCCTCATCCAACGATTCGTGGGCTTTTACCTCCGTGCCCCGCCAACGACGGTAACCCCGGATTTCCTGTTGTTGCCCCAGACATTTCACTACCCTCTTGCTAAGCACCACACCCTAATCTGGTTTCGAGGACAGGCTTCAGAATACCTCTTTCAGAGTGGTCCGCATACAGTCCTTGACTTTTGGTACAAAGTTGTGACCGCACATAGCATCCTCACCCGAAAACCATCTTACCGACAAACTTTTGCCGGTTATCTCCGCAGCGTCTTCCTTGACCCCCCTCAAAGTTGGGGTGTGCCATGCCTACCTGTCACATGATGCAACACCCTTATCCACGTTCTCATGCATCGACCAAACAACAAATTAAAAAAAAAGGAAGAAGACAGAATATGTTATATTTTGTTGTATTTAATGTTTTTTTAATTTTTTTTAACTGACATATGTATATGTTTAAATGGTACCTTGAAGAACTCTCGCATAGTGAATATATATGTACTTTTAGTTTGTTCAATAAAAATTACTTAAAAAAAAGATGGTAGAGCACTTGCCCGCGAAAGGCAAAGGTCCCGAGATCCAGTCTCGGTCGGTCACACAGTTTTAATCTGCCAGGAAGTTTCATATCAGCGCACACTCCGCTGCAGAGTGAAAATCTCATTCTGGTCATAAAACTTGTTAACTTCTTCTCTAAAACTCCTTTCCGCTGCTTCCGATACTTCTGCTCTTTTAAGGACAGATTTAACATTAAAACAAATGAACTGCTGTTCTCTCCTCTTAGTAACAGTTTCCAGAGTATTTTTCAAAACATCATTTACCTCTATTACACTTTTCGTGCTCCCCTCAATTTTCTTCATCCCATGCTGCAAAGTGCTAAGCTGACTGTGAATGAACCATAAGTAGGCTTAACTTAAAGAGTTACTGAAAAACTGAACAGTATTTTGGGGGCTTTGTCTTCATTTATGAAAAAATCTTTTAACGGTTCAAACAGGCGGATTACTCTTTCAACTGCTGGAAACAGTGATAACCAGCGAGCTTTCGAGTGACACATTACATTCATATATTCAGTTCCCACATAATCGCAGAACTCCTTAAGCCTCTCTGTTCTAACAGTATATATGTAAAAGCGTGAGTATACCTTCATGACGATAGTTGCAACATCACAGCTTAAACTGTCAGCAGATGTCTGCACCCTATTGTGTAAAACATGTGCAGGGCACCCTATGCCTTCAATGTTTTCATGCAATGTTGCCTTTAATTTGGTAAATAAGTTGCATTTGCCTTGTCTTTTTAAACCACCAAAGTTTGTGTTGGTGTTGTCTCCACAAAATGCCACACATTTATTTTTCTCAAGATAGTATTCTCAAGATAGTATTCATACAAAACCTTGAAATTTCGTCATATGTTTCATTAGGTAGGGAACTCACCTTCAAAAGTTTGGTCTGAATTCCCTGATTAATATCGAAAAACTGAACAACAAACGAAAATATTTTAGTGGCCTTGTGACTGCTGGCATCAGTGGATATCCCGTAGAAAGAAGACTTTTTGATGTATTCGAGGCTTTCCTTTACACTCTGGGGAGCAATAACTCCTTTCTCTTTGGCTGACACTTTAGTTCTTGCTGAACTAAACTTTTTTGCAATGGAAGAATCATCAAACATAATGTACTTAAGCTTATTAGTACAATCACTAGATCTATAAGTTTGGTGATATTTTGCCGTGTGGTAGGCTAGTGTAAGCTCGGCTGCTCGAGCTTTCGTCTCTTCACTTGACTGATGTTTCACAAAATAATTTTGTAGAGTTTTACTGCAGCTCGGTGCACTGTATCTGTTAATATGTTTCTTTGACCTGATGTGATCAGCTATGTCGGAACGTCCACCTTGACTTTACTAATAAAACAGTTACATACGGAACACTCTGCTTCGTAATCAAAACGACCTTTCTTAATGAAATTTCATTCCTTGGAATAACAGCCACTGAACTTGCAGGCACGTTTCGGCATTGCGTTTCACAGTACTGCAGCAATAATACCACTAATATGAGAAAAAACTATTGCAGTTTGTCTGACAAAAAATCAACTACTATACTGTTCTGACAATGAGTGTGTGTGTAAGTGGCGCGACAATCGGACGGTTTCATAGCTCTGTTACAATAATACAACTTACTACTTGTTGTTCAAAGTACCGCTCAAAGTAAATTATTGCCTGAGTGTATCAATACTGATGCTGTGGTTACTAGTATGGGACTATTGAGGTTTTAGACAAATAAGCTAAAATATATTAATTTCTTGTGTTGTATTTCCTTTAATATAGCGAAAACCCAAAAATTTGAGAAAGTTTCACGAAATGTATTTAAAAACTGAATTCCGGGACTTTTGAGCGTCCCGAAACAAATTTTCGGGACAGCAGAACACAGGGATGAAAACCGGGACAGTCCCGGTTTTCCGGGACGTTTGGTCACCCTACACTAGCGAAATACCCTGGCTTCGCACCGGTAGCACTGAAGTATTTACGGCCGGACGCGTTGTGTGGAGCAGCGGTAATAAATTCGTACCTTCCTCGTGACCCAGTCTTTGTCAGTGAAAAACCTATAAAAATCCCTACAGTAGTTTCTAAGGTTAGCCTTCTCACACGGGCAGAAAAACTCTGCGAGTGACTTTACTTTATTGTATGTGATTACACAGATTTACAGCAATAACTCTGACACATTTCCGTCGAACACAGTTCCAGTTAATTACGCATCTGTCTCTGGACACGGTGGATAAAGTGCAGCATTATGCTTGACAACATGTTTTTCATTCAGTCCCAAATGTAGATAAATGTTCAGTATGTGCGCAATTTCTTCATTAGGTGTTGGCACGGAACTGAATATAAAAGTTTTCGAAAGAATACATCTGGTTATTTTTATTCATATCACTTAGAGCAACAAACTTAAAAGCTAGAGGAGGACTTTCGTACCGTTATTGCAATGAACGCAAAGGAGTAACGTCTCTCAACGCTAGCATTACGACATTTTTACAGAACTAAAATCGACCTTGAACGTAAAAAAAGTGACATACTGCGCATACATAGGAAAAGAAAGCCACTACTGTACAACCACACTGTTGATGAGAAACTGCTGAAAACAGCATCCACCGTAAAACATCTAAGAGTAACTATCCAGAGCGACACATCAAAAACGTAGCAGGAAAAGCAGATGCCAGACTGAGATTAACAAGAATAACCTTAAGGAAATTTAACTAATCCATGAAGGAGGTGACTTACAAGGCGCTTGTTCAACCGATTCTTGAGTATTGTTCAGCAATAGGACTGACAGAAGAGCTAGAAAATATCCAATGAAGAGCGACGAGTTTCATTGCAAGACCGTTTAGTCGACGCGAGAGCGTTACAGAGGAGCTCAACAAATTCCAGTGGCAGACAAAAGATTTACTGCTGAAATTTCGAGAGAGGACTTTCCAGGAAGATTTATTATTTATTTATTTCATTAACAGTACAGAGTAACCCACCGCCTTCAAATGTGAGGTGTGTCGGATGCTTCTAAATCCAACAGCGAACACTTCTCATTATTACAGTCTTATTGGTATATAGTTGTTAAATTTATTTTTTAAATAATATAAACAACATACTATATAAAAATTTCTCTAAAGTTACAGGAAATTGAGTGCTTAACAATTGTTAAAATTGTTCTACATAATTTGTTTCTGCCTAGATGGTGAGAATATAATTTATGTAATGCAAATGTCAAAGAAGAATAAAAAGAAATAAATAATACAATGAATGTGGTGAAAATAATTTGCAATATGTAGATGGAAGTGATATACTGTACTCGGATGTGTAATATAGCCTATGTAGAATGTTGGTCGGTAATGACCTCTTTCTACCTATTTCAGGTGAGAAGGTCTCGGTAGAACCTAGAGCTATTCTCATCTGAAATGCTTTGTGCTTATGTATGTTTACTGTGTTTGTGTGTATTGGTGCATTACTGGGAGTGCAGCAAGTCAGGACACTGCATGATATTCAGCAGCTGTTTGTTTGTCCTATTGTTGGTAGTTTCGGTATATTGTATGTGATACCTTAGGTTTATACACATGGTATTATACAGATTAAATACTGACTGAGCGTTTGAGAGATGGAATACATGAATTTTAGCTTTACATGAGAAATACACTTATGTTTGTAAATTTGTTATTAGAAACAGAATTCAGTTCTTGGTGCTTGAATGCATTATTCCTTAAACAACTTAATACATTACATTTTTAGTTCTATACATACGTTATACAGAAAAAACTTTTGATATATAAAATTAATTCATTGTAGCTTTAAATACAGAAGAGAATACACTTCTATCAACACACAGTAAGACGAACAACACATTACTGCTTGTGTGCAGTATACTTTAAACACTATGCAATATGTCGTTGGGAAGTAGGAGTCCCGGAATAAAAGTTCTTCGAACTTTCTCCTCCCAAGCGACGTCACTTTATTACTACAGTCTTAGTATGTGGTGTTGGTGTTTGTTTGTTTTATGATTGTTATTGCCTGTGTTGTTTGTGACTGTGTTGAGGCATGCAGTATCATGCGTTGTTGGTTCGGGTTCCTTACGTTTTAAACCCTTCTGAGTCATGTTCACTTAGTGTGTTGGTCCTTCCTCTGTTTCGGAATCTCTGGGCGTACTTGTGTCCTCCAATGTCGTTTGTTGTGTTGTTTGTGCTTGTCTACGCCTCTTTCCATATAGGTTTTGGCGCTTGAATTCTTCATGCAGTGCGTTCGATACAATATCGGCTACGCTATTTATTGTGTTCTAATCATCAGGATTACGTATTATTCTGGCGATGTCACTGTCGTTCTGTATAGTTCTCACTTGTGCCAGCGTGTTTCATAGCAGTGTGATATGTTCTGGTGACCCAGTTTCTCCGCAAACGCATGCTTCATCGTTAGTTAGTCCCATGCGGTTTAAGTGTACTGGATACGGCCCGTGGTCTGTCAGGAAATGGATCATCCCCCGGTTTCAATCGACATGTTTCAGTTGCAATCTTTCGCGTACGTCAGGAAAGAAAAAATGTACTCGGCGTCCCACTCTCTCTGCCATGTTTGAATCTGCCATTGTTTCATTTGCGTTTGGTTCATAATGTTGGTTCGTGTAATTTCGGTGACTTTATCGAGCCTGCACCTCTTAAACCAGTATAGTGCAGCTCTATAACGTATTATTATGTCAATAGGACAGGTCCCCATCACAACGCAAAGTGCATCTAGTGATGTGGTGTTGAAGGCTCCGCTCATTCTCAGGAGTACACTACGTTGACCTCGTCTTGCAATTGTCTTGTTAGTGTGTGTGTTCAGTCTGTCAGACCACGCAGTTGCGGCGAGGCATGCGATGGATTCAAATATCGCATAGTGGTAGGTCCTTATCGTCTTTATAGATAATTTGTACTGAGTTGTGTTGAGTCTTGCTCGTTTGTGCATAATTTGTCAATTGTCAGCTTGATATGTTGTAAGTAGGCGGTTTAGGTTTTTATGTGGGTAATGGCACGTAGCGCTCTGTATGAAAATCACTGCCTGTGCTGTGTGCAATCTGTGGCTGGTTGGCATTGTTGGACTATTCGCTATTGTAGCGTTGGGCAGTAGGATGTGAACAGCGCGTAGCGTTGTGCAGTTGGAGGTCAGCCGCCAGCAGTGGTCAATGTGGAGAGAGAGATGCCAGAGTTTTGAGAAACTATGAGAGCACGATCTGAACGTGTGTCCGCCAGAAAAAGGAAATTTGTAAAGATGGATGTCATGAATTGATAGTTATATATACACTACTGGCCATTAAAACTGCTACACTAAGAAGAAATGCAGATGATAAACGTGTATTCATTGGACAAATATATTATACTACAACTGACATGTGATTACATTTTCACGCAATTTGGGTGCATAGATCCTGAGAAATCAGCACCCCGAACAACCACCACTGGCCGTAATAACGGCATTGATACTCCTGGACACTGAGTCAAACAGACCTTGGATGGCGTGTACAGGTACAGCAGGGCAAGTAGCTTCAACACGATACCTCAGTTCATCAAGAATAGTGACTGGCGTATTGTGACGAGCCAGTTGCTCGGCCACCATTGGCCAGATGTTTTCAATTGGTGAGAAATCTGGAGAACGTGCTGCCCAGAGCAGCAGACGAACATTTTCTGTATCCAGAAAGGCCTGTACAGGACCTGCAACATGCGGTCGCGCATTATCCTGCTGAAATGTAGGGTTTCGCAGGGATCGAATGAAGGGTAGAGCCACGGGTCGTAACACATCTGAAGTGTAGCGTCCACTGTTCAAAGTGCCGTCAATGCGAACAAGAGGTGACCGAGACGGCCGGCCGGTGTGGCCGAGCGGTTCTACGCGCTTCAGTCTGTAACCGCGCAATCGCTACGGTCGCAGATTCGAATCCTGCCTCGGGCATGGATGTGTGTGATGTCCTTAAGTTAGTTAGGTTTTAGCTGTAAACGAAACCTGGATTCAGCCGAAAAAATGACGTTTTGCCATTCGTGCACCCAGGTTTGTCGTTGAGTACTCCGTCGCAGGCGCTCCTGTCTGTGATGCAGCGTCAAGGATAACCGCATCCATGGTCTCCGAGCTGATAGTCCATGCTGCTGCAAACGTCGTCGAACTGTTCGTCCAGATGGTTGCTGTCTTGCTAACGTCCCCCTCTGTTGACTCAGGGATCGAGACGTGGTTGCACGATCCGTTACAGCCATGGTGATAAGATGCCTGTCATCTCGACTGCTACTGACACGAGGCCGTTGGGATCCAGCACGGCGTTTCGTATTACCCTCCTAAACCTACCGATTCCATGTTCTGCTAACAGTCATTGGATCTCGACCAACTTGAGCAGCAATCTCGCGATACGATAAACTGCAATCGCGATAGGCTACAATCCGAGCTTTATCAAAGTCGGAAACGTGATGGTACGCATTTCTCCTCCTTACACGAGGCATCGCAACGACGTTTCACCGGGCAGCGCCGGTCAACTGCTGTTTGTGTATGAGAAATCGGCTGAAAACTTTCCTCATGTAAGCACGTTGTAGGTGTAACCACCGACGCCAACCTTTCGTGAATGCTCTGAAAAGCTAATTATTTGCATATCACAGCATTTTCTTCCTGTCGGTTAAATTTGGCGTCTGTAGCACGTCATCTTCGTGGTGTAGAAATTTTAATGACCAGTAGTGTATATGACTTTTGAACATTATTAAGGTAAATACATTGTTTGTTCTCCATAAAAATCTTTCATTTGCTAACTATGCCCGTCAGTGTTTAGTGGCTTCAGTAGTTAGAATCTTTTGTTTAGCTGGCAGTATTGGCGCTCGCTGTATTGCAGTAGTTCGACAAACGAAGATATTTGTGAGGTAATTAATTCCTGAAAGGTATAGGTTATTGCTAGTCAGGGCCATTCTTTTGTTGGGATTATTGAAAGTCAGATGCGTTGTGCTAAAAAAATATTGTGTGTCAGTTTAGTGATGATCAGAATAAGGAAAGAGAGAAATATCCGAGTACGTTGAGTTTTTCTCAGCTGTTTGAAAATCAAATAACGTTAGAGGTTTACCAGCACAGTAATTTATATTTTTTCCAAGGGAACATTACAATGATACTTAATAGTCTGTTTTTCGTTATGATGCAGTACTTGCTTCCTTCCTCTGTATGCCTGTACTGTCTAATTTTAGAATTGGATTCCTCTGTAGTGTCCCTCTGAGCAGTAAATAGACAGTTTTGTTGGCAGTGATATTTAATTTATTTTCTGAAGCAGTTTGTCTCTAGTGCTGCTCTCGAGTTGGCTGACACCACTACGAACAGGTCATCTGCTCACGCCACCACACCCTTTTACCCTATCGAAGAGTCGGACAACATATTACTTCCTCCCACACGCATCTCGCTTAATGACCACGACGAGAAAATTCGAGAAATTACAGACAACACAGAGGCTACCGACAATAATTCTTCCCACGCGCCAATCACGAGTGGAATAGGAAAGGAAGGAGCTCAGTTAGTGATACGACAAGTACCGTCCAATACATACCACTATGCGGGTTGCGGAATATGAAGTAGATGTAATGCTGTCTGACAATCTCGTAAAGACGTGCTCTTTATTTATTAAAATTTACCCAGCATATCGATAAACTTTTATGCAATATATCACATGAAGATGACAAAGGTATTCACGTGAGAAAATGGCCTGATTCTACTGTTTATCAGTGACACTGGTTCCACTTCCTCTAAGATTAAAATGCGAGAATTTCTCTGAAACGTTTCATTTTAGCGTTGAGAACCTACGAAAAATGCTACGCACAAAATATTACTTATCTAAGCTGTAAATTTTGCTGCGTGGCGATTTAGATTACTTTCTTATCGGGTGATTACTATTTACCTCGTAAGCACAAGGAAAATACATTCACATCCTTCAATAAGTACTCAACGAAGACGATACGGCGCAAAACGCTTCTGCATCTTGAAGTGGATTGACTGGCCACGACTGGTCTCAGTATCAGCTACAGTAGTCACTGAAATGAGTTAGCCGATAAACATCAATCCTCATTCACTACCAACGAAAATAAACATTATGACGGTTTTTAGGGCACCGTGCCCCAATTCGTAAAAACAGAAGTGCAGGATCTCTTTGTTGTGCGTATGTCAGACCCCTTTCCCTCAGGAGCAGAGAGACATACAAAGTTGAAATTTACGTCACATATTACAGTCTATGAGCTCTTGGTGGTGTACAATAGTTAAGCTTCTAAGTCTATGCAATCAGAAGGTACGGCCACTTATGTCACATATTTTGATATTCGCAAACTCACTCATTAAAACCTATAGGGTAATGCCCGTTAGCCTAGATTCATGAAATGTGACAAGAAGCCAGGTTTCACAGAGCAAATAAAGAAAAAAGTCAGAAATTTGTAAACTTTTTATTATAGGACACGGAAAAATATTTTCATTTGTTAACCGAATCCAAATTTAAAAGATTGTCGAAAGTCTTGGAATTCCCGGGACCGATATCTTGCCAGTATCGATGTCTATAACAGGCAAAAATCGCCGGTATTCTCAACCCCCGGCATTGATGAGCTGTGCATACGCGTAATTTTGTACGAAAGCATCTGAGCGCGAATCCTACTCGCATCTGGGAATTTTTTTTAATGTATTGCGTTAATTATAATTATCGGTTGTTACTTTTTCAGTTTTCTTCTTTATTGTAAGTTTTTATTATTAAACCTCGAAAATGTGTATTTTAGTCTTTTATTGACCAATAGTATAAAGATGTTGTAGGAATCATTGAAGAGAACGAATTGCAAGGAAAGACTGCTGAAACAACACGTGTTTCAAGGAGATAGCGTTTCAAGATGGTCGCGGCTCTCCCCCATGGTGAGATTCTAATTTCTGGACGCTCATCATTCAGTGTTGGCTCTGGAACACTTGGTTATTTCGGTCATTAGCAGTAAGGATCATCTGATTCTGTTCTCCAGTGCTTTCCCTAGTCACCTCTCTCTCGTATGGAATTTTCTCGGTGTTCAGACCACGTCAAAACTAACTCGACCTGTCTTTGTCGGTAGATGACTGTCTGCCGGGACCAACACCTGCCTCCTCTATAATGGCGTTGAAGCTTGCCATTTGTCGTGTGACGTCACTTGGTGTTCTAACTTCTGAACGGTTGTCGTCACCTGGAGGCAGGATTGGCATGCGAAAATCCAGGAACTTATCAGTGAGGTGGTAAAGTATCCCCGCCACCCCCACCTCACCACCACTATCACCATCACTACCACTGCAGCACCGCGACAGAGGGGCGAAAGGGGAACGGAGACCACACCCATTATCATCTATTTCCTTAATGATTAAATTTATTTGGTTTTATATCCACGAAGACGCGCCGTATCAAGTGCTGGTATCCTTGGACAACTGAGATATTAACCCTCGTCGCTGTTAAAATTATTGTTGCAGATGGAAATTATCACCACTAAGACTATCTCCTTTATGTGGTTTCATAATGTCAATTTATTTGAATTTTTTTCTTGTCGACTCGTTGCAGTACGTTTTCATTTTTTAGTGTATCAAACCATCTGACCCGCAGAATTCTCCTGTAGACCACTTTTCAAAGACTTCTAATTGTTTCATATACGTCTTCCTGTCTGTCCACTTTTCGCTGCCATATAAAACTATGATGCAAATACACCTTTTCATTAATTATTTTCTGGTCTCAAGGTTTATGTTAGCAGCTTTTTAATTACATAAAGAGGCCATCTGGCTTGTGCAATCCTTGTATCTTCCTTTTTTATGTATTCTCGTTCCCAAATAGCATAATTCATCCACGTCTTCCAGAGTGTCTGCTCAAGCTCGACATTTAGCCGTCCAGCGTTTCTATTTCCTGGGCTCACTATTACCTTAGTTTCCTTTTTGTTCATTCTCATGTCAGATAGCATAGAGTTCATTTAATTAAGTACCGACTCGGTTTCTGTAATCTTTCGGTGATTACTTCTGTGCCGCCGGTGAACCCTGTCATGTTGATATTCTACCTGTGAAACACGATTACCTTACGGGCGCAGTCCTTTACTATCCTGATTGGCTCTCCAGTATACAAATTAAATGTCGGGTGATAATGGACAACCCTGCCCTCCTTGTTTCCTATCTTTTTGCTCTTGTATCAATCGACAACTGCTGACTACTCCAGTCTGTTTCACATGAAGAGAGTCAAAGTCAACCTTCTAGCCCCACAGCTGATTCTACACTGTCTAATAAATTATTCGATTTAACGCTGCTAGAAGCTTTCTCCAAATCTCCGACAGCAAAATGTGTTTCCTTGTTTCTCTTTAGTTCGCCCTCTCCCCTATCATTCTTATGCACTGTGCTATGATCTTTAACTGGCTTCATTTCTTCTGGACAACCATAATGTCTGTCCGAGTATTACAACCCCGTTCTCACATTTTTTCGTCCTTTTTGTAGCTGCTCATGAAATCATTACTTCATTCATTCTTCTTTCGCTTTGCTACACTTACAGAAAAATTATGCAGAGTGACCTGGTTGCTGGTCACTTTCATTGTTTCTATGTCTTCTTCTTTTCTTCATTAATTCTAGTGTCTTCTACGTTAAGCATGGATGCTTATTTTCAGCCTTTTGCACTACTAGCACCTTTTTTGCTGCACTTATTACACATATTTCCATGTTATTCGATCGCCTTTCATTATTTCTTTTGTTGCAAATGCTTCTAGGGCAATCCGAGATCGAGTTTGTTCAAACTGTCTGAGTGTCGACGTGTCAGTTACTTTCATTTTAACTTATTAAATTTCAGCTTACTTTTTATTAGTACATAATGTCATGGTCACTATCAACATCAGAACCTGGATAACATTTGCGGTCCATTAGTTGACAGCTGAATATTTGTTTCACCAAAATATACACAATGCCTGTACAATTTCGTCTGTAATCCCATGGCATCTTCCAGGTATACTTTCTTCTCAAAGGATTCTCGAAAAATATCTTCGCGACGACTAAAGCATGCGCAGGACACAACTTTGTTAATATTTCTCTCTTCTCTATTTGTTCGTCAAGACCGAACTGTTCGTTACTTTCCGTTCTTGACTTTATAAGCGGTTGAATATCAGTCTCCTACTATGTTAAAATTCTAATCCTATATGCCAAACTTCATGACTTTATTAATGTTGTAACAAACCTTAAGAGTTTTTCAGTTTTACTGTCATTCGCACACACGGTTGGCATGTATGACTCTATGATTTCAATGTCTTGAATATATCCATTAAGTTTCAGAAAGTTCTTTCTGTTGCTGCGGATAATCATTTATTGCCAGTTTCCCTATTATTGCTTGCTCCTACTCTTTCTCTAAATAGCCCGGTATCAATAATCCTCCTTCTCTTCTTGCCATCGCGTCTCACTGATCCTGTCTCTCAGCTTCCTCTCCATTCCCACTTTTCGATTTTCTGGTTCACCACACGATCTTAATATTATACCATATTCTCATCTTCTCCTTTTGAAGTTAGTAGCAGGCTTTAATATTCTTGAGAAATATCGAAATATAGCAACTCAATCTTCGTAAATTTTTGCCAATTCAGTAGAGTTCTTTAGCTATTCATTTGCGACACTTGGGCCTTTTCTTACAAAAATAATCACTCTTCCTCTTCTGGCGTGATCTGATTACTCCGTCCATGGGTCTCACCAACAAATCTATCCAAACTATCAAATTGACTAAGATGAAAAAGGGCTTCTTATCTGCTTACTCTGCCTCATAGATGCACCGAACGTTTTTTTTTAAATTTTTCTATTGCTTCTCATTCTCCTTTCGGGATTGACTGGTAGATAGCATCTCAGTATCTGCTTCTCAGCCATACAAGCTTTGTACCCAAAAAACTGAAAGCTCGATCACCAGCTCTGAGTAAAAACGTGGACCGTATGGGGATTATGGAACGCATAACGGAGGTGAGATACGGGTGGGGAGCTAGTGTGGCAGTGAGGTCAGAAAGCAGAATTGCTAGTGACTGTTGCGAGGGTTGGGGTAGTGGAGGTGGTTCTTCTTACGTTGGGGAGAGGTGAGAAGACAATGGGAGATGTTACGCAAGGTAGTATGGAACTGGGTGTCTGGGCAGAAGAAAGTGAAGTAAGAATGGCTCTAGGTGCATATGGTGGTGATATTGAGACGAAATGTGGAGTAGGTGGTTAGTCTGATTTTTAGAGGTTATATGCTCGCTGAATAAAATAGATAGTCTGCAGAACTGTGATTATGCCAAGAGTTTTATATCCTGTGGTTTGGACAGTTTGTAAGGAACTGTTTGCAAAAATGTGTATCGAAAGGGTGGATGATAACGGTTAGTTCAGGTTGCTGGTTGGAGGCTTAGCGATACATTTATATGTGAATAAGACACGAATGCTGCAAAAGAACAAGCATTGTGGAACTTGAGGAATCGTTGTAATTGGGCATAAGATATGAAAGTTTCATCTCAGAGTTCACAGTGATACATGCAAGTTCCATTGCTAATGTGGTTATCGGTAACTGTAGAGAACTTCGAGAACATGAGAAATGGGAATGTGGGGCGAGAGTTGTTAATGAAGTGAGAGAATGTACGGATCTGAAAATCATGGTTGGTGTTTTTTTAACGCTCAATCTGTGATCTCACGATGTCGGCGGGCACCTAGGTGTTTCACGTTGTTTTTTGGGGAAGGGGTGGAGTGGGGGTGGGGGGTTGGATGGGAAGGAGACTGAGAACAAGAATGCATGGGGACCAGCAGGAGGGAGTAGAAGTAAGAGTTTGAGAACATTATTAGCGCATATACACTCCTGGAAATGGAAAAAAGAACACATTGACACCGGTGTGTCAGACCCACCATACTTGCTCCGGACACTGCGAGAGGGTTGTACAAGCAATGATCACACGCACGGCACAGCGGACACACCAGGAACCGCGGTGTTGGCCGTCGAATGGCGCTAGCTGCGCAGCATTTGTGCACCGTCGCCGTCAGTGTCAGCCAGTTTGCCGTGGCATACGGAGCTCCATCGCGGTCTTTAACACTGGTAGCATGCCGCGACAGCGTGGATGTCAACCGTATGTGCAGTTGACGGACTTTGAGCGAGGGCGTATAGTGGGCATGCGGGAGGCCGGGTGGACGTACCGCCGAATTGCTCAACACGTGGGGCGTGAGGTCTCCACAGTACATCGATGTTGTCGCCAGTGGTCGGCGGAAGGTGCACGTGCCCGTCGACCTGGGACCGGACCGCAGCGACGCACGGATGCACGCCAAGACCGTAGGATCCTACGCAGTGCCGTAGGGGACCGCACCGCCACTTCCCAGCAAATTAGGGACACTGTTGCTCCTGGGGTATCGGCGAGGACCATTCGCAACCGTCTCCATGAAGCTGGGCTACGGTCCCGCACACCGTTAGGCCGTCTTCCGCTCACGCCCCAACATCGTGCAGTCCGCCTCCAGTGGTGTCGCGACAGGCGTGAATGGAGGGACGAATGGAGACGTGTCGTCTTCAGCGATGAGAGTCGCTTCTGCCTTGATGCCAATGATGGTCGTATGCGTGTTTGGCGCCGTGCAGGTGAGCGCCACAATCAGGACTGCATACGACCGAGGCACACAGGGCCAACACCCGGCATCATGGTGTGGGGAGCGATCTCCTACACTGGCTGTACACCACTGGTGATCGTGGAGGGGACACTGAATAGTGCACGGTACATCCAAACCGTCATCGAACCCATCGTTCTACCATTCCTAGATCGGCAAGAGAACTTGCTGTTCCAACAGGACAATGCACGTCCGCATGTATCCCGTGCCACCCAACGTGCTCTAGAAGGTGTAAGTCAACTACCCTGGCCAGCAAGATCTCCGGATCTGTCCCCCATTGAGCATGTTTGGGACTGGATGAAGCGTCGTCTCACGCGGTCTGCACGTCCAGCACGAACGCTGGTCCAACTGAGGCGCCAGGTGGAAATGGCATGGCAAGCCGTTCCACAGGACTACATCCAGCATCTCTACGATCGTCTCCATGGGAGAATAGCAGCCTGCATTGCTGCGAAAGGTGGATATACACTGTACTAGTGCCGACATTGTGCATGCTCTGTTGCCTGTGTCTATGTGCCTGTGGTTCTGTCAGTGTGATCATGTGATGTATCTGACCCCAGGAATGTGTCAATAAAGTTTCCCTTTCCTGGGACAATGAATTCACGGTGTTCTTATTTCAATTTCCAGGAGTGTATTTTATGAGGTGTCAGTTGGGATATGTTCAGGTTATGCAACTTCAAGCTATAGGATTTTTGGCTTGAGAATTTTTTGAATGAGACAAGGTTATATCAAAGCACTAACAGGGAGACAGGTTTTGATGGTTATGGCAGGCGAATCCACAGATTCAGTGATTTCATGAGTATGTTGTTTGGCTGCAGTATGGATCTTTTAGAACGTGGTTTGTGAGTATGTTAGTCGTTCTGAAGTTTTGGAATACTTATGACGTAACATATTACCCAGAGAATGGAGTATTGGGTCAGTTAATGAAACTGATAAATTTTGGAGAGGTTGTAGCAAACGGTGGTGCAGCTGTGACTACTGCATGTGATCGTGGTGTTGATAGTGGAACTACTGGGTGTCTAGAAATATCAGGAGATGCAAAAGTAACGGCTGCTGAGTTTGATAGATGTGAAGATGTAATGAGAAAGGATATAGAGAGATCTCAGGTGGTGGAGTAGTTGAAAAGGTAGGGAGAAAAGGATGGGAAATGAGTATGGACCCAAAGACATACACTATGTAATCAAAAGTATCCGGACACCCATAAAACACACGGTTTTCATGTTAGGTGCATTGTGATGCCACCTACAGACAGGTACTCCATACCAGCAACCTCAGTAGTCATTAGACATCGTGAGAGAGCAGAATGGCGCGCTCCACGGAACTCACGGACTTCGAGCGTGGTCAGATGATTTGGTGTCACTTGTTTCATACGTCTGTACGCGAGATTTCCAGACTCCTAAACATCCCTAGCTCCACTGTTTCGGATGTGAAGTGGAAACGTGAAGGGACACGTACAGCACAAGAGCGAGCAGGCCGACCTCGGCTGTTGACTGACACCGCCGACGGTTGAAGAGGGTCGTAGTGTGTAAGAGGCAGACATCTATCCAGACCATCACACAGGAATTTCAAACTGCATCGGGATCCACTGCAAGTACTATGACAGTTACATGGTCGAGCGGCTGCGCATAAGCCACACATGACGCCGGTAGATGTCAAACGACGCCTCGCTTGGTGTAAGGAGCGTAAACATTGGACAATTGAACAGTGGAAAAAACATTGTGTGGAGTGACTAATCACGGTACATAATGTGGCGATCCGATGGCAGGTTGTGGGTATCGAGAATGCCCGGTGAATGTCATCTGCGAACGCGTGTAGTGCCAACAGTAAAATTCGGAGGCGATGGTGCTATGGTGTGGGCGTGTTTTTCATGGAGGGGGCTTGCACCCTTTGTTGTTTTGCGTGGCACTATCGCCGCACAGGCCTACATTGATGTTTTAAACACCTTCTTGCTTCCCACTGTTGAAGAGCAATTTGGGGATGGCGATTGTATCTTTCAAGACCATCGAGTACTTGTTCATAATGCACGGCCTGTGGCGGAGTGGTTACACGACAGTAACATCCCTGTAACGGACGCGTGCACAGTGCCCTGATATGAATTCTAAAGAACACCTTTGGGATGTTTTGGAACGCCGTCTTCGTTCCAGGCGTCACCGACCGATATCGATACCTTTTCGTAGTGCACCACTCCGTGAAGAATGGGCTGCCATTCCGCAAGAAACTTTCCTCACTGAACGTATGCCTGCCAAGCGTGGAAGCTGTCATCAAGGCTGAGGATGGACCAACACCATATTGAATTCCAGCATTACCGACAGAGGGCGCCGCGAACTTGTAAGTCATTTTCAGCCATATATCCGGATACTTTTGATCACATAGTGTATGTGGTTGTGCGGGTGAAGTAAGTGTGGGTGTAGATACATCACGATGGTAATAAGAAGATCCACTGCTGTTCGTTATTTAAGATGAATGTAGACGATGTTTTATGAGCAGATGGTAAGTAGTAGGCCACGGTATCAGATAATGCTGCTGGCGATGATAGCAGTAGAGCACCCAAAATAAAGGTGGGAGGACATGTGACACCGGTAGCTGTGTCGGTGGCAGCGGCTACCACGATGACAGGCGATGGAAGGGTAGTGGCAGGCAGTGATGGAGACAACAATGGCTGAGACGATCACGAGCCCACGGTTCCAGCAGCGACATCAATGCTGCACGGTAGCGAGGAAATACGGAAATAGCGTTGAGAGCTGACCAGGATAGTCTCCCCATCACTGAAGGAAGAATTCCAAGGCTCAGATGTAAAAATGTAGTCTCTGCCTTCTTTTAATTTCATTATATTTGTAGCCTTTGGCAGTTACCGGACAACTGTGGGTTTCATGACTTATTGAAGTGTCTTGATAACGTGTATATACTTACCAGGTTGAATGGACACACATTTCTGTTTCCGTATGGTTAAGACTGTACTTAATAAATCACTTCGCTCGCTTCACTTACTCCATTATGCTTAAAAACACGTGAGATCTAATCCCCTTTATTTCAAATTTAGTGAACACACACAATATAAAATAAATTTTAAATAACGTAATTGTTACGCATGATGTGTGCAGAACATTCCATGCCAGATATTTCTTACTATAAAGTGATATGGCACTATTCCATCGTTACTTATATGATGAGCTACTGTCTGCTTCAACAGAACTCCATGTCGGTAACTTAACCTCCTGCTGTAACCTCTGGTACCCTAAAATCAATTCTGTCAGACCCCATGGATGATGATAGGACGATTCCACTTAGCTTACGTCTTCCTGATTTCTTTCTCACTGTTTATAAACATCCTACCCATCTTACCAACAAAGTAAAATGTCTTGGACTAACCTTCGACCGCAACTTAACATATCACCCCCTCTCCCCCAACTACTAACCATCCAAAAAAAAGCCCATAATAGACTAAATTCTCTAAAACTATTAACCCGTTATTCAGGGGATTATATCCTTTCACAATTTTCTACAACCCACCCTGACATTAGGCAACGTAGCCCGGATCTGTATGTCCAACAAAATTTTACCATCCCTTACGATTCCTAACGATACCTAGACCACCACCAGCAGTTAACTCATCTGGCAAGAGTGAGAAGTAACATGGTAAACGTAGCTGCACACATGGAAGAAAACTGGAAGAGATTAGGAAAGCTCGAAGAGTTATGAAGGTGTGACAGAAATATTAGTTCTCTGTTGGGTTGGAAGAAGAAAGCTGAGATATGCCAATAGGGAGGCTACGCCCGTAGTAACAGGGTAAGTGTTTATATAGTGTTCAATACGGCGTGGATGTGAATTCGACGGAGGTTTATGGGAGAAACAGAAAAAGATTTAGAGCTATACATGGTCCTAGCAAGATGCTGCACCTGTCAGATCCTGAATATAAGTTATAAAATTAAGATAAGTATTTAATGTGGGAAGAGAAGAAGGGAGCAGTGACCTACATCTATATGATTACTCGGCGAGTCACATTTCAGTGCCCAGCAGAGGGTTCATTGAACCACCTTGAAGTTACTTCTCTACTGTTCCACTGTAGAATACCGTGCCCGGAAAAACGAACACTTAAATTATTCCGTGCGAGCTCTGATTTCTCTTGAAGAGAAAATAGATCATCTGAATATCATATTACCTATCTGGCCAAGCTGACCTTAATGTCACACATGATCAAATAATTTTATGTAGCCTAAACATTATGTGTGACTATTCATGCCCAGCTAGTCGTCTGAGCCGGCCGCGGTGGCGGAGCGGTTCTAGGCGCTCAGTCCGGAATCGCGCGACTACTAAGGTCGCAGGTTCGAATCCTGCCTCGGGCATGGATGTGTGTGATGTCCTTAGGTTAGTTAGGTTTAAGTAGTTCTAAGTTCTAGGGGACTGATGACCACAGATGTTAAGTCCCATAGTGCTCAGAGCCATTTGAACCATTTTTAGTCGTCTGAATTCTAGTTATTTGTCCCGTTTTCGTTTCAGTTCTACGGACTCAGCGAGACACTAGTTTCTGCCCTGCTTTGGGTAAGTAAATTTTCGGGAATTTTTATTCTGCAGTAACGATGCCCGTCTTTTCTATTTGCTGTATTAAGATTTATGATTCATCTGGAGTTTGAGCTAGAGCATTAGTTCAGAGTGGAAGGGACAGGGCGGGGCAATAATCAGCCACGATCTTCTTGAAGGAGCCACAAATGCGACTATCTCAACATAGTATAGGATTATTCAAAATTATGTATACACATTCAAGTGACTGCAAAAAATCCTGCGTGTTAAGTTCAGGTATTATATGATTATGTATGTGGAAACAGCAACTCAAGAATTTTTGTTTGTTACAGCGACTTCCATCAGCATGGCAGCCAGACCAATGAGGAAGGCATTCTGTGTGATGGAATTCTGCAAGAGTGAGTCCACCACCGCAATGCATCGGAAATTCTGGACATCATTTAAGAAGACTCGACCTATTAGGCGATCCATTTACGAGTTGGTATAGAAGTTTAGAAAAACAAGAAGTCTTTGTAAAGACAAAAGCAAAGGCTGACGACCGGCATCTAAGGAACTGTTTGAGCGGATCAAGCAGACGTTCCTCTGAAGTTGAAACGTCCCCCTAGAAAAATTATACATGACTGTGCTTAAACTGACACACAATATTTTTTAGCGCAATGCAGTCTGCCTTTAAATAATCTCTACAAAAGAATGGCCCCGACTAACAATAAGCTATACCTTTCATGACTCACTTACCTCACAAAAATCTTCATTACTCGAACTACTTCAATACAGCAAGTGCCAATACTGCCAGCTAAATAAAAGATTCTATCTACTTAAGTCACTAACTACTGATAGGCATAGTTAGCAAACGAAAGATTTTGATAGAGAACAAACAATGTATTTACCTTAATAGTCTTCAAAAGTCATTTCATGCCAACATCCAGTCTTACAAATTTACTGTCTCTGATGGACACACGTTCAGATCATCCGCTCTCAAAACTCCGCCATCTCTCTCCCCACATCCACCACTGCTGGCGGCTCACCTCCAACTGCGCAACGCTACGCGAATATTCCAACAATGCAAACCAGCCCCAGACTGCACACAGCACAGTCAGTGATTTTCATACAGAGCGCTCCATGGCGTTACCAACATAAAAACCTAAACAGCCTACTTACAAAGTCAACAGAAATGAAAGGCTCGATACGTAGAAATTCCACAGCCACCTGTTTGGATAGTGTTGAGAAAATGTCTGCAAATGAATCCGTATGATTCAGCTGCTCCAAGCCAACATTTACAGAAACAGGTTTGCTTTGAATTGCAGTTATGGATTCATCCTCGCAAAATGATTGCTTCTTTTGTCTAGAAGCGTTGTTGTTGGAGGTCACTTTAACAAATAAAATAAAATAAAATGTTGAGTAATATAGTACCTCACGTCAATAAAAACGTTTTTTACTCTCACTTGAAAGTGTCTAGATCATTTTGAATAAGCCTGTATTCGTGGAAACAACAGTAAGCTATACCTACAAGTTAACTAGATAAAGAGGCAGAAGAGTCATATCTCGAAGAATATGGAACTTTTAAGTCTGGATAAGAGAATATAGAACTGTGGTTCAAGTTTAGAATAAGAACTGGCGAGAACTGGATTGGTTCAAATGGTTCAAATGGCTCTGAGCACTATGGGACTTAACATCTATGGTCATCAGTCCCCTAGAACTTAGAACTACTTAAACCTAACTAACCTAAGGACATCACACAACACCCAGTGAACTGGATTGGTATGTACCCACTACAACAGTTCTTGATGTGAGGGATCCTTCATGGTATACAGTCTCTGTAAAGAAATTTCAAAAGAAACAGCGACAACTGCACCATAGGAGTGAACCAAAAAGTAGGGAAATAGAGACATGCTAAAGAAGCGCTTTGCTATCGGAACATGAGAAGCTCCCAGCGACGAGCAGAATATTATCGAATGATCTCTTACAAAATCCAAAGGAATTCTAATCATTTTGTAACGACTAGTACGAAAGTTAGTATCCAGACACTCATGAATGACAAAGCAAGTGAAACTGTTGATAGGTAAAAGTAGATATGCTGAACGTTTCCAAATGTTCCATACAGAAGAAAATGTAGGTGCATCGCCTCATTTTAATTCTCGCGCCATTGTAAAGATGACTGAAATAGGTATTGATGACAGTGACGTTTAGAAATGGACTCAAAGAAATCCTTGTCAGATTCTATACAGTGGCCGAGTCCAGACCCTCTGCGAACTATAGTATACTGTATATCCCTCGAACAAAAAACCTTGCCCAGTTGTAAGAAGACTGCACAGGTCACACGGAAGAGAACTGATCCACACAACTGCCGTCCACCATCTTTAATATCAATCTGCTGTGGATCCTCCAAATACAGAAGACAATTTACATGCACGCAAGATTACATACAAATGCGCAGTCACACACACACACACACACACACACACACACACACACACACACATACACGATCGACGGCACCTAAAAGTAGAAAATAAGTACGTTTTCGGTTCGAAGAATGAAAATAATGAGAGCTGCTGCGATTTAGCGAGATTTGCTCGAATAAAAATGTCTATGAATGTTTCGAAAATAAAGCTGGAAGAACATTTACAAGCCTGGTCGAAGCTATTTGGACTTCTAAGCAACGTACAATGTCTCTGAGAATGTCTGCCAAAATTTGTGCAGCCTCAAATCGAGTGATGATCATCCTTTTCCTTCGTGATCTCAATTCTCGACTTCTAGATCCGGCGAAAGCGACGGAGGTTGTTCCTATCAAGGTTACAGGACCACGTCCCGCTCGTCTTGTACCGTTATGTCGAGCAGACCAGACCATCACGCCCTGCGGCTGTCTGGGAGCTAATTTTAGGGAAAGTTACTGATTACAGCCGGGAACGGTAGAACTAGAACCTGCTCAGGGAGCAGCATTTTCCTAATTTTTTCTTTTTATTTTATCATCAAGTCTGAAGATGGGCTAAATCAAACAAGACTAAACATCAGGGCTCCGTTTTCCACGTAGCCGTTAGCTTGAGTTGAGGTAGCAGGCAGTCACATCTCTCATTTGTTGGTCACTGCAGATATCTTTCCTTGGATTTTTATTTGCATACCCAGCAGGGTCGCCTCAGCAGTTCAATTTATTACTAGTTACCTTCTCGCAAGGAAAGCATACATCCAGTGGGTCGTCGGTTTCGCTTATCTTCGGCACGATTTTGGTACGTACTGAGATGTGACCAACATTGTTCCAGTACGTTACGCCTCTAGTTCAAAAAATCGAGGTTGAGTTGTAAGGGGCTACTGAGTACCACACGAGAGCGCAATCCGTCGCGCAGAAACCAAAGCCGGGTTTTCCTAGGACCAACAATTTTGCGCCCCGCGAATATGACAGGATGATCTAGGTCAGAAATGAGGCACAACTTAAATACGTCGCGGTTTAGTCTTTTTCTCAGAAAATGAAACCCCAAGCTCGTTAACGATTCAGTCCACAGTTGCTGTCTGAGTAGAGTGTTGAGACAAAAGATTGGTTGCTTTACCGAAGTGCTAATATAGTGTGCAGCATTGATGGATTGTGTGCTTTGCTGACACCTAAACGTGTAACGGGCGATGAGGATCAGGATTATTTGCTCCTGGTTTTGCGAAGTGCAGAAAAACAGTCAGAAATGGATTTCTAAACCGGGACAGTGAGGGTGTGTTGAACACATTGATTAATATCCACTTAATCGAAGACGAAGAGGGTTCAAAGCATATTTCAGATTTAGTCGTCAGTTTGGATCGCTTTTGAGCTATGTGGAAGAGGACGTGAGATCAGCAGGTTACAACTTGGTCAAGTCTCCAGTAACAGTGGCTAGAACACAGGCTGTTACTCTAATATAGGCAGAATAAATTTAAATAAAGTTCACTGCATAAAAGCAGTTTTATCATAGTTATTAATAACTTCTCATTATTTGCGAGAAATTCTATAAAAAGTAAATGTTTTACAAGACTGTAACAGACAACAAAAAACTATGCTACATACAAACAAAAAGGAATTTTCATACCTTTTAATGAGGTTTATATAAAAAATAAAGTGTGAAACTTTATGTAAAACGTTATCTTGTTCTGTTTAAGAGGGCGTGCTGGAAAGTAATGCCTCAGAATTTTATACTTCAAAACTCTTGAAGCTTTTTAAATAAAACAAACATTATTAACTTTTTACACGTTAATTCTTGTTTCTCGATATAGTCACTCTAGCGACGAACACATTTCTGCCAACGGGAGACCAGTTTGTTGGTAGCGTCACTGCAGAACGTTTGATGTTGTTGACGGGACCACAGATTCACCTCCACTTGCACCACGTCATCACTATCAAAGTGAAGTCCTCAAAGGTGTTCTTTAAGTTTTGGGAACAAATAAAAATGGATGGGGGCCAGGTCACGACTGTATGGAGGATGATCGACGACAGTGAACCCAAGGCGTCGGATTGCTTCAGACGTCGCTGAGGTCGTACGTAGTCTGACATTGCTATTCTGACGGAAATGGTGCCCCATGTGTGGACGAACTCGTCGAATTCGAAATTCGATTGCAGCACACTGTTTCTCACGCACAAACATAGGTACATCACATGCCGCCATGTTACACGCTGCAGTTCAGAACCCTCTAGCGGTAGAGGGTTGCAAATACGCAGACGTGTACAATGTTTGAAGAAAGAAAGGAGGCTCACGGGAAGAGAAGAAATATGTCCAGAACGGAAGGCACATGTCCACCTCCAAGTACTGTGAATAGTCCTAATGGACTTATTGGTAAATAACAATAATATTACAAATAATAACGCGGTAGTTCTCGCAAACACACTGATCAGCCAGAATATTATCACCACTCACCAAGTAGCAAATACGTACATCTTTGGCACGGATAATAGCGGCGACGCGTCGTGGCATGGAAGCAGTGAGGCCTTGGTAGGTCCCTGGAGGTACCTGGAACCACATCTGCACACACAAATCAACTAATTCCGAGGAGGAGTTCGATGAGGTCTGACGCCGCCTTCAATCACATACCAAATGTGTTCGATCGGGTTCAGATCTGGCGAGTTTGGGCCCCAGGACATTATCTGGAACTCGCCACTGTGTCCCTCGAACCACTCCCTCAGACACCTGGCCTTATGCCATGGCGCATTATCTTGGTGAAAAATGCCACTTCCGTCGGGAAACATGATCAAGGGCTGTAAGTGGTTCGCAACCAGAATACGATACTCCTTGGTCATGATGGTGCCTTGTATGAGAAGCAAAGGATCCATGGATGCCCACGTGGATGTTCCCCAGGGCACAATGTGGCCTCCGCCAGCTTGTCCCCGACCCGTAGTACAGGTGTCAAGGAGCTGTTCCCTGGAAGATGACGGCTTCGCGCCCTCCCATCGGCATAATGAAGAAGATGTCGGTTTTCACCAGACCATGGAACGCCTTGCCACTGCGCCAACGTCCAGTGCCAATGGTCACGTGCCCATTTCAGTCGTAGTTGCCGATGTTGCGGTGTTAACATTATCACATGGGTGGATCGTTGGTTGCGGAGGCCCATCGTCACGCGTGTTCGGTGCACTGTGTGTTCAGACACACTTGTACTCTGCCCAGCATTGAAGTCTGAAGTTAGTTCCGCCACAGTTGGCCGCCTGTCCTGTTTTATCAGTCTCCTCACCCTACGACGTCGACATCTGTAATAAGGGGTGGCCGCCCAATCCGATGACGTCTGGACGTGGTTTCACCGTGTGTTGAAGACACTCACAGCGCTCTTCGAACACCCAACAAGTCGTGCACTTTTCGGAATGCTCGTAACGAACCTCCGCGGTATCACAATCTGCCATCGGTCAAACTCAGATAGATCACGCGCCTTCCTCATTCTACACACGGACAGCACGGTCACTGACACAAAATGCGCCGTGCACGTCTCTGATTAGCAGTCATTCCTCACCAAGTGACCGCTGCTATCGCCTGGACGGATTTATATCGATAGTAGGTCGATGGTCATAATGTTTTGGCTGATCAGTGTATGACCCCTGCACCTAATATCGCTTGCTCGTATTTCCAAGCTGCTATGCTTGCCATCTATGAGTCTCCGTAGCAACCTTCAGTCTCTGCGGTATTGCCACAGCCAGAGCTGGTTACAAGCATCCTACGAGCGACAGCGGAACCACTGTGACACCTAAAGTGTTTGAAGGTGAGTCGTACATTTTTACTGCCTGCAGTGAATCGAGGAAACTTCCAGGTAAGGGTTTACGTACAGCAATTTCGTTTGGACTACTGGAAAGTGTTTTAAGCAAGGATTCCAATTATATTATTAATAGTGAGAAAAGGTATTTTGAAGAACTGTGTATATATGTTTATGTGGGCTGAACTGCATTCCAAATATCGCTCATCACTGGATCCTAATGTTGAGAGCACCTATTTTAATTTGTTAACCAAATATATCTCAAAGTAGTTCCAAAATTATTTTCTTTTTAAAATTGAATTTATTTTATTAAGTTCCTCATTTTTATTGTTGTAGGACTAGTACACACGGTACCAAGGGGAAAGAAGAGCCCGACTTAGAGCATGTCAAATCTTGAGTCTGCATGTCGGGCTGTGCAGAAAAAAAAGTCGTAGAGAGTGTAGTGAAGAATGTGCAAAAGGAGACATTGAAAAGGAAACTACAGCTGCAAGTCATAAACTTGAAAGGAAACCTGTGGTGACACCTGAGGCAAGGAAAGGGGTGGTCAAGTACTATATAAAAATGGGTAACAATTTTTTTCGCTTGACGCGATATGCTCTGAAACGAATGGCGTTCCAACTTGTATTAAGAAACAATCTGCGCCATCCCTTTTCTAAACCAGCAAACACGGCGTGGAAAAAATGAATGGACGTCTTTTCGAGAAGAAATTGTTTCCAGTCAACAACAAAACCCGCAATCAGTGACAAGAGCTAGAATCTTAGGCTTTACTCCAGAGAATGTGAGGTCATTTTTCTTTATTCTCAGAACAGAGCTTGATGAAATCAATGCCACACAGCTCCCCAAAGCAAAAATGTCAAAGTGATTTTTACGAAAGGAAAATCATCAATCTATAAAACGTCTTCGGCAGAGACGGGAAACCTGTGCACCATCGTTGCCAGTATATCAGCTGCCAGCCAGTATGTGCCTTGGATGATAGTTTCCCCACAAAAAGACAGGACATGAAGCTTATCAAGAGAGGTCCTCCTGGAGCTATTCCAGGATTTTACCCATCAGGCTGGATTGAATGTAATGTGCTTTGTAAATGGATAAAGCGTTTTGTCTCTTTTGTGACGTCTACTGTAAAATAAAGGAAAGGTGAAAATTTGCGATTAATATTCACCGTGAATGGATATCAATGACAAAATTCTCTAATGACATTGCAATCCTCAGTGGAAATGTAGAAGAATTAGGACTTGTATGATGTACTGAAACGTCTAATGAGTATGGGTTGACAGTAAACCGAAGAAAGAAGAAAGTAATAAAGAATAGCAGGAATGGCATTAGCGATTAGTTAAGAATAAAATGGGAACCACGAAGTAGACAAAGTGAACGAATTTTCTACGTTTGAATCAAAATGGTTCAAATGGCTCTGAGCACTATGGGACTTAACATCTCAGGTCATCAGTCCCCTAGAACGTAGAACTACTTAAACCTAACTAACCTAAGGACATCACACACATCCATGCCCGAGGCAGGATTCGAACCTGCGACCGCAGCAGTCGCGCGGCTCCAGACTGAGCGCCTAGAACCGCTAGACCACTGCGGCCGGCTACGTTTGAATCAAAATAGCACATGACACATGAAGCAAGGAGGACATACACAGTCCAGTCACATTAATATATAACCACCGCCTATGTTCCACGTCATCGTGGAATAACTACTCAGAGACAGCAGGAGCCAGCACTAGCAGCGGAGGGTACATAAACTGTGTCAGGGAGAAAACAGCTTAGTCGTTGTCGTAATGCGGGAAACGGATTGATTCACCTGCCGTCCAAAAGGGCATTGTCATTGGCTTTCGACCCAGCGTTGGAAGCATTTCCGAAACGGCTAAATTTGTAAACTCTTCGTGTGCCGCCGTGGTTAAATTACACAGTGCATGGCAAAACGGCGCCTTCCAAAACCGTGTGGCGCACCACAGGCCATAGATAACAGGGCTGAACGACAGCTGCAGAGATACGTGCGGGCGAGTAGACGTGCAATTGTTGAGTAACTGACCACCTAGGTGAATCAAGGGGCTACCAAAACTGTCTTCTCAACGACCGAGCAACGAACGTTACTGCAGCACGGGCCTCCTCAGTAGCAATTTCGCACATGTACCCAAGCTGACTGCTGCTTATCGGCGACGAAGCCTGGAATTGACACGCCAGTACTTCAGCTGGACGTCGAATGAGTGGCTGGAAGTGGCCTTTTCAGATGAATCGCGTTTCATGCTCCATCGGACAGATAGCCCTTGGATAGTCGGAAGGGTACAGGCCGGGAAGTGTTCGGCATTCCCTGGGTGATCTCGTCATTCTGGAAGGTACAATGGATCAAAACAAGTATGTATCTGTCCTTGGGGACCATTTACACCCCTACATGCAGTTTGTTTCTCCTCGGCACGATGGTGTCTACCTGGAAGACAACGCAACGTGTCACACAGATCACAGTGTACGTGCGTGGTTCGAAGAGAACCAGAGTAAGTTTACCGTACTCCCCTGGTCAACAACGATCGAGCATTTAATCCCAAAGGAGACTCTGCGGGAGCACCTTGATTGAGTTACTTGCGCAATGCATCCTCAACTGGGAAAGCTAGTGCAGCTGGCCACCGCATTGGAACTGGCATGGCTCCACAAACCCGTCGGTACCTTCCAGAATACCATTGACTCTCTTCCTGCACGTTACGCGGCGGCCCACGGTGGAAAAGTGGTTATACAGGATTCAGATGAGGGCGTTAATGTGAGTGGACTGTGCAGAAAGCAGACTAGCGCATGCCAAGATGGCGTTCCTGACCAAGTGACCAGTATCAAACATAGACCAAATAATAGAATTTGACAAAAGAGAGGCAGTCGTGGTGGACCACATCGAACCAGTAAGAAGACTGATGACTGTTAAAAGGAATGTTTTCCCATTTCTACAGTACAGTCGAAGGTTTTCCTGTTATAAAGGAGGAGTCAATACGTAATGAAGTTCTCTATTCATAATAGTGAAACGTTATCTGCCACTGTTTTTTGCCAATACTCTTCAGACACTGCCAACAATGCAGTGTAAGTGAATGGGTGGTTCAGCTAAATATACCTCTGGTCACTATAATTCTGGCCGGCCGCTGGTGGCCGAGCGGTTCTAGGCGCTTCAGTCTGGAACTGCGCGACCACTACGGTCGCAGCTTCGAATCCTGCCGCGGGCATGGATGTGTGTGATGTCCTTAGGTTAGTTAGGTTTAAGTAGTTCTAAGTTCTAGGGGACTGATGACCTGAGATGTTAAGTCCCATAGTGCTCGGAGCCATTTGAATTTTGATGCTTCCTTTTTTAGTAAAAATACTCTGATATAATATGTTGTTTTTGCAAGCATTTTTTCTCGTCCACACGTAATGACTCGTTTATTTTGGCCCCTTTTAAAATCAAATCCTTTAGGTGGGACAATGTTTCTTAGTTTCCTTGTTGGCTAGTTATATGCGCAAAATGTGACAAAGTTTTACAAAACTGGTATTTCCTTGTATTGTTCGTAATATCGTAATCTTATTTTTCACGTGAGTTTCTCCCGTACCGGCTTTCCGTCGGTATGGTTATGAACACAATTAGCCTGGTTAACTTAAGGGATGATTGGGTGCATTCCTGTATCCAAGCCGCTTCCTGACGCCTGGAACTGCTATTGTACATTACAGTACAGAGGGTATGCCGTGTACAAACATTGCCCAAGTTGACGCTGTCAGGTCTAAGTAAGAGGTTGGCTGTGCTTGCTGGTGTCTTGAGGTCTTCTCTACGTGGGCGGAAGTGTTTATCTGGCGGCAGTTTGGATGCGGAAGTAGTTAAGCAGTCAGTGCACGGAGCCACGAGGAAACGCGGTTGCTTGCTCGCCCGGGAGAAACCTTGCCCCAAGCTGTGACTGTGGTTCGTAGTGTGGGGCCGACGTCACACTCTGAGCGATCGCGACTTTGCACTATTGTTCATTCTGAAGGCGGTGCAGCCTTAACTTACGGTAGTGACTATAAGTGACTATACGAGGTGCATTCAAGTTCTAAGGCCTCCGATTTTTTTTCTAATTAACTACTGACCCGAAATCGATGAAACTGGCGTTACTTCTCGACGTAATCGCCCTGCAGACGTACACATTTTTCACAACGCTGACGCCATGATTCCATGGCAGCGGCGAAGGCTTCTTTAGGAGTCTGTTTTGACCACTGGAAAATCGCTGAGGCAATAGCAGCACGGCTGGTGAATGTGCGGCCACGGAGAGTGTCTTTCATTGTTGGAAAAAGCCAAAAGTCACTATGAGCCAGGTCAGGTGAGTAGGGAGCATGAGGAATCACTTCAAAGTTGTTGTCACGAAGAAACTGTTGCGTAACGTTAGCTCGATGTGCGGGTGCGTTGTCTTGGTGAAACAGCACACGCGCAGCCCTTCCCGGACGTTTTTGTTGCAGTGCAGGAAGGAATTTGTTCTTCAAAACATTTTCGTAGGATGCACCTGTTACCGTAGTGCCCTTTGGAACGCAATAGGTAAGGATTACGCCCTCGCTATCCCTGAAAATGGACACCATCATTTTTTCAGCGCTGGCGGTTACCTGAAATTTTTTTGGTGCGGTGAATCTGTGTGCTTCCATTGAGCTGACTGGCGCTTTGTTTCTGGATTGAAAAACGGCATCCACGTCTCATCCATTGTCACAACCGACGAAAAGAAAGTCCCATTCATGCTATCGTTGGGCGTCAACATTGCTTGGCAACATGCCACACGGGCAGCCATGTGGTCGTCCGTCAGCATTCGTGACACCCACCTGGATGACACTTTTCGCATTTTCAGGTGCAGCATTGTGTGCACAGAACCCACAGAAATGCCAACTCTGGAGGCGATCTGTTCAACAGTCATTCGACGATCCCCCAAAACAATTCTCTCCACTTTCTCGATCATGTCGTCAGACCGGCTTGTGCAAGCCCGAGGTTGCTTGGGTTTGTTGTCACATGATGTTCTGCCTTCATTGAAGTGTCGCACCCACGAACGCACTTTCGACACATGCATAACTCCATCACCACATGTCTCCTTCAACTGTCGATGAATTTCAATTGGTTTCACACCACGCCAATTCAGGAAACGAATGATTGCACGCTGTTCAAGTAAGGAAAACGTCGCCATTTTAAGTATTTAAAACAGTTCTCATTCTCGCCGCTGGCGGTAAAATTCCATGTGCCGTACGGTGCTGCCATCTCTGGGACGTATTGACAATGAACGCGGCCTCATTTTAAAACAATGCTCATGTTTCTATCTCTTTCCAGCCTGGAGAAAAAAAATCGGAGGCCTTAGAACATGAATGCACCTCGTAATGTGTGTACTGAAGTTCAGCGCACGGAGTGAACTGTAGTTACCGTCTATGCTTCTGAATAAAACAGGTACTGTACTTTGGAGTGGAAATTTTTTATTTACCATTTACAGATTATGCGCCGCAAGAATGTATTTAAACTGTGTTCACGAATTTGGCAGTGCATTGTGTTCGTGGGGTACTGTATATCAACAAAAAATTCAAATGGCTCTGAGCACTATGGGACTTAACTTCTGAGGTTATCAATCCCCTAGAACTTAGAACTACTTAAACCTAACTAACCTAAGGACATCAGACACATCCATGCCCGAGGCAGGATTCGAACCTGCGACCGTAGCGGTCGCGTGGTTCCAGACTGTAGCGCCTAGAATCGCTCGGCCACTCTGGCCGGCTGTATACCAACAGACTTTGCCTGAGTGTACATTGCTGATGTACAGTTGCCTGATTACGTAATACTGTTTCTATGTATCGGATGTATCGGATGCATTTTGATGTTGTTCTAGACTGTCCAGGAACGTTAAAGTGACCACCTGTCAAAATCCTTAATAACCACCTTTTGGAACGCGAACCGCTGCGGGAAGACATCAGCGAGGTTCTGGAAGGTACCGCTGGGATGTGCAGCCACACCCACCCCAGCGCCGTGGCCAGCTGCGGCAGGTCTCTCGGCTGAGGATCCACGGCACGGAAAGTCCGATCGAGATGCTCCCACATATTCTCCATTGGATTTAAATCCGGAGAGGTTGGCGGCCACGGGAGCACGGTAAAGTTGCCCTGGTGCTCTTAGGACCACATACGCACACTGCAGGCTTTGTGACATTATAATGCTGGTAGATGACATCGTAGGAGTAGGTATGTTCCCCAAGGGATGAGGTATACTTGCTTTGCTCCATTGTGCCTTTCTGACTGACGAGATCAATCAGGGAATTCCACGAAAACATTCTCCAGACCATAACACTCCCTCCTTCGACCTACACCCTTCCGACGATGGTCGCAGCATGTTTGCTTTCAGACGTTTCATGCTGTCCACGCCAACGACCATCTCTCCGATGGAGTATAAAACGCGATTGATCTGAAAAGGTCAACTGTCGCCAATCATTCGACGCCCTGTTTCGATACTGGCGTGCAAATTCGAATCTTCGTCGCCCACGAACAGTAGTCAGCACCTGCTGTGGAGACCCATGAGCTACAACGTTCCCTGGACGGTCGTTGAGGAGACATTATTGGTAGCCCCGTGGTTCATCTGAGCGGTCAGCTGCTCAACAGTTGCACGTCTGTTGGCCCGTATGTATCTCTTCAGTTGTAGTTGACCCCTGTCATTTATGATGCGTGGTACACCACAGCTGTCTTTGTGCCGACTTAGAATAGTGCCGTTTTGCCACGCACGGTACACTTTAACTACAGCGCCACACAAATAGTTTACAAAGTTAGCCGTTTCTGAAACGCTTCTACCTTTGGACCAAAAGTCAATGATGATGCACTTTTGAACGTCAGATAAATAGCTCCATTTCGGCATTACGCCGATTACCCAGTTTTCCATGTCCCGCAGGCACTCTTTATATACCGTCAACTGCTAGCCTTGCATACAAGTTGCACGTTGACGCGGAACACAGGCGGCGGTCACCTTAATGTGACTGAACCGCGTATAATGAAACGCTTTTTATGAGTGCACGTTGATGATTTACAGTCGATCTGTTACACTTTGAAGATACTACTGCTATACTGCCTGGCCGAGGCAAGAAGCCATGGCTTCCTGTTGATAATACGGAGTGACATTTCCTAATGCGACATTTCCTAATGTCGTATGAACTGGAATGGCCTGACATTCATACGCCGAAGTATATGTTATACAAGAAGGAGCGCTTCGCATCCAACGGACTATGCTGAGGATGTTACTGTTGTTTGTATTCTTCTACACAGATTCAGATTCGGTACCAATCTGTTTGAAAACTTGTAAAATGAGCATGTCTTTTTCTAAAATACACTCCTGGAAATTGAAATAAGAACACCGAGAATTCATTGTCCCAGGAAGGGGAAACTTTATTGACACATTCCTGGGGTCAGATACATCACATGATCACACTGACAGAACCACAGGCACATAGACACAGGCAACAGAGCATGCACAATGTCGGCACTAGTACAGTGTATAACCACCTTTCGCAGCAATGTAGGCTGCTATTCTCCCATGGAGACGATCGTAGAGATGCTGGATGTAGTCCTGTGGAACGGCTTGCCATGCCATTTCCACCTGGCGCCTCAGTTGGACCAGCGTTCGTGCTGGACGTGCAGACCGCGTGAGACGACGCTTCATCCAGTCCCAAACATGCTCAATGGGGGACAGATCCGGAGATCTTGCTGGCCAGGGTAGTTGACTTACACCTTCTAGAGCACGTTGGGTGGCACGGGATACATGCGGACGTGCATTGTCCTGTTGGAACAGCAAGTTCTCTTGCCGGTCTAGGAATGGTAGAACGATGGGTTCGATGACGGTTTGGATGTACCGTGCACTATTCAGTGTCCCCTCGACGATCACCAGTGGTGTACGGCCAGTGTAGGAGATCGCTCCCCACACCATGATGCCGGGTGTTGCCCCTGTGTGCCTCGGTCGTATGCAGTCCTGATTGTGGCGCTCACCTGCACGGCGCCAAACACGCATACGACCATCATTGGCACCAAGGCAGAAGCGACTCTCATCGCTGAAGACGACACGTCTCCATTCGTCTCTCCATTCACGCCTGTCGCGACACCACTGGAGGCGGGCTGCACGATGTTGGGGCGTGAGCGGAAGACGGCCTAACGGTGTGCGGGACCGTAGCCCAGCTTCATGAAGACGGTTGCGAATGGTCCTCGCCGATACCCCAGGAGCAACAGTGTCCCTAATTTGCTGGGAAGTGGCGGTGCGGTCCCCTACGGCACTGCGTAGGATCCTACGGTCTTGGCGTGCATCCGTGCGTCGCTGCGATCCGGTCCCAGGTCGACGGGCACGTGCACCTTCCGCCGACCACTGGCGACAACATCGATGTACTGTGGAGACCTCACGCCCCACGTGTTGAGCAATTCGGCGGTACGTCCACCCGGCCTCCCGCATGCCCACTATACGCCCTCGCTCAAAGTCCGTCAACTGCACATACGGTTCACGTCCACACTGTCGCGGCATGCTACCAGTGTTAAAGACTGCGATGGAGCTCCGTATGCCACGGCAAACTTGCTGACACTGACGGCGGCGGTGCACAAATGCTGCGCAGCTAACGCCATTCGACGGCCAACACCGCGGTTCCTGGTGTGTCCGCTGTGCCGTGCGTGTGATCATTGCTTGTACAGCCCTCTCGCAGTGTCCGGAGCAAGTATGGTGGGTCTGACACACCGGTGTCAATGTGTTTTTTTTTTCCATTTCCAGGAGTGTATATTTAAAGTCAAATTTGTTTAGGGTTATGAAGTAAACTAGTGGTTGTCAGTCTAAGGAATGCTATTAAGAGAGTTTTGTAAAATTTCCTTTTTTAAACTTGTAAGTGGGCTGCTTCTGTGTTGGCAGCGCTGTGTAGCGCTTTGCATTGGATCTCTGACTGCGCTTTCTTTGTCTTGTTGGAAGTTAATCGCCAGTAGTGTTGGGCAGTTGGAAGTTAGTCGCCAGCAATGATGGAAGTACTGTTGGGCAGTTGGAGGTGAACAGCCAGCAGTGATGGATGTTAGATGTGAGAAGTTAGCATTGATGGAGGGTACAGGTCTGAAGTGTTGGCGTAGGCTAACGATCTGTACATGTCGATTTGGAGATTGAATATTATCCATGATTATATAGGCGTACATTTGTACTAGATGTCAATGACGATTTACATTGTGTTTGAACTGGATGTCACATTATCAAGGTAAAAAATACATTAATTGGTTTGCAATGAAATCTTTCCTTTACTAACCACATATCTATTAATAGTTAGTTGCTTTAGCAGTTAGAATCTTTCATTTAGCTGGCAGTATTGACGCTCGCTGTATTGCAGTAGTTCGCGTAATGAAGATTTTTGTGAGGTAAGTGCTTAATGAAATGCATAGCTTATAGTTAGGATTTCTTTTTAGTCAGGACCACTCTTCTGAATTAATTATTTGGAGTCAGGTTATCACTTTTTTGAGCAGTCAGATTGCGTTGCGCTAGAATATTGGGGTACAGTCTTGATATGATAAGAAAAAAGTAAAGAGAAAGTGGGCTCTGCTGTTTCAGAACCAAATAACGTAGAAGTTTCATCTTCTCAGTCATTCAGAAATTTATGTACAGCCACACACATTTAAATAAAGAAGTTTCAAACTGAATAAATATTGAAAGTACTTTTGAACTGGGCTTTTATGCTTGGATTTAATTTGTTGTGGTGCTGTAAAATTTTATTGAGTCATAGCGTTAAAACATTTTGCTATCCTTAGGTGATTTCAATTATTTGGACAGGTACTGTTCAAGTAAAATGACGCATATGTATTTTACTGAAATTAATAAATGAATAAGTGTTCAAATATTAACTCGAACGCAATCAGTCGATTTCATCCGTTTTATTCTTTTAATCTACACTAGTACGCCAGAAAGGTACCTGAAATAAATAAGCAAAGAGACGAACAGAAATGACAGTTTTATTCAGAAACAAAAATTACACTGAAGTCACCGATATTAATGATGTTTCACTGGACTTTTCAAAATGCGGGACATGATGTTAGCAGGCTATGTGATCCCTCCGGACAGCAACGCGGCAACGTGCTCCCATGCCGGCCACAAGGCCGCGAAGGAGTCCTCGTGGTAGGGCGTTCCATTACACCACCAGCGAGGCTGACAACTGCTGCATGGTCCTCAGTGCATGCGGACGTACTGCAATACGTCACATCAACGCATCCCAGACGTACTCGCTGGATTAAAGTTGGGGAACTGGGCAACAGGTCAGTTCTGCCGCCGAATCTCGTCTTGTTCGAAGAGATCCTCCACCGGCGCAGTTCGGTGCGTTTGCGCTTTCACATCCACAAAAATAAAGTAAGGGCCGAATGCATTCCCGAAATGATGCACATGGTTAAGGAGTACAGTGTCACAATAATATTATTCAGTGAGAAGACCGTGCTCAAGGTTAGAGGTCAGTACGCCCACGCAACGTTACATCTCCTCACATCATAACACCTGGGCCAGCAAAACTATGTACATGCACATGTACATTTACATCTACATCATACCCCACGAGCTACCTAACGATATGTGGCGGAGGGTACTTCTGGTACTAATATTTGATCCTCCCTTTCCCCGCCGGCCGCGGTGGCCGAGCGGTTCTAGGCGTTTCAGTCCAGAACCGCGCGACTGCTACGGTTGCGGTTTCGAATCCTGCCTCGGGTGTGGATGAGTGTGGTTCTTAGGTTCGATAGGTTTAACTATCCAGAATGACATATTCACTCTGCAGCGGAGTGTGCGCTGATATGAAACTTCCTGGCAGATTAAAACTGTGTGCCGGACCGAGACTCGGGACCTTTGTCTTTCACGCGCAAGTGCTCTGCCAACTGAGCTACCAAAGCACGACTCACGCCCCGTCCTCACAGCTCTACTTCTGCCAGTACCTCGTCTCCTACCTTCCAAACTTATAGAGGCTCTCCTGCGAACCTTGCAGAACTAGCACTCCTAAGTTAAGGATATTGCGGCGACATGGCTTAGCCACAGCCTGGGGGATGTTTCCAGAATGACGTAGAGCTGTGAGGACGGGGCGGCAGTCGGGTAGCTCAGTTGGCAGAGCACTTGCCCGTGAAAGACAAAGGTCCAGAGTTCGAGTCTCGGTCCGGCATACAGTTTTAATCTGCCAGGAAGTTTCGGGTTTAAGTAGTTCTAAGTTCTGGGGGACTGATGACCTCAGATGTTAGCCGGCCAGTGTGGCCGTGCGGTTCTAAGCGCTTCAGTTTGGAACCGCGTGACCCCTACGGTCGCAGGTTCGAATCCTGCCTCGGGCATGGATGTGTGTGATGTCCTTAGGTTAGTTAGGTTTAAGTAGTTCTAAGTTCTAGGGGACTGATGACCACAGATGTTAAGTCCCATAGTGCTCAGAGCCATTTTTGAACCTCAGATGTTGAGTCCCATAGTGCTCAGAACCATTTGAACCCTTTCCCCTCCCACTACCGAACAGTACATGGAAAAAAAGATTGTCCTTAAGCCTCAGTATTATCTCTAATGTTTCCATTTTCTCGTCGTGGGCATTTCGGTGGGTGTATGTGGGAGGAAGTAAAATGTTGTCCGACGCTTCGCGGAAAATGCTCTCTCGAAATTTCAAAAGTAAACCTCTCCATCATGGGTAACACCCCTCCTGTAACATCTACAAATGGAATTGTTGAGAAACTCCTTAGAGCTCTCGCGCCGACTACGTGATCCCGTGACGAAACGCGCCGCTCTTCGTTGGAGCTTCTCTACCGTTTCTATCAGTACTACCTGGTAAGGATCCCACATTGATGTGCAATACTCACGAATCCGTCGAACAAGCGCCTTGTAAGTCACTGCCTTCGTGGATGAGTTACATTTCCTTAAGTTTCTTCCCACGAATGTCAGTCTGGCATCGACTTTCCCTACAATTTGTTTTATATGGTCTTTCCACTTAAGGTCGCTCTGGATAGTTATTCCTAGATATTTGACGGCATATACTGCACCAGAAATTTGGTATCAATGGTAATGAGTTTCTTTTCCTAAGTATGCGCGATATGCTACATTTATTTACGTGCAGTGTCAACTGCCAGAGCGTGCTATCCTCTACAGGTCATTCTTCAAATCGATACTGTCTTCTGGTGTTGCTACTAAGACAACTGCATTGTCGGCGAACAGTCTTTAAGAAGCTTCCGAAGGTTTCTACTGTATCATTTACATACACTGTGAGCAGTAACAGTTCTATCACACGCCTCCGAGATTCTCTGGAAATTACCTGTAGATGCGTTGATTTAATTCCTCTAAGAGCGGCAATGCTGTACCTACCGTCATACGGCGAGAAGGGGAAACATGCAGCACAACCAGGAATATTGCGCAAAACGATCGTTTTGACGGTATCACAAACTGTATTCCCAGATGCAGTCGCGAGAGACAGCTCGTTCGGATACTATGGTACGTATCGTCCATTTCAAACCCCCGAGACAATCTGCTATTCCTCGCGAGCGGTGCGGCAGGACACCCGCCGAATTTGGGAGGTCCTTGCGGCTGCCAAGTGTGTCGCGTCACACTTGCGGCCCAACGGTGTCTGCTACGACACATCACGGCCCGCCAAGTTGCCTACCGCCTCACGCCCACGCAAGGTCGTTCATGCATCGACGCACTGGCGCCGCGTCTCTTCTGTAGCGACACAGTACCCCGTCGCCCAACCTGGTGTACTTACGAGGTACGCGCAAGTACCTCTTAGTCACCACTGCATCCTCTCTAATAGTAATTATAACTATTTATTGTACCACACAATTCGCATATGAAACGCGTGTGCTCTGTAATTACTGTAATCGTGTTTTAATGGTCCCTAGCGCAGCGGGAAGTAGTCCGTTGTAGTGCATTCCAAGACTCCGCTCATAATGCTGGTCATTTAAAATGTTTTAAATTGCTTTTCGCGGAATAGTTTACATCTACACTGATGGAAAAAAATCACACCAACAAAAAGTAATGAATGTAGAGCAATGAAATTTCGGTAATACATTTGTATAGGTAACATTTTTAAGAGACTAACATTGCAAGTATCACAGGTTCATATAAGCGTGAGGTAAGCCATTACAAATGTGAAATGCTAGTACGTTAATAACCGCCAGAATGTTGAATACAAGCATGCAAATGTGCATGTATTGTGTTGCACAGGTGTCAGATTATGGATGGAGTTCCATGGCTGTTGCACTTGGTCGTCCAACATACTGACCGTAATGCTTTTCGTGGTTAACGCTGTAGTTGTCGTCCGATGATGTCCCGTATGTGATCGATTGGAGACAGATCTGGTAATCGAGCAGGTCAGTGCAACAGGTGGACACTCCGCATGTTGGGTTGCGACAGCGGTACGTGGACGAGCATTAACCCTGCTGGAAAACAGCCCTGGAACGCTGTTCATGAGCGGTGGCACAGCAAGTCGAATCACCTGACTGACGTACAGTTTTGCACTCAGGCTGCGTGGGATAACCACGAGAGTGTTCCGGCTGTCTTACAAAATCGCACCCCGACCATAACTCTAGATGTAGGTGCATGTGTCTAGCATGAAGGCAGGTTGGTTGCAGATCCTCAACTGGCCTCCTTCCAACCGACACACGGCTATCACAGGCAGCCAGCTTTCATCAGAAAACCCAACTGACCTCCACCCTGTCCTCCAATGAGCTCTCGCTTGACGCCATTGAAGTCGCAAATGGCGGTGGTTGCAGATTAGTAGAATTCACGCCACAGGGCGTCTGTCTCAGACCCGTCCTTGAAGTAGCCGATACGTAACAGTTCGTTGTGTCACTGTGGTGCCAACTGCAGCTCCAATTGCTGCTGCAGATGCAGTACGATGCCCCAGAGTGATACGCCGAACACGATGGTCTCCCTCTAGGTAGTGCCACGTGGTCATCTGGAACCCGGTGTTCTTGCGACCGTACATTCTCGTGACTACCGCTGGCAGCAGTAATGTACATTGGCTACATTCCTCGCAAGTTTTCCTGCAATATTGCAGAAGGAACAGCCACTTTCTTGTAGACCTATTACGCGATCTCGTTGAAACTCAGTGAGGTGTTGATGACTGCGTTTTTGTCGCCTTAAAGGCATTCTTGAATAACATCAGCTCACCTTGCCCAGTCTCAAAGGTAACGCCTTAGACGCGTGTCCAAAGCAAACGTTATTTGCATTCTCATATTGGCACTACTAGCGCCACTCTTATGCGACTGACGCGGAATTGGAATAATCACATTTCAGATATAGAAACACGCCTACCAACTTTCACTTATGACACAAAGCTCCACCTTTTTGTTCCGATTTTTTGCTGACAGTGTACCTTTTTGTATCTTCCACTTCAGATTTTCATCGTCTCCGAGACTCTCTCTCCAACGCCAGACAAAGCTGTCACCTCACGTACTACCGTTGTGTGTGTGCATTATCCTCTAATAGTCCTGCCTGATATGGGTACCACACTTGACTAATATTCCAAGAGTATTTTGTAAACAACCGCCTTTATAGACTCAATACTTTATCCCAGTAAACAACCAATGAACCTACTTTACCTAAAATGAGCCTGTGTCAACATTCCAATTTGTATTTATACAAATAGACCTGCTCAGTCATTTGTATCAGCTGACTGATTCGAACCATTACTTATAGTAGTCTTGGGATACTACTGTAATTGCTACTGCGACCAAATATGTTAACTTGGAAGTTTATGGTTGTGGTAGAGTGTCCTGTTGCAAAACACTGTTACTGTTGATACCAACATTTCGAGCACCGTAACAGAGGCCTAGTTTTTGGTCTTCTGGTGTACTTTGCTTTACAGTCACTTATATTTTGTCACAACTGCTCAACAGAGCATAGGATTCCCTCATAATTTTGAAAAACATTGACATAAATTGTGTCTTGAGGAACAAGGAGTTGCAAGCTTTAGTGTGACAAGTTACTGCGGTGGAGAGAGTGGGGATCTACTATTATCTGTTGCTTCTTATACAGGGTGGTCCATTGATCGTGACCGCGCCAAATATCTCACAAAACAAGCGTCAAACGAAAAAGCTAGAAAGAACGAAACTTGTCTAGCTTGAAGGGGGAAACCAGATGGCGCTATGTTTGGCCCGCTAGATGGCGCTGCCATAGGTTAAATGGATATAAACTGCGTTTTTTTAAAACAGGAACCCCCATTTTTATTACATATTCGAGTAGTACGTAAAGAAATATGAATGTTTTTGTTGGACCACTTTTTTCACTTTGTGATAGATGGCGCTGTAATAGTCACAAACATATGGCTCACAATTTTAGACGAACAGTTGGTAACAGGTAGGTTTCTTAAATTAAAACACAGAACGTAGGACCGAGCGAGGTGGCGCAGTGATTAGCACACTGGACTCGCATTCGGGAGGACGACGGTTCAATCCCGTCTCCGGCCCTCCTGATTTAGGTTTTCCGTGATTTCCCTAAATCGCTTCAGGCAAATGCCGGGATGGTTCCTTTGAAAGGGCACGGCCGATTTCCTTCCCCATCCTTCCCTAACCCGAGCTTGCGCTCCGTCTCTAATGACCTCGTTGTCGACGGGACGTTAAACACTAATCTCCTCCTCCTCCTCCTCCTCCACAGAACGTAGGTACGTTTGAACATTTTATTTCGGTTGTTCCAATGTGATACATGTACCTTTGTGAACTTATCATTTCTGAGAAAGCATGCTGTTTCAGCGTGATTACCTTTAGATACCACATTAATGTAATAAATGCTCAAAATGATGTCCGACAACCTCAATGCATTTGGCAATACGTGTAACGACATTCCTCTCAACTGCGAGTAGTTCGCCTTCCTTAATGTTCGCGCATGCATTGACAATGCGCTGACACATTTTGTCAGGCGTTGTCGGTGGATAATGATACCAAATATCCTTCAACTCTCCCCACAGGTAGAAATCCGCGGACGTCAGATACGGTGAACTTTCGGGCCATGGTATGGTGCTTCGAAGACCAATCCACCTGTCATGAAATATGCTATTCAATACCACTTCAACCGCACTCGAGCTATGTGCCGGACATCCATCATGTTGGAAGTACATCACCATTCTGTCATGCAGTGAAACATCTTGTAGTAACATCGGTAGAACATTACGTAGGAAATCAGCATACATTGCACCATTTAGATTGCCATCGATAAAATGGGGGCCAATTATCATTCCTCCCATAATGCCGCACCATACATTAACCCGCCAAGGTCGCTGATCCGCTTATCGCAGCCATCGTGGATTTTCCGTTGCCCAACAGTGCATATTATGCCGGCTTACGTTACCGCTGTTGGTGAATGACGCTTCGTTGCTAAATAGAGCGCGTGCAAAGAATCTGTCGTCGTCCCGTAATTTCTCTTGTGCCCAGTGGCAGAATTGTACACGACGTTCAAAGTCGTCGCCATGCAATTCCTGGTGCATAGAAATATGGTACGGGTGCAATCGATGTTGATGTAGCATTCTCAACACCGATGTTTTTGAGATTGTCGATTCTCGCGCAATTTGTCTGCTATTGATGTGCGGATTAGCCGCGACAGCAGCTAAAACATCTACTTGGGCATCATCATTTGTCGCAGGTCGTAGTTGACGTTTCACATGTGGCTGAAAACTTCCTGTTTCCTTAAATAACGTAACTATTCGGCGAACGGTCCGGACACTTGGATGATGTCGACCAGGATACCGAGCAGCGTACCTACCACACGCCCGTTGGGCATTTTGATCACAATAGCCATACATCAACACGATATCGACCTTTTCCGCAATTGGTAAACGGCCCATTTTAACACGGGTAATGTATCACGAAGCAAATACCGAACGCACTGGCGGAATGTTACGTGATACCACGTACTTATACGTTTGTGACTATTACAGCGCCATCCATCACAAAGCGAAACAAGTGGTCCAACTAAAACAATCATATTTCTTTACGTACTGCACGAATATGTAATAAAAAATGGGGGTTCCTATTTTAAAAAACGCAGTTGAAATCCGTTTGACCTACGGCAGCGCCATCTAGCGGGCCAACCATAGCGCCATCTGGTTTCCCCCTTCAAGCTAGATGAGTTTCGTCTTTGTAGTTTTTTCGTTTGATGCTTATTTCGTGAGATATTTGGCCTGGTCACTATCAATGGGCCACGCTGTAGCGTGCGCCATGGCTGGTAGTAGTCGACGAATGGGGTATTGGCTTTTGTTTTCATCCTGATGGACGCTGCCCACACCGGTCGCTCTCGCGTCTAGCGTTGTTGATGCGGTCTGTTGTGCTCTGAGGGCTGGCAGCCAGATTGGTGCAAGCCTGAGTCCATTCTGTCTGTTCGCGTTGTTAGGGTATTTTAATACTTCGATGGACTCTCTGACCTTGCGTTTCACCATCCCCGGATGCTTGTCAAGTACGCATGTTTCGGTAAATTTAATTTTCTTGCCGCGGTCCCCTGGTGTTCGGTAACTGTAGATATCTTGTGCTGCCCAAAACTAATATGGCACTCGCGTTCCCGTATGCGCGTAACTTTCGTCCTGCCATTTACGTATGTATACTCCTCTACACTCAAACTCCACCTTGTAGACGCCTGCAGCAGCACTGCCTTGTCCTTTGTGGAGGCCAACACAAACACGATCTTGTGGCTGCAGCAGCGGAGAGACTCGACACCAACCCGGCGAAGATGTTTACCAAACGGGTCAGTGACTTTATTTACGTACGATAAGCGCGCTTCTGGCAGCATTTTATCGATTTCCTCCTATCTTGCGTTATTTTGTTCGTTGAAATGGCTGTTTGGATCGATTTATAGTTGTAAATATTGGCCATGAACGTTGTTCGCAGCCTTTTGAGCTCAGTGTCATATTGTGAACACCACTTGGGCGCTGCGCTCGAGCAGTCAGAGAAGGGATGGCTGAGTTCGGATACGAGTACAGCACGTTCGCTATGTAGCCCCAGGGTGGGAGGTTGCCACATAGTTTTCACGAATATATGAACGAAGTGCACGGGTAGATGCAGTTCACGCTCGATGTGGAAAACAACGATGCAACTACATTCCTATACGTGGAACTACACTGAACCGCCAAAGGAACTGGTATAGGCATGCGAATTCAAGTATAGAGAAATGTAAACAGGCAGAATACGGTGCTGCGGTCGGCAACGCCTACATAAGACAAAAAGTGTCTGGCGCAGTTGTTGGATCACTGGCAGGTTATCAAGATTTAAGTGAGTCTGAACGTGGTGTATTAGACGGCGCACTAGCGATGGAATACGGCACCTCCGAGATGGCGATGAAGTGGGGATTTTCCCGCACGGCCATGTTATGAGTGTACAGTGAATATCAGGAATCCGATAACACATCAAATCTCCAACATCGCTGCGGCCGGAAAAAGATCCTGCAAGAACGGGACCAACGACGACTGAAGAGAATCGTTCAAATTGGCAGAAGGAAGGTTGCAGCCTTCCGCAAATTGCTGCAGACTTAAAAGCTGGGCTATCAAGAAATATCACCATGCGAACCATTCAACGAAACATCATCAATATGTGCTTTCGGAGCCGAAGGCTCACTCGTGCACCCTCGATGACTGCACGACACAAAGCTTTACGCTTAGCCTGCGTCCGTCAGCATCGACATTGGATTGTTGAGGACTGGAAACATGTTGCCTGGTCGGACGAGTCTCGTTTGAAACTGTATCGAGGAGATGGACGTGTACGGGTATGGAGACAGCCTCATGAATCCATGGACTGGGTGCCAGCTGGGGACTGTTCAAGCTGGTGGAGACTCTGTAATGGTGTGCAGCATATGCAGTTGGAGTGATATGGGACTGCCGACACGTCTAGATACGGCTCTGACGGGTGACTCGTACGTAAGCATCCTGTCTGATCGCCTTCATCCATTCATGTCCATTGTGCCTTCTGAAGGACCTGGGCAATTCCGGAAGGACAACCCCACACGTCCAGAAGTGCTACAGAGCGGCTCCAGGAACACTCTTCTTAGGTTAAACACTTCCGCTGGCAACCAAACTCCCAGACATGAACATTATTGAGCGTATCTGGGATGCCTTGCAACGTGCTGTGTAGAAGAGGTTTCCAACCCCTCGTACTCTTACGGATTTATGGAAAGCCCTGCAGGGTACATGTTGTCAGTTCCCTCCAGCACTACTTACTTCGCACATTAGTAGGGCCCATGCCACATCGTGTTGCGGCGCTTCTGCGTGCTTGCGGGGGCCCTACACGATACTGGGCAGGTGCATCAGTTTCTTTGTCTCTTCAGTGTTTATATAGGACAATGGATGGCACATTAGTCTCATAGCGTGCCGGAAACCTAGACATACGGACGGGTACTCAAAAAATGGATTAAAAACTGCCTCGGCCGCTATAAGACAGTTGATGCTCATTGAGTATTAACACCTGCTCCGTTCGCCGCCACCGCCTAGCATCATGGCTTAAAAGGCCTGAAGACTGTCACATTATGCCCGAAATCGGTAACCATTTAAAATAAACGTTGTATTGCGATCTAAACTGTTTTTAATCCATTTTTAAAGCATCTTTAGCCAAACAGTTATTTCTCCACGAGAAATTCTCAAAATTTCACACGCCCAGTCCAAACACCACCCAAAGAACTGTTACCTATTCACTGGCTATATCGCGCACAGCTCCTAAGCGATGGATGCAGTGCAACAATTAATCGCGAAAGGCTGCGAACAACGTTCATGGCCAATTGTTGCAGCCCTAACCCGAACCAAACAGCCATGCCAACGAACAACAATACGCAATATAGGCAGCAAATCGACAAACTGCAGCCAGCAGCTCGCTTATCGTACGTAAATAAAGTCACTGACTCGATTGGTAAACGCTTTCGCCGGGATGGTGTTCTGCCTGTCTTCTATTGCAGCTACAAGTTCGTGGTTGTGCTAGACTCCACCAAGGAGTCGCGTACAACGTGGAACGTGAGACGAGAGAAGAATACATCGGTGAGACCGGCAGGCCGATAGCAACACGCATCCGGGAAAACAGATGATACATTCGACATGGTCAGCACAAGAAATCTGTAGTTGCCGAAGAGCCAGAGACCGCGGCGAGAAAATAAAATTTAGCGAAAGCTGAGTGCTTGACAAGCAGCCAGAGACTGTGAAACGCAAGACCAGAGAGGCCATCGGCATACTGAAATACCCAAACAACATAAACAGATAGGAGTGACTCAGGCTTGGCCCATTGTGGTTGTCAGCAGTCAGAGCCCAACCATTCGTAACAAGATGAGGCTCAAGCGTTATCCGGCTTGCAACTGCCGCCGCGCGTCTCACGTCCAACATGAGAAAAATATGAGTACATCCCATTCGCTGATGTCTACTATTACTGTTACACGCTGTGAGAATCAGTAGATGACAGCAGATTCCCACCATCTCCATTGCAGGAATTATTACAATCAAGTTTCACATTCCTTCCTCCACAAGAGACCAATTAAATGAACTTTCCTTTAAACTATGATGTAATGTCATACTCAGTAGAACAATCATAGACAGCATGGACAGCATAGTACAGCATAGTACAGCAGTAGCTCCAGAAGAAGGCCATTGTTACCGTGGCCGAAACTTTCATTTCGCCAATACTAGTTTTTTACAGTGTGATGTGGTATCAAACCCAGAAAACCTGCATGTTAAAATATTACGTATTTTTCGTTTCGTGAAATACACGGTTATTAATTTCTGAAGATACAAAACGGGCTGCAGCATTTTGAAATCTCATCACGATCCAACTCAATATTTATGCAGGTTTCTTGCAAAGTGTGATTCATGGTAAATAACTGGATCATCTGCGAAAAGTCTGAAGTTACTACTAGTACTGTTTGCAGGGTCATTAACATAAAAAAATAAACAGCACGGATTCCAGTACACATCCCTGGAGCACACCTGAAGTTGATTCTACATCTGTCAGTGACCCTCCATACAAGATAATAGACTGCGTCCTCCCAACTAATAAACCCTTAATTCAGCGACAAATTTAGTTGGATGCCTTATATGATCATACTTCCATCAATAAGTGGTGGTATGATACAGAGTTAAATACTTTTCAGAACACTAGAAGTACTGCAACTACCCGGCAGTCTTGATATACGTCTTTCAGGTTTCACCAGAGAAAAGCGCGACCAGGGTTTGGCATGACCGAAATTTTCAGAAGTTCTCCTGGTTGGCATGGAACAAGTGATTCTGCTCGAGATACCGATTTACTTTAGATTTCAGAATATGTTCTAAGATTCTATAACAGTGTCCAGTGAGTGATTAAAATTGCAGAGTGAAGATTGTTTGTGAAGCTGCTGTGAATGTTGTACTTCATTACCTGTCGACGTAAACGTTGCGCATTACCACACCTCGTCGATGACAGATTGAGCCGCATGTGGTAATTACAGTGACTTAATGATTTAACGCATCATTAAATGCAATCCACGTGATTCTTTTTATGAAACCCTCTAGCTCACAAGCAGCGATCGTGAACTCATACATGAAATTTGTTTCCTATATAAATTAGCGGTAAACGTGAAGCATGTAGCTACAGTTATATTTATGCAAAAAATGTAGGCCAGAGATAACTGGCCGTCTTCGTGAGGCATGGAAGGCTTTTGGTAAACTAATTTTTCCTTCGTGATCTCTTCACAAAATATGTATAGGAGAGAGGCTTCGTAAATTTGTTTTTTCCTTATTCTGATTAACTACAATTGGCCGATGAGGTGTTAGTCCAGCATTATCAAACGTTGTGGTGATGTTCCTTTTGATAACTACTCACCTAATTTATGTGTGTGGCAATAGAGTTTGTTCGTCATCCACTGCATGCAAAACAATAAACAAAAGAAACCGAATTAATAAAAATGTTACTTTACAGAGTGGTTACATATTGTATCATAACTCTCTTTCACAATGAAAATTCAAGTTTGAAATATATCAAACACGTATAACAGAAACTCTTAACGAAAGTATTAGTTCATAAAATCGTTAGTAGATCTGAGAACAGTAACAAATGTGATAACATTACTGCCACTGGGAAAATTCAAAATTTAATGTTCATAAAGGATGTATGTTGTCATCGCTACTCTCAGTTCTGGGATAACTGCGTCTTTAACTCACGCTCAGCGTCTTCTTTAATAGCTGCAACTGTTAAACACCAGTGCTCACAAATTTTTCCAGAAATGTAGTGACATCAGAAACGTGGTATTCTCCTCGACTCTTCCCGGTACGTGGATGTCGAATGCTACACACTAGGATTTCTAAATTACAGAACTTCCTTCATTTATATTTTACTTTACTAGAGTGATAGTGCGTTTTCACTAAAACGTTTTGTCCTACAAATAATGTCTTCATCCTAACGTTCAAATTTTCTTCTTTGTTTCTGAACTCCTGCCTTCTCCACATTTATAATTATGACATCCCTTACATCACTCTTCCATAAATACCATGAAAGGGAAAATGTTTCTCTAATAATGTAACTAGGCTGCTTATCAAATAGAACTTTAGCACAATCCTATTAACGTGTACAGTGTTATATATAACATTTACTGAAAAGCATCAAGTTCAGAATCCCAAGCACTGTGATGCTCGTGGCAAAACATTTTTCCCAATTTTCCCATCACTCATTCCACCTAATTTGATGCAGTTTAATGAAAAGAAGCGTAAATGGGTTTAATGCAATGACTGGTAAGTGTTTGCTTCCATCTTTGTGACCTAAATTGCAGTCGATGGTGCAATACTTGTTTATCCTCTTTCCCTGCAATTTTAATGACTCTTTGACAAATACTGTACTCAGTTATTTAATTGTTGCGTTTCTTGTGCGAGCAAAAACTGTAAATCTTGGAAACATCTCCAAAGCCACAAAGCTATAAGAATATCTTTCTTTCGTTGAAGGTAATGGTCCAAATATATCAGCTTTTCCTGAAGGATTTTCCCTAAGCATAGATATAAAATTTTGAGAATTCGTTTGGATCACTGTAGATGTCACACAACTGTTTTCCCCAGACAGTCCTGTAAATGAAGTAAAACCCAAAACAAAAAGACCAATCAAATTAGAATAAATTAATCACCACTGATAAATGAATTATGAATCAGCACCAGTGATTGCTAGTAGTTTATTATATAGATTGTAATTTCGTATATTGAACTGCAGGTACACCTTAAGAAGATGCACCTGGCCGTTGGTGAGGGGACTTTCCGTGGTTGGCAAACTGGCAGGGCGAGCAACCCCAGAAGAGTTCGCAGAAGGGCCACAAGCACACTTGCAAAGGGCCTTCAAGGGTGGTCTGACTGGACAGTGCTCTGAGGAAAGCTGACTTCACGCTGGATGCACGAAAGTTCACAGTGTAGACTTTATCACTAGGCTGCATGGGACGGCAGAGGCTGTTTTTATTGAGTTGTTTCTGGTCTGGGGTTATGTATCATTTTGGCAGAGTACTGGAAGAATTTGTGTTGTGGACAGTTTTGCAGGCAGTCAGAGTTCGCCCAAATGCACAGGCCTCTAAGGTAACTTCTTAGAGAGGTGAAAGGGCACAGAAAAGTTTAGGGCACTTCTGAAGATTGTGAGACACTGCTACCACGCTCAGATCCCATAAGAAAAAATATTTAATGAAATGTAGAAACAGCTACCATGGATTAACTTAAACAATTCAGAAGTGGGACTAAGAAAGACAACTGTGCTCACAGGTTGGCTGGCCTAGAGACACAGATAGGGAGAAAGTAGGGCACAGTTTAGTAGAGCCAAATATAACAATTTTTGTAATTGGTAACCACATGAAATGAGAGTAAGGTGGTGAAACCTGCGTCTTTTAAGACAGATTCTTACTACTCCGCATCATAATATTTATAATTAAGCCAATAAAATTACGTGATGCCAGAGAAACACAAAGAACTGAGTCTTCTTCGTTGGAAGTACACTGCAGAAAGCTGCTCCGTATTGCAGCATCTCTTCAGCCAGACACCACTCAGCAGACTTTACTACCGCAGGCTAGAGGCTCTCACACAGTGCAGGTGATTTTAAACGCAAGTTGATGGTGTAGAGCCAATGACTGATTCGGCAGCCACTTCAGCCACCTAGATTATGAGTATCGTGTGATCCTGTCTCAACTAGGAGACAACCTGTAGGGAAAGTCGAGACATTTTTAATAATGTTCAGTAATTTCATTCTCCACACTGAAGACTTGTTTGCAGTTAGAGATTCATCGTGCTTTCAACTCCGGTCATAGATGCAGATATGTACCCTTCAATAGCGTTCTCTATACGTTTACACTAACCATCAGCAATCGCGGTACAGCATCAGCAAATGTAAATGTTTTATCCAGATATGCCTTCATCTGAATACATCCGTGATCCCATACGCAGGTTTGCAAGGGGACAGCTTATTGTTGTCAATGACTGCTAAGCCATTTCTTTTGCATTTTGATTTAATAAACTGAGTTAACTGAGATCCTTATTTAATTTAGTAGGTAAGGAATTCTTTGAGCATTATTTTGGTAATTCAGCGATTTAATTATGTCAGATGTAGAGAGTCATTTTAATATATCCAAATAAAGATTCACATTTTTAACCATCACCATCACCACCACCGCCAACGACAACAACAAATTTTAAATCGACAGCAACTCCCGATGCTGCAGTTAGATTCGCGAAAGTTTTCCAATTTAATTATTAATTCTGTAAAAGAATTAGCGTTTTTCATCTCAATAATGATTAAAGTAACTGAACTGAACTAAACTTAATTTGCTGTTACATAATCATTTTATGTGCTTTATTTCAGGAACGTGATGTTGGACAATGTCCATCGTTGTCCAGCTGAAGATCACCGTTGTCCTTTTGGCGGGGATCTGATTTATTTGTGTATGAATGGTTACAATTTTCTTGATCGGAACGCTACACGAATTATCGTGTCTCGTTACCCAATATTCAAGGTTTATTTGCTGAACCTGATGTAAAAGAATTTAGAGGTAACACTACGAAGATGGGCAATGACTTACAGCCAACAAGATGCACTCAGTGTAATTTGAAGGAACATTGTGCTCCGTGAAGTCGGTTGTCAGCAGTAATTTGCTCTGTCTGTAAGCGGTATGGTCATTTTGCGAGTGAATGTAGGGAATGTGCATGGCTGGTTCTGCAAGAAAGGAAGTAAGTGAATTTACTGCACAAGAAATGAATCAGATGAATGCAGTTTCTGGGTTTCAGACCAATCAAGGAGAGAACTGTACCGTATTTAAGTGTTTCCATAAATTTCATAACAAATTGTTTCCCCCAATTTGTTGTTTTATGAACATTAATAATTGATATTCGGTGCAGAATGGCGAGATCCACAATGGATTTAGGAGTGGTCGGAACAAGTGACTCACTGTTGCCTTGTTTGATTTATTTCGTGCACAATGAATTTGCCAATACATGCGATCACAAGGATAAAAAGAGGGACGCGGTGGCGCATGAGACTGAGGTAATAGTGGTCGAACATTGGGTGGGCAAACAAGTGGACGATATGTTTGTATTCGAGGTAATTAAAGAGCTGGACAGGTCTTTTGAAAATAATAAAAAATGTGTACAGTTGAGGAAGCTTGAGGAGAACTTAATACAAATTCATCATTGATAAAATTCAGGACAGTAAGTCGAGAGAGTTAGAAGCTGAGGAAACCGAGGAACTTGAGACACTGAGCAGTGAAAAATGGCTCTGAGCACTATGCGACTTAACTTCTGAGGTCATCAGTCGCCTAGAACTTAGAACTAATTAAACCTAACTAACCTAAGGACATCACACACATCCATGCCCGAGGCAGGATTCGAACTTGCGACCGTAGTGGTCACGCGGTTCCAGACTGAAGCGCCTTTAACCGCACGGCCACACCGGCCGGCTGAGCAGTGAAAGCTGCAGTTATAACGAACAGACTGCGAACATGGACAACAGTTCTTAAGAAATTGACAAGAAATTTAAGGCATTTGGAAGGCCAAGGAAAGGATATAAATAGTAAGAGCAGGCATATCTGACATAAGCACGAAAACAAAAGATAACGATGTAACGCATTGCAGACTGGCAGGACAAATAAACAGCAATCGGTTTACCGCAGTAGTAGATCTGAGGCTTAAGCACAATAACAGAGCAGCTATTGTTGCAACGAGATTCTGTGTCTGAGCGGACAGTGCCAATCAGCCTTCGGGAGTATGAGTAAATAAAAGAGTTGCAAAGACTCGTAAAAGAGGTGGAGGATGTTAACCGAAAGATTCGATAAGAGTGGCTACCATTACAGGAAAACTGGTAGTCTACAAGTGCGAACTATGACAGTCCAGGAATACTAGGTCTTCCCCATTCCCTCAAACAGTTTCCACCCAGAGACCTGGATCAATAAATTTCGAAATTTGCTACCTCCATCTTGGCCGAATATCTTGAAAATTAAGTTTTTGTGTCGGCACTTGCTCAGGATAGCAACGTAACACACGCATCTCATTGTAGGATGATGAGAAACGTGCAAAGAATTCAGGGATGCTTTTCTGGATGAGTATTGGTCCAAGATGAAACAGGAGCAAGGAAAGTTAAATATACATGGAAACATTCTGAAATTCACTGTGTTTTACTTTTAGAAGATGGTATGTCGCAACAGTTTCCTAAATGTACCATATAGACAATCCGAAGTGATCTCTATTTGTATTGAGAAACTGCCACATTGCCTAGTAGTGGGACGCGTGATGTCGCGACTTTTTTGGAGTAGTTGACAAATATGTGGTATGACGCAGGATAGAGAGAGGCAAGAGCACATCGACTTTATTAGACGTTTTATTTTACCAAGTTGGCTTTGAGTTGCAGAGGAGACTTGAAACAAAGTAATCCTCCGCGGAATAACCATGCACCACAGGGTGGACAGCTCTACAAAGAAATATGTCACCCTACCGGAGAAGTAATAAGTGTGGGTTTTATTTGGGTAAGAATTTTAGACGACAATGGTAAGGGAATTTTTCTTTTGTCCTGCTGCGTGGAAATGTGTCTGTAATGATTGTAGTAAGATAAGGAGAGAATTAAGGATAGAGTAAAATTTTTTGTTCTAAGCAGTAAGTTGTTGATGTGAGTCATGGCCTTGATCGTCTCATTTTCTCTTTCTCCTTTGTTCCTGGGGTCATTCTGTTTTGTTGTTATGGTAAGTCGTACAATTAGTTGTTTTACTATGTCACTTTGTGTTTAGAGCAGGATACTGTGCAGCAAGTTCCCCTTGTGTATTTTGTGTTCCTTACCACATGCAGAAAATTGTACATCACAACGTCGCAAAATGAGAAACTTTATGGAGCCGCGAATCGATTGGAAACCACCGCATTTCTAGTATCAAGTTGTTTGGGAAATGAAAAGTTGAGGAAATGAATATAGACATGACAACCTGTGTCACGTCTTTTTAAGAAGGTGTAATAATGTCCTGAAGTAAATCCATGTAAAAGTAAAAGAGTTACTAGGTTGTAAAAGAGAGCCTTTACAGGTGTGATTAGGGAAAGTCAGGAACGTAGTATAAGAAATACTGAGAAGAGAAGCATTAAATGGATCACTGGATTTAGTTGCCCACAGCTGAATATCAGCGTATTGGTTGAGGTTTGTTTTTTCTATATGTTCGCCAGAATCGAAGGAGTACTGAGCAAGAAGTCATGGAGCTTGATAATTTGAATTTATGTGACTGATGTTAGCTGAAAATGACATGACGAGAGTTTGAGGAGAGCAGACTGAAGGAACGCTGCACGTGAGGCTTTAGTAGCCTCGAAGGACTGGTACAATATGAGGATAACTGATGAATAAAACAGTGCACTGGTTTACATGAGCATTTGATAATTTGATGAGAATATGACGTAATAATTTTTGCGTATCTCCATGTAATGTTGATAGGACAGAAAGCTGAGCTTCTGGATTAGAACTATGACGAAAATGAAAGAACAACAGGTGACAAAAGAGTGTACGTGACATGACAAAGATAGGCGTAATTTAAACAAGGATTTCAGTAAAGGACGGACAGGCCACTAATCACTGCAGATGCAAAATAAGGTAACCATTAAGGGTAGGAGAAGACAAAACCACAAAAGTAAAAAATGGGTCAAGTAAGATTACCTTAATGTAAATTTATTGCGAGTCGAGAACCATACTACGCTTGTGTTTATGTTTCAGATCAACAGGAATTAGAGGACCTACTATATCAGATATAAAAGATTCGTAATATGGAATTTAACTCATTGGATGGAAATAGTGAATGAAGAGAACAATAGATAGAGGTATATATAGAGGTATATGTAGAGTGGCCATAGTAAATTTGGGTGAGAGGTAATTGTGAGATGTCTACTAGATATCGGTGGACTTCTCTGTGCTACTACTGCGTGTGAACAATAAATAACCACATGAAAATAATCAAACACTGACAAACTTCACCTGAGCTTCCACCCAAAAGAATATTGACAAAACTGACATTACGTAAATACAAAAACGAGTTCGGAAATTTTTATAAAAGAACTGTGATTAATACGTAATCGTAATAAAGTAAGTTAAACGTAAATATGAATCTTGGAAAGAACGAGGGTTTAACAGCAATGGATAATAATTTGTAAAAGAAATGATGTAAAAAAATGTCTAAGAATAGAAAGCCGTTTAAAAATTAACACCAGTGAAGAAATACTTATGTTGAATTAAAAAAAGGAATTTAAATTATTTTATTACTGATGGGAGGGTAAATAAGAGCGGAATATGTTTTATATCATGAGAGTTGTAATATTAGTATATGTATTGTAAACTGTCTGCGGTCACACCAGTCACACGTTGGAAGAAGGCTTCAAAGCGCTGCAGATGGCAGACGTGTTGAGAAAGTAGAAATGGGTGAACAAAGCGCTATGGCCCAGCCATAGTCACACACAGGCGCAGCTGCATGGTTCGTGACTCGGTCACTGCCCGCCAACCGAGATAACCTTCTGAGAGGACTATAAGCTCAACACCTACTTGCTTGCCACTGAATGAGCTCGTCACTCACGCTGAGGTTCAAATGGTTCAAATGGCTCTGAGCACTATGGGTCTTTACATCTGAGGTCATCAGTCCCCTAGAACTTAGAACTACTTAAACCTAACTAACCTAAGGACATCACACACATCCATGCCCGAGGCAGGATTCGAACCTGCGATCGTAGCGGTCGCGCGGTTCCAGACTGAAGCGCCTAGAACCGCTCACGCTGAGGTCTCAAGCGAAACAACATGCTACTATGTGTTGCTGATATGATAAATAAGTTGTTTATTTTTATACATAACTAGCTTGGGTACCAAGTTTTGCTCAGGGAATTGATATGAGATTGAGCAATTAGCATAGAACTCCTCGGATGTAACTTTTTTGTTTGTTTCTACGCCTGTTTCAGGTTGGATTTCTTTCACATTTAAATGATATCCGTCCTCTCCGTGCAGAAATATTAATGAATATTGGAGGGGACCATATGACCCGCCAGGGTAGCCGAGAGCGCTAACGCGCTCCTTCCTGGATTCGGGTAGGCGCGCCTGCCCCGGATCGAATCCAAATGGTATTCCTGACACATTTCGCCAGTTATCTGAGCCTGCATTTCGCTTAGTTTCACTAAGCGTTCGCTGATATCAGTAGTGAAAGGTGGCTACACTGTGCCACTGCGCCAGAGATTGCGCCAAAGAGTACTATTAAGCCGCCTCCACAGTGATTGTCGGGAGTTCATGGGAGTCAGTGCTTGTTAGGAGATCGGAGAGGACAGTGTGTGTTAAGAGTTCGTACCGAGATGTGCTAGTGGGCACTGCTTGTCGTGAAGTCGGAGTGAGATGTGGTAGTAAAGAGTGTTGTTCCATGTTTTATGCAGTTATTTGATGGGAGAGATAGCAGATGTTATTGTAATGAGTGCATTTCGTCAATATATATGAAGGTAAAAACTACAATGTTCTTTTATTAATTGTGTGCCTGAAATAATGCGTCACTACAGGTTCAGTCAACAAAGCATCTGGCTTGTGTTCTTGTATTAGAGTGTAATTCTGGTTTTCTTGCGTAATTATAGTTTTTCTAAATTTCTTTTGTCACGTCAGTATAGTTGGTATTTAAAAATTCTTGTCTTGTTGGAAAAGAACCGTGCCAGATGTGGACGTTGAGTCACACTCCCACATACAGAACAGTTACTCTTGTGCTTATTGGTTTGTAGGTTTTATAGTTGCTGGGGACTTAATTAATTAACTGTGTTTACGAAAATTTTCTTAGATTGTTTGTTGCAGTCAGATAGCGTAACAATTCTAGTCAGGGCCAACCGATTACGAGACACAGCGTAATCGGACATACAGCTATTAAAAATTAAAAATATTTTCAAAATATTTAAATAAGCCCCCATGCACGTGGCGACCGCTGCTTCGGATCGTCCCTTGGAATTCTTCTGATTATGAAAATAGTAGATGGTAGTATTGTTGTAGTAATTTGTAGTATAGTAATTGTAGTCTATTTTGCATGTGTAGATTTGGTAATTGGCATTCTTCTAATGATATTTTTTTTCTCAGAATTTGATTTGTTGTCTTGTATACGCGTTTGACAATTTAGTGCAATTATTTCAATTGTTCGATTGATCGTGTTTGAGGGAGTCATTGCATTTGAATGGTATTGTTGAGATAAAGAGTCACCGTGTGTAATTTTCGTACAGTGACGAATTTTTTGTATGTTTTGCAAATGATTACGCGATCGATGAAAAAGGGAAAAATGATGAATAGTGAGAATGACGAAATTGTTGACATGGCGAACTCGCCAACACAGGACAACAGTATGATGAATAATGGAGTTGAAAACAATGTAATAAGTCGGGAAAATAGTCCGGAACCATTTCAAAATTTTTCTCAATCAGAAAATTCACAGAATCCGAGATTAACGATAGAAGATTCTGAAACAGTATCGAACATAGATAGCTTTACAGCTATGACGAAGGAAACCGGTTTTGCGGGAAATGTTAGGGGCGAAAATAATTTTGAAACAGTTACTATGGGGCAGTTGATGAGTGCTATATTAAAAATGGAAACACGGTTTAGATCTGAATTAAGAGCAATGACAACACGGTTATGCTCAAAAATAGGAACAATTGAAACAGAACTAGGAACAACTAAAACCGAGATGAAAGCAGTGGGATCACAGTTACGATCTGAATTAGAAACTGATAGGGGAACAATGGAAACTCAGTTAGGCTCACGAACAGGGACATGTTTCAAATACATGAAAGACGAATCAAATAAAGAAATTAGAGAAGAAGTACAACCGATTTTGAATGCTCACAATAATAGTTTAATTTCAACAGAAATCAGACAAGAAGAACAGGACAGAGAACAGGAAGAAAAAGATCGCGTGATAGTACAAAACTTTTCAGAATTAAATTTACAACGTGCACACGATAAGGAAGAAATAATTGAAAGAATTGAGGAATCCGTACCAAATGAAAGAATAAATAACTTAACGCAACAGTGTGAACAGTTAACTACTAAATGTGACAACACCGAAACCCGAGTCGCGACACTTACGGAAGACGTAAATAAACAGAAAGAACAATTAGGTGACTTATCGGAAAGAGTTGAGGAAATTTCAGATAAACTGACAAATCTTAGTTTACATGGGGACAGAGATTCGGATGATACAGTTCCATTACCATTTGCAGAAACCGAAGAGTATCAGAACATAAATAAGCATGTTGAAAATCAGGGAAAATTTAATGAACGTGTGAAAAGGGAATTTGAGGCATTACGGAAGCAAGTCAAACAAATTGAAGGCGAAATAGTAGGAAAAAATAGCAGAAGAAATTTAGAATCACAGGTAGCAGAGGGGTATGAAGAAAGTAATTTATTTCATTTACGAGAAGCAACAAGAGAGCGCCAGGCGCGTGAATTTAACAATAGTCGTCATTGTGACTGGGACAGACGCGGTAGGTCTTTGTCGCCACGAGGCGAAAACTTTGATTATAAACACTTTTTGACTGTCCGGAAATTTAAGATCTTCCGTAATTCTAAGGATGACATACATCCCTGTTCATGGTTAGATCAATTTACGTACGCACTTCCGCCAGATGTGCCACAAGGTCACAAACTAGAAATTATGTGCAGTTATTAAGGTCCTCAGGGGATTCACTACTCTAAGTGAATATGTGCCATAGCGAGCATAGGGCCCCGAGCTGTAGTGGTGCTATTTCTCTTTTAGTTTTCTGGACCGCTACCTACTCTTTTACTATTCTTTGCATCTGTCAAACCAACTCTTCGACTATCAATCTATCTAGAGAGTAAGTAAACAATAACCAGATATGACTGTTTTACCCAAAAGTGACTTCGGAAATTACCGTTTGGACTTACTGTATCTTCAGCAGCATTTATTCGTAGCCTAAATGAAATTTTACCTGTTTATCTTCGTGACAATATTACTTCTTATGTTGACGACATTCTTATTGCTAAACGTTCTTGGAGTGAGCACAACAAAATTTTGGATTCATTATTACGTATTTTTGCACGAGTTGGCACTACAGTGAACTTAGAAAAATCTGAATTTGGTCGTTCTCAGGTGAAATTTCTCGGTCACATTATTTCTACAGAAGGTATTCTTCCTGATCCAGAGAAATTAGATGCTATTCGTAATTATGCTGTTCCTACTACAAAACGTGACGTTCGTAGTTTCCTTGGTGTCTCTAATTTTCTTAGACGCTTTGTTAGATTGGACGATTTGGCCACACCTTGTTTTTGCGATCTATCTGGAAAGTTCTTTTTACACGAAAATCGCTCGACAACTGTGTTTGGTTAGTTTGTATTCCTGATGAGTGGGTCAATAAATTGATTTGGTATACGCATTTTAGTTATGCACACTTTGGTCCCAGAAAATGCTTTCACAAATTACGAGAAAATTGCTACTTCAGTAATATGGAAAAACGTATTCGATCTGTTCTTGCCAAATGCAAATTATGTCAAATGGCTAAGCCTCCAACGATTTCTCACAGAGCACCGTTGTTTCCCATCATTCCAGCGAAATTAAAGGAGATGGCTGCAGTCGATTTGTTTGGTCCAGTGGTTCGTTCTACTAATGGTTTGCGTACATTTTCGTAGCAGTGGAACTGACGTCAAAATATGTATGTTTTACACCTTTACGCAAAGCAACAGCTCGTTCAGTATCTAACGCTTTCATCAAACATTTTCTTAAAGAAGTTGGTCATGTTGACAAGGTTATATCAGATAATGGATCACAGTTTCGTTCTAAAATTTGGCTTCGTACTCTACAGCGTCGTAAAATTAAACCAATCTTCATTTCACTTTTTCACCCTCAATCTAACGCTTCAGAGAGATGGATGAAGGAAATCAATAAATTGTGCCGTCTTTATTGTCATCAGAATCACAGAACTTGGGATCAGTATCTTCATATTTTTCAAAACATTCTGAATGAACTTCCTAATGACTCAACTTCTTTACCGCCTCTATTGATATTAAAAAATAAAGTACCAACAAATCGCATTTCTGAAATCGTTCCTTTTCCGCCTTCACGGAAACTGCGGCATTCTGAAGTTGTCAACCTGGCTCTACAAAATATTGCATCTGCGGCTGCTAGAAGAGAGAAATCAGCTAGACGTCCTGGTCGTTCAAAATTCTTGTCAGTTGGTCAAAAGGTATTAATTAAGTCCCACCGTTTGTCTCATAAAGGAAAAGGCTTGTGTCGCAAATTTTTTCTGCTTTATAACGGTCCATATAGAATTCGCAAAATTATTCATGATAACACTGTTGAAGTAGAAACTCTTAAATCACGACGCTCTAAAGGAATACATCATATATCAAACGTCAAAATTTTTGTGGAATGACATACTTGTGAGAAACTAACAGCTAAATGTAAACACGCAGAGAGTACAAGGATACCGCGCTGTGTTTTGGCGGCGGCACATACTCAAAGCAACAGTCAAGTCTGCGCGCCGCACAAGGCAGTCGTTGACCGCAAACAATTGCTTCCTACGTCACGCGCCTACAGCTGATCGAGCGCTCAGTGCGAATGCACTGACAGCCGTAAACAAATACACAGTTTAATTTCTCTGATTAAATTCTGTATAAAGCTATAAGGACTTGTTGAATTGTGTTATTAACATTCAGTATTTTGCAGGATACGGTTGTATAAAGTATTTAAGACCTTCAGGTAAATTCTGTGCGTGTACGACGTTAAGACGACTTGCTATCGAGAAATTTTCAGGAAGAATGTAATTTCGAAGAAGAAACTAATTAACTAAAAAAAAGGTAACTATTAATTGAGTTTATTTTCAGGTAACAAATTTCCACTTAGGTACGTACTTTAGACGTAATTTGCTGCTCGCGATTACGTGATTCATACTTTGTGCTAAATTTCATGTTCTATGAATTTACGTGTGAAGCGACGTGCTTGCGTACGTTAACTGATTTTGACAATGATTATTAATGAACTGGGTTGTGACTTGTATATATTATGCATCGCTTGGATGCACTGCTATTTCACTGATGTCATATTTTTTAATTATGTGCCTGCTGTGCTTATTTATTTAAATTATAATTGTCACCTGATTAATTGTGCTGATGTGGTTAGGTATGTAAGTTATACTATGTGATTTATCTGCTTGCGCCTTCATGTTTACTTATTAAGATTACATATGAACATTTATTTGCTTATGCTGATATGATGCTAATGACATGTTTACTGCTATGCGTATGGATTACATATTTACACATTTCTGTTTTGTTGCCATAACTGCTCTTTAATTTGGTGTATAGAAATGCTGATATACTGTGTATAAACATAGAGTTTAGGTCACACTACTGTATTAATTATAGATTGTTCGCTTGGCAGAGCCTCGTTGTAAGAATTGTGCTGCATACACTTGTTGACATTCTGTTCTCTACTGGTATATTTACTCGCTATTGCTTGTTTTGCTTACGCTTAGTGCCTTATGTTTTTAAGATAAGAAAATGAACTGCTATAATTCGACGAACGACATTAGTACAAGAAAGTCATAGAAGTCACATGAGCTGAGGTTTTATGGAAGCTGTATAAATGTATGCTAATAGGAAGGAAGCTAACGACATGACAGACCAAAACTAGGTCTAGACCATTAATAGTTATTACACTGCATTTTTCGTGAGCAATTGAAATAGGAAGTGACACTTGACACAAGAAATACTCCACATGTTTGCTTCTGTCTGCCATAATTCTTGAAGTGGTGTACACACTGTGAAATATTATGATCATTCACACTCCGTAATCGTACTTAATTACTGAGAGTTATTCGAACTAAGTCTGTTAGAGGTCAGGTATGCATTTCTTTTATTTAATGATGGACAAGGAACCAAAATGTATCTTATAATTCATAATGAGTAGAAGACTGGGCTCAGATGGATTACACAGAGGTTGTGTGTTGACAATGTGTCTTCGGATTGTATGGGATGATGAGGTTTGCATTAGGATTTTATCTGTACTTGTTCAAGGAGACTGACTAGAGGAAAGAGTTGTTATGGAAGTGTAATGCTATTGGTGCTGAGGTTTATGGTATGTAGCGACGTATTATTGAGGTATTGAGAGTATATGAAGTTGATGATTATTGGAGTTTTTGTGGACAAGAGGTAAGGTAAATGATATTGATGATAAGACGTATTGAAGAGGTATTATTGAGGTATTATTGAGATTTTGTGAAGCTGATGATTATTGGAGTTTTGGTGTATAAGAGGTAAAGTAAGTGAGGAGCATATTTTTTTTGTTGGTCTTATGGAACAAGGAGGATGAAGAGAGCAGACTAGAACACTAAAATAGAAGGAAGATAGTCTATACACACACTTTGTTAAATAACTAAGCAGTATATACTTTTTTTTGGAGAGAGGAAGTAATTGCATATCTTGGCTCACTGACAGTTGTTCAACAACAGTACATTTTGATCTGGCTTGGCAAACATTGGTCTTGACATGATGACTATGATGTTGACTTAACTATTATTGACTGTTATACATTGCTGCCAGTACTACTTGATACACATGATGAACATCAGATTTAGACAGAATTTCATTTACACAATTAACACTATTCAGTTACACAGTAGTACTTAATGTGGATGAGAGATGAGTGGGTGTGTTCTGTGTGTTTTCATTTACTAATCCTACCCACCTATCTCCTAAATATTATTTTATTTGTTGGTAGTGGCTTGCACTGACACCCATAAATATTATAGGTTTACTGGTATTTGTGTATTGTAATAGTTAATAGGACAATTATCTGACATCATTTGTGTGTTTGTTATGATTTGTATGTTACTGTAAAAGCATTTGTATGTGCATTCAAACTATTGTTCATGCCTGAACTGTCTGATTAGTGAAGATAAATATTCTGAACTGTTACCGGCACTTTTCAACATGATGTGTGACATTTGGTCGTGTTTAATTTCTGCTGATGAACAGTGTGATCAGTGCTAGTGAATTTGATGGAACTGCCTCTGCTGAGAGATGTGACTTGTTGCTGTCTGCACCTGCTCAATATTGCTGGGTGCCACTGATGGACTGCTTCTACTGAAAAAATGTCCCCTGTTGCTGTGTGCACCTGATCAACATTGCTGATGCCACTAATGGACTGCTTCTACTGAAATGGTGTCACTTGTTTGTGTCTGCACCTACTCAACATTGCTGGGTGCAACTGATGGATTGTTTTTACTGAAATGATGTCACTTGTTGGTGTCTGCACCTGCTAAACTTTACTGGGTGCCACAGATGGAACTGCTTCTACTGAAATAATGTCACTTGTTGCTGGGTGCACCTGCTCAACATTGCTGGGTGCAACTGATGGACTGCTCCTACTGAAATGATGTCACTTGTTGGTGTCTGCACCTGCTCAACTTTGCTGGGTGCAACTGATGGACTGCTTCTACTGAAATGATGTCACTGGTTGCTGTCTGCACCTACTCAACATTGCTGGGTGCCTCTGATGGATTGCTTCTACTGAACTAATGTGACTTGTTGCGGGGTGTACCTGCTCTCAACATTGCTGGGTGCAACTGATGGACTGCTTCTACTGAAATGATGTCACTTGTTGGTGTCTGCACCTGCTCAACATTGCTGGGTGCAACTGATTGACTGCTTCTACTGAAATGATGTCACTTGTTGCTGTCTGCACCAACTCAACATTGCTGGGTGCCACTGATGAACTGCTTCTACTGAATTAATGTGACTTGTTGCTGGGTGTACCTGCTAAACTTTACTGGGTGCCACTGATGGACTGCTTTTACTGAAAAGATGTTACCTGTTGGTGTCTTTTTTTTCTATAAACTAATCATTGAAAGCATTTTATGTGAACATTTGTATATTGTGTAAACTATTATGTAAAGTCACATGTATGAAAAGAAGTTGTATTGCTTACTGTATTTCATATATTAGGTTAGTAAAAGGTCAGTGCAAAGCCAAAATTTTTAACTAATTATGTGATATTTAGGTATTAATATTATCTTTATTTTTGTCTGTATTTTTGTGGACGAATTTGGTGGTATTTTCACCACCAATGCTGGCAAAAATACCATCAAATTCTGGCCTGTGGAGGAGGGGCATATGAAAGGTGGCTACACTGTGCCACTGCGCCAGAGATTGCGCCAAAGAGTACTATTAAGCCGCCTCCACAGTGATTGTCGGGAGTTCATGGGAGTCAGTGCTTGTTAGGAGATCGTAGAGGACAGAGTGCGTGTTAAGAGTTCGTGGCAGTGAGTGCTTGTCTAGATGTTGTAGTAAGGAGTGTTTGTTCTATGCTTTATCCAGTTATTTGATGGGAGAGATAGCAGATGTATTGTAATGAGTGCATTTCGTCAATATATACGTAGGTAAAACCACAATGTTCTTTTATTATTTGTGTGTCTGAAATAATGCGTCACTACAGGTTCAGTCAACAAAGCATCTGGCTTGTGTTCTTGTATTAGAGTGAATTCTGGTTTTCTTGCGTAATTATAGTTTTTCTAAATTTCTTTTGTCACGTCAGTATAGTTGGTATTTAAAAATTCTTGTCTTGTTGGAAAAGAACCGTGCCAGATGTGGACGTTGAGTCACACTCCCACATACAGAACAGTGACTCTTGTGCTTATTGGTTTTGTTGGTTTTTTAGTTGCTGGGGACTTAATTAATTAACTGTGTTTACGAAAATTTTCTTACATTGTTTGTTGCAGTCAGATTGCGTAATGGTACTAGTCAGGGCCAACCGATTACGAGACACTGCGTAATCGGACATACAGCTATTGAAATCAAAATCATTTTCATAATATTTAATTAAGCCCCCATGCAGTAGAATACTGCGTTACAGAACTATCAGTAATGGGAAGACGTTTTTCTGACGAAGTTCTCTCCTCATGTTTGGCACATTGTAATACCATATTCTGAAATTAACTGTCTGTTTTGCTCAAACTCTGACTCTGACGAACTAATAATGTAATGGAATGCTCAACCGTACTTTGCAGCTCAGTAATGTGCTAGTCATGCCTTTTAATGCTTTCGCTCTGTTCTTGCGAAGTGCCTCTTACACATTCTATTGACTTAACGATCTTTTTAATCAGTGCATTTTGTTCATGAATTCTATCTTCTGTCGTTTGTCTTAAATGATATATCTCGCTTTCCTTTTCAATTGCTTCGCCTTGTTTTTGTGCAGTCACCTCTTTTTTTTTTCAATTGTCGCTACTAGTTTTTGGGTTATTCATAATTTGTCAATTACAAGTATCTCACCTCATTTGCACCTCATTTGTTGATAGGGCGGCCCGCGTGTCTTTGAGCTGTTGGCACGGTACTGCCTTACTGTGCGGCGGTGGAAGACGGGCTTTGACAGGTGGAGTTTCCCAGCGGCTGCACAGCTGAGCGAAATTTCTCAGCGCTGCTGTCCGAGTGCGGGCCGTGACGCAGAGTCAACTGCGTCAGCGCTCGCTTACACATGCGTGATTCCCACATCTTCATCCCCACTAACAGACTGTGAAGTCATTTCCGCCATATCAAGTTCCGTTTGCAACTGTGGAATTTGAGAATCAATATCTTCTGAGATTACCCGTGAATACTACTGACGGTGTCTATTTTTCTTCAAGTAGAACTTCGAGTTCTTACGATCGTATGATCTACGCCGTCTCGTAACTCGATCCATAACTTCTCTGAGTCAAGTATCGATCCGTTCTAAGGCGACACTGCGCAACTGAAGTAGTGTTGCATCTGGGTCTCGAGTATTCTGTTTGGCTGTGCGCGACCTGTATAAAGCACACAAACTACGATGCACACCACAATTAAAGGACATCCCTTGGCGATGCGTAAGTTTGAATCCTGGTTCAAAGGAGACTACAACCTTCCTGTGTAACGGTGTAAAAGCGCGGCGTTCTGCAGCGTCACGCTTGGGCTCGGCGTCACTGCAAACAACAAGGTGTGGACACATGCTAAGAAAAGGCCACATCTCAGAAGTTCATGTGAGTTGTAAGGCGGGTTAATGATGTCACACTGGCACCAAATTTCGCCTCCATTCTGCCCAAAGCCTCCGAAGACGTCACCCAATGGGAAGGTCGTCACACACCCTCTTACCCACATTTCACCTCTTCTTATGACGCCTTTGCGACGGAGGTCAGAACAGCGACTCCCGCTGTTACATACACGCGGTTTTCTTATGGTTCGCCGAGGACAACATTTCAGACACGCCACCGATGGTGTGCAGTGCGTTAATAATACAATCATTTTCCTTGGGCGGTGATTCCCACACGTTTCGTCCGAAACCGACAGTTCGCAGTGCGATGACCAACAGGAGGACTTTCCCAACAACCTTTGACACTGCTGATACCTCCAGGACGATTCAACCCATCTCTACAGGCACCGTTGGCAAAAATCACATTGAACATGATCGCACTCCTTTGGAGTCCAGTTCGACCACAATTTTTGCTCTGGTATACAGGGTAGAACCCCTCGGGACCGCTCAAAACCATACAAAGAAATTTGAACGCGATTCGAAGCATCAAAGGGCGTTTCTGTTTTTTCATCTCTTTTTTTTATAGGTTCCTATAATATAATCATAGAGGGGTGCAACAGTGACACAGCCGTGAACAAAATGGCAAGAGTCCTTCTAAAACGCTCAGTTCGGCAACACCCTCGGTGCCATTAGCCCGCCTTTGTTGAGCACTTTAAAAATGTATTTGACCAGAGACAACCTGTCGTGAAGTCCTAGGCTCTTGCTGACAGGCAACTGTTTCGACACGCCTTCGACTTCGCATTGACTACCATCAGGCGCAAGGGCAGCAGCGTAGCCTGCCTGAAAGTTCGTAGGACTGTCGTTAGAACGTTAACAGTAGATCATATCATGATGCAGAACGCCTCCCTTCCAGCATTTGCCACAGGAGATGGCTGAGCGTCTCCGTGACGCTTTTGTGCTTGCTAAATGAACCTGTAACGAAACACGTTCCGGCTCATTGGATCTTTTCTGCTTCCCCTATCGGTCCTATCTGGTACAGATCCCAGGCCGATGAGTAATAGTCAGCTATTGGCTGAATGAGCATTTGGTAGGCTACTTCCTTTGTTGGTAGACTATTTTTCCTGAGGATTCTTCCAGTGAATCGGAGACTGCCAACTGCCGTA